>NC_143443.1:10615800-10923700 GCF_987193195.1 Phasianus colchicus
ACTGCATACCTATCTTCTGGTTCCCTCTGCATTGCTCTTTTATATGCCTCCATGTCTTTCCCCTTCTGCAGAAGTGAATTACGCCATTAATGCCATAATCACTACTGGTTTAACAAAATTAGCTCTACATTGTACACTGGAGACTAACCACTTCCTCTGTTCAACTGTAACCAACTACCTTGTTAACATGAAAAAACTCCTCAGAGCATTATGTAACAGTTCTTCCTCTAACATTATTTATCAGGCATGCTAGAGATGTTATTTCAGTATTTAATTAATAAAAGGGTATTTAAACACCAACGGACTAGATTCCTGCCTATTTTCAACTAACATAAACCAACAGTCTGTTTACTACAAGTTATACATGCTCAGGTAAGTTTCATTTCATACAAGGTCATTTTGAAAACTGCTTTGATAATCTGGGTCACACACAAAATAAAAATATAAAATTAAAAACACAGCCCATTGAAGCAAAGATGACACGTGTGAAAGTGAGAACTCCATACAATAAGCATTTCAAAAATAACTTTTATCTAAGTGTCAGGCTTAATGCAGAACCTCATTTAGCTTCCTCTCGCTGCTATTGGTAAAACTAAAGACAGCTGAAGAACTAGGTTAAAGATTTCCTCTCCAGATCTCAGCGTGCAGAGTTGGGTACAGTATTATTTTAATAAATCTAAACATTCTTAGCATTATACATCTCAGAATGTGGCTGCGTGCTTTTCCAGTTATGAGACCTTTTCCAGTTATGAGACCTACAACTCCAAGTGGACTGTTCAGCTGACTACATTATTAGCCAACTTCAACAACATTAGCCCAGAATTACTATCAAAAATCAGTGGTCAAAATTAAAGCAGGATGAAGACACTGAACAGGTTACAAGTAGAAAATTCATGGAAACAGAACACAGTATTAACTGTAACTGACAGCAGTTGGCAAACAAAACTGCCCTACACTGCTCTGAAATTTATTATCATAAAACAGATTTATATAAAACAGATTAGTTAATGTTTTAACTAACATTACTGTTACTAAACCTGTGCAAAATACGCAAAACCAAAAATATTTGGATGGGTGCATAATCAGGGCCACAGACACCATTAAACAAGCATCCAGTGCTTTACAGAGTAACTGGTTAGTGAAGTTGCAAATCTTGACAGCACTGACCTGCATCTATTTGTCTGCTGGATTGCTCCGCTTTGTATTTATTTACAAATAAAGCATTTTATACCTTTGTGGAACACTCAGACTCAATACATCTGCCCTCATCACAGTCAGTTACACAAAATAGATACATTCCAGTGTAAGAAACTGTCCTCTCCCTAAACAGCTATTCAACTACAAATATCTACAGTGACTTGGATCAAGACAGCCTTCATTTCAAATCTCAATCACCAAAGAAGGAGATTAAATGGTAGATTTTGCCTTGTTCAGCCTCATTAGGTTCACATAGCTCACTTCTCAAGTTTCACCAGGTCCTTTAGGATAGCATCCCTCCCTTCTGTTTTGTCAACTGCACCACTCAGCTTACTGCCATCAGCAAACTTACTGAGGATGCTTTCAATCTCACTATATATGTCTTTAGAAAAGATGTTGAAGTGTACTGGTCACAAGACAGATATCTAGGGTACACCAACTCAACACTGGTCTCCACTGGTCCTAGACCCATTAACAACAATACTCTGGATGTGACAATCCAATTTTTTATGCATGAAATAGTACACTCTTCAAATCCACATCTCTCCAACTGTAAGATAAGCATATGATGTGGGACCATGCCAAAGTCCAGGTAGATGACAGCAGTTGCCTTTCCTTTGTCTACCAATGCCGTCACTCCAACTCAGAGACCTACCAGATTGGTTAGACACAAATTGCCCTTGGAGCAGCTGTGCTGGCTATCTAGGTCACCTCTCCATCTCAGACATGCCCAGTTTCCAGGAGGATCTGCTCCATGACCATGGCCTAGGCACAGATGTGAGACTGACCTGCCTATAGTTCCCCCGGGCTTCCCGCATTCCTCTCTTACAAACAAGAATAGTACAAACAAGGAAGTACAAGAATAGTACTTCCCTTTTTCCAGCCACTGGGGACTTCAACTGACAGCCACAACTTTTTGATTATATTGGAGAGTAGCTTGGTAATCACATTAGCTAGTTCCTTCAGGACCCTGTGATGGCAAATCATCCAGCCCCATAGATCTGTATACCTTCAGTCCCTTGAGGCAGTCTCTGACTCATTCTGCTTTCACAGTGAAAGGGATTTTGCTTGCCTGATATCTACCTAGAGGTTCAGGGACATGAGAGGCATGGGAAGTATGACTGCCAGCAAAGACAGAGGCAAAGAACTTGTTGAGTACCTTAGCCTACTGTGTCTGCTGAAGCCAGTTCTCCCTTCTCATTTATCACATGGGGTACATTCTCCTTGGTCTATCTATTCTGAGCAATGTACCAGTAGAACCCCTTCCTGCTACTTTTCACATCCCTCGCCAAGTCCAGTTCCATCTCCACCTTGCTTTTCTTGATTTATTCTCTGCATATCCAGATGACATCCCTGTATTCTTTCCAGGCCACATAGCCCTGCTTTCACTGCCTGTACATGTCCTTTCTTTCCCTCCATTTGACCAGCAGGTCCTTGTTCAGCCACGCCAGTTTCCTGCCTCTTCTCTTTGATTTCCTCTGTCAGGATGGAGAGCTTGTCTTCTTAGGGAGGTGACGCTGAAGACCTGCCAGCTCTGTCCCATTCTTATGTCCCCAAGGACAGTTTCCCAAGGCAACCCACTCAACAATTAACTAAACAGCTGGAAGTTCACTCTCCTGAATTTCTCAGTCCTGACTGCTCTTTGTAAGGCCCATATTCCTCAAGATCATGAACTCAACCAGGGAATTGTTGCTACAGCCCAGACTGCCACCAGTTTTAGCCACTTCAATGCTCTCCTCTGCACTGATGAGTGTGAAGTTCACTTCTGGTTGGTGTGTCCAACATCTAGATCAGGAATTGATCCTCAATGGATTCCAGGAATCTCCTGGATTGTTTGCAGCCATCCGCATTGCTTTACCAGCAGACATCTGATTGATTTAAGTCCTCCATTAGATTGCGAGTCTGCAAGTACCATGCCTCGTTAGCTATAGGAAGTCCTTGTCAACAAGCAGGTTTAATCAGGCAGTCTGTAGTAGACCTCAAAGCACCTTTAAAGATGTCCTTTATTGGTTTGGTCCCTAATTTTAACCCAGGTGCTCTGAACATAATTATGACTATTTTTCAAGAGGCAGATGTTCACAATCTCTCTTAACACAGAGGGCAACTCCCCTGTCCCTTCTTCTGCCTGGATATAGGAAGGCCCTACAGAGGGGTCTAGACAGGCTGGATTGCTGGGTTGAGGCCAACAGGATGAAGTCCAACAAAAGCAAGTGCTGGGTCCTGCACTTTGCCCACAGCAACCCCAGGCAACACTACAGGCTTGGGGCAGAGTGGCTGGAAGACTGACCATGTAGAGGAAATGGACCTGGGGACACTGGTTGATGCTCAGCTGACGATGAGCCAGCAGTGTGCCCAAGAGGCCAAGAAGGCCAATGGCATCCAGACTTGTATAAGAAATAGAGTTCCTAGCAAGAGCAAGGAAGTGATCATCCCTTTGTACTCATCCCTGGTGAGACCATGCCTCAAGTACTCAAGTAATGAGGGGCCCAAAACTGAACACAAGAAAGACACTGAGGCCTTGGAGCATATTCAGAGAAGGAAAATGAAGCTGGTGAGACATCTGGAGCATAAGCCTTATGATAAATAGTTGAGGGAGCCGGGATTGTTCAGTCTGGAGAAGAGGAGACTCGGGGTGACCTTATCACACCCTGCAACTACCTGAAAGGAGAATGTGGGGAGGTGGGAGTTGGACTCATTTCCCATGTAACCCGCAACAGGACTAGAGGGGATGGCCTCAAGTTGCACCAGCAGAGATTTAGGTTGGATGTAAGGAAATACTTCTCCAAGAAAGTGGTCAGGTGCTGGAATGGGTTGCTCAGGGAGGCAGTGGAGTCACCATCCTTGGAGGTGTTCATGAAACATTTAGATGTTGCACTGAGGGATGTGGTTTAGTGGGTAACACAGGTGATGGATGGATGGTTGGACTGGATGATTTTAGACGACTTTTTCAAACTTGGTGATTCTATGATTCTTTCCTTTCTATCTCTTCTGAAAAGCTTGTAGTTCTCAATCATCGTGCTCCAGTTGTGCGACTTATCTCACCAGCTGTGTGATAGTTTTCTAACTGTGTCATGGCTTCCAGCTCCTCCTAGTTGTTTCCCACACTGCGTGCATTGATGCAGAGGATCTTCAGCGAGGCTATCAGCAGTGTTAGCTTCCTCAAGAAGCTCCTGAGATTCCTTATCTCTAAGTTTAATCAAATCTGAGGTTCTTCCTTGCTGCTTCCTAAAATGACAACATTATTTGTCCCCTTCTTCATCAAATCTAGTTTAAATTTCTGCTGATCAATCTATCCATCTTGCTTCCCGAAATGCTCTTGTCCCACCTGGTCAGCTATCTCCTATTCAACAACAATGTGCCCAGTTTCTCATATATTTGTATTCACACGCACACATTTTTGTAAAAAAGTTTATGTCAACAAAGAGAAGATGGAAAAAAAAAAAGCTAAGAGCAAAACCACTAGTTCACAGCCCTGAAATTCTACAAACTACTCAACATAAGTTCACAGATGCTAGAAATAGCCGAAGGAGTACTGAAACATACCAACTAATGGGATAAGATTGTGATATCCCACCTTGCTTAAGGCTTACACCAAAAGGTTTAATGACTTCCTAGAATCACCCTACTTTTCTCTCCATATTAAATTAACCACATCAGAACTGCAAATAAAATACACAGAACTATTCAACCCTGTATATCAGCATGGTTAGTAAGCTGGGAAACAACCACAGAATCACAGAATGGCCAAGGTTGGAAGAGACCTCAAGGATCATGAATCTCCAACCCCCCTGCCACATGCAGGGCCACCAACCTCCTCATTTAATGCTAGACCAGGGACCAGGCATCCACAACCTCTCTGGGCAGCCTGTTCCAGTACCTCACCACTCTCTCTGTAAAGAATTTCCCCCCTGACATCCAACAATAGTGTCAGTGAAGGCAACGTCTGCTAGCTAACAATTGTACAAATTGGCTTCTATTATTAAAATTCAAATTAAAAAATGGATTGCAATAATGTACAAGAAAGAAAACGAAAGCAGTTCATACTGCATGACAGGTAGGATGTTACCTGAAACCTTAGGCATCATCATCATCAATCCTGAAAGGCTCTCTCCCTTTAAATGAAAACAAAACATTTTATAACAGAAGACTTTTAACTGATATCTACACAGAACTGTAGTCAGAAGTTCTCCTGCCCTCCAGAAACCAAGTCAATAGAAGTTGTATAAGCTTTTGCAAGATACAGCTTGTGGCAATGTCTGAATTCTAGCAACTTGGGACCTTTTCCTTGCTCTGGGAAGACATCTTCCATCTTAAAAAGAGGACAAAATTTACTGAAGAGAATAAACAGGTCAGTGCCTAAGGCACCTTCTTTAGCTCCCAGACCAACAACTCCTACATCATACATACAAAAACATCAGATGAATTTGATTAATTCTTTTCAAACACCTCTTTCAATAATAAGAAAATAATATTTCAGAACTTCACATATGTCAAATCTTTTAATACTTTCGGAATGTTTTTCTTTAAAGCTACCTTTTCCCAACATTCCTAGCAAAACAACTAATCACAGCCTTATCTTTGCAATTTCACTTCAGTCATTTTCCATAAATCTATGTTTCTGACAAATAGATAATTGTTACAACACAGCAAAACTGATGTGTGCATCAAAGCCACAGCAAGTGGGAAACTACCTTTCACACCAAAGGCTGGTTTCACGAATGAGCGGATTTCTAAAAGGCCATTACAATTCAGCCACTGCAGTGCCTTTGGCCAGCTGCACAGCAATACTCCTATATTAAACATCTCTGGTGCTTTTCTCCAAGCATTGAGACACAATGCCAAGTCAGTGTTAAGTGGTGTGGCATCCTCACAGCACATTAAAAATCAGAAAAAAAAAAAACAAAAAAAACTTGCATTCAGGTAACTTTTTGTTTTTACATATTACAATTACCTGGATGACTTTTTTTTTTTTTTCTCCACTAAGCTTTCCAACAATTTCAATGCTGACAACTGCTGTTTCCTAGAACTGGAAGGAGAATAATTCAGAGAAACATTTGTACAGAAAAGTACCTTAATGATCATCAGAAAGCAGTGACAAAGTCTTTCATACATCCTTGATCAAGGCAAGAAACAGTCACAGAACATACGCGTATCAATTCTTTCTACCACAAACTAAAAGTGCAATTATTTTTTACAGATTCAAAGGACATTATACAACCTAGTATTTTCAGCATTATTTAAAGATCTTTATTCTTCTTCTGATTCCTCTGAGCACGTATTGAAAAAATATACATATCTAGAGAAGGTATATACATATACCACTCTTTCAGAGAGCAGCTTTAAGGGTAAGTAGTAGCAACAAATGATCAAGTACAAATACTGACTAAAATACTGCTCTAATCCAAAGTGTCTCTCTCTCATTTTCACTGGCCATTCACAGGCCATTCATGAGTGCTCCTAAAAGCTTGATATCGTTCACATAAAGTACCTAATTCAAAAATTAAATCATTTTGAACAGCAACTGAAACTAATTATTTAGCAACCTAGAAAAAGAAGGTGTATCTCACATTGCTTTATATTGTTGCTTCATGGACTGATTTTTTAGACCAAAATTTTGGATTTTCTAGTTCAGAAAACTAGGTCTTAAAAAGCAAGGCCATTAGGCTTAGCATTCACAAAAAGTTGAGTAGCACCTCTTAACATTGACAAGTTTAAAAAAAAAGGATGAGGAAATTCAACTTCCAGAACACATAAACCCTTGTTTTGCAATCTATTCTAAAAACTCAATCAAGAAACATGCAACAAAAATATGTATCTATCTCATTTTGCTGGACAAGAACTCAGCCAATCACCATCAGTCACACTGTGCCATAAATTCAGCTCAGTTGCAGAACCTTCCACAAGAATGGAGTGCCAAGACAACACCATGGAGCGCTGCCAGAAAACAATGGCTATGAAGGCACTTGCTAAACTGATGGAAGCAGTGGGAGGTAAAGGTGAACTCGCCAATGTCTCTTACATTTAGTTCTTGGCAATATTACAAACAATCCTGCCCCTTTGTATTCTTTTATCTCTTTTTGTTTTCCCCACTGAACAACATTCAGTTCTGCTGTGCAGGCATGAAAGTCTGAAGCTAAAGTGTATGCTAAACCTGTTGAAAAAACTTCGCATACTAAGTTGATTCAAAATTTTAAATTAAATTTTAAAGCTAAGAACATGAATAGGAAGCTTTTTATGAAATAGACCAATTATATTTACGGTGGTTATAAAGTACTATTATAAGGCAATCCATAATTCGCTCATACTAAAGTACAGGTATATAAGTACGTTAGATAACTAAGGTATCTTTAAAGGAAAGTAAATGTTATACTGATCCAGTGGTAAAAATCTGATCTCCTCCACAGTGTGTAAAAAATTACAGACATTTATACATTCTCTATATTCTACATTTCAAGTCCTTTAAAAACATAAATTAACCCTCTCATTTCTATTTTTCCTTAATTCTCTCAGTTAACACATAAGTAATTTTTCTCAGGGGTATTAGTTTTCCTTCTCCTCCTAGCACATAGTATCATGAGCTGTGCTCCTGCAGCTACTATAAAAGCCATCTATAGACAGCAAATTCCAATAGCAGTGAAGCTGGAAGTAATCTTCTAGCTACAGTTCATATGGAATACATTTTGTAACAAATGTTTCTGTATCACATGAAGTCTTTCTGTCAATTAAGTTCAAATGTTTATAATATGAATTCCTTCACTGATTTGTATAATGCATTATCTATTCTAGGAAACCAAAATTTACAACCAACATTTACATACAAAGTCATTTGGTTTCCACACTGCAGATGAACTCTGTAGCATCCAGGAAAAAGCTTGCATGCGTACTCACCATTAAGCACATAAATATAATTCAAAGACTGCTCTTAATAAATTCACTGAAAAAAAACTCTTATTGAGCTTATATCTTGCTTACAGAATACCAGCCTTGAAAAAAGGCAAATGAATTCCCTGTTTATCATTGCAAAGCGATGAACATGTAAGAAACAGTCCTGACACATATAAACATCCATCCAACAAGATTTACACGGGTTAATACTAAGTTTCAAAGGAAACAAATTTCTGAGCAAGGAAGCCTAAGATTATAACCCATGAATGATTTCTGAAGAAGACTGATGGGGTACTTGTTAATTAAGACAAAACTTGAAAAAGCACCATGAACTTCCCATCACAAAAATACACAGGATATTGCCCATCCACTCCTTTACCAGACTGAGTAGAAGCAAACTGATACTGGTCAACTGACAACAGAGAGAGATAACAAGACTAGATGACGTAATTCTGTCCTGAGTCTAGGAAGAAGGCTCCTGGGGTCTGGTAACAGCTGCCTGTGTTTTTCAGAAGATAATGTTTCAGAAATTTGACATAAATAGCACAATTCAGATGGAAGGGACCTTCAAAGATCATCTAAGTCCAGCTGCCTGACCATTTCAGGGCTAAACAAAACTTCAGTAGATTAACAAGGGTATTATCCAAGTATTTCTTGAACACTGATAGACATGGGGCATCAACCACCTCACCCTCAATGGGGAAGCCCATTCCAGTGTTCAGTCATCCTCACAGAAATGAAATTTTTCCTAGCATCCAGTCTGAACCTCCTGTGGTGCACCTTTGTGCTGTCTCCATGTGTTCTGTCATCAGTGATCAGGGAGAAGAGACTGGCATTTCCACTGGTGCCCAGTATTTCAATACTATTTTAGCACTTATTAAAAAGAAGTTTAATGTTATGATATTAAAATGTGAGCAACGCAAAATGACATGTTCATGTTATTGCATACTGCATCAGTTTGGTTTCTTTTAAAGAGCTTTTCCAGAAGAATAACATACTGAAAAAAACATCTAACAGAAGGTGCCTTTTGTCTTAGCCAAGTTGTCAAAAACAAAAACATCAAACATCTCTGTTGAACAACTATAGCTTGTCTTTCTTATGATGAGAAATTCTAGTCCGTGACATCCTATTCTTCTTCCTAATTTCCTTGTTTTCTTCTTTTTGAGAACAAGTTCAGCTACTATGCTTAATTCTATGTATGCAGTTAGGTCTTCAGTGTGAAATGATTTCTCTTACATTTGCACTTCCAGAATTATTCTGTTATGGGCAACAGGCAACACAGAAGAATTCTGTCAAAACTGAGATTTCTGGGGACATGCCATGGAATCACAATTATCACAATTACTAACAATTTGAGAAACTTCTGGTTTCTGAAGTAATCCAAGAAACAAATAACTGCCAGTACACTTCTGCTCCAGCTGTCTCTATGCCATTAGCAAAAATATTAACCAAGCATGATGAGCTGGAATCTCTGCTGAATCAAAACTACTTCTTAGAAGCTTACATAATTTACAGTACACCCCACCTCAATAGCTGAAAATGTAATATGGTGAATACACCCCTGAGACACAGAATTCTGGTCTTCTGGATGTTTATCTTTTCTTCATTTGCTTCATACTTATGCAATAAAAACTATGATTAAGGGGATTAATGAAAACATCACCAGTTATCACCTGAAGCCCAATATATAACTGGGAACTTGAGCCTTAATTAATGAATTACATAAAGGTGAAAAATTTTCATATTATGAATTCAGGAATTACTGCAAGGTGCTGGAACTTTGTACGGCCCAAAATATCAAGGTTCAAAGCCCTGAAATTTTCCTGTGGTTAAAAATACAGACTTTATTTTAAGATAATTAAATTTTCTCCACAATTTTCTCCATTCACCACTGAGAGAACATTAGCACTCCATTAAGCAACCTTCTACTAACTTTAATATATTAAGAACAAGTTACTATTTTTTTTAAGGCCTCCTTCCATCTTGTCTATTGTCTTCCAATTAATGCTGATAGGTTCCTTTCATCAGAATTATAAGTGTTTTTGCATTTAAAGCATTTGTGCATTTTTCCTGTGCTGCCTGTTACTTCTGAAAAAGCTCCCACATCCCTACAATTACCATTTCCATCTTTACAATACCCTTTTGCATGCTTACTGCAAACAACCAACCAGAGCAACATCCAAAAACATCAAGCTCGTTGGTACAACAATAAGGATGACTACACTCTTTATCGATGGCCGTCACATAAACTTTTAAACCAGGTCGGTTTGTTAGAGGACTCTATTCAGCACGGTAATAAATTTTAGCTTACATAGGAAAGCAGAAGTTCAGGCCTAACTCTTGATGCTGCTGTTTTATTTCTAAACTTTGTATTTTCATTTCTAAACAACTTGCGGAAAAAGTTATCTGTAAGTAAAGATGGGAAAGTTTTGCTATTTTGCATGTTTGTGGGCTTTTTTCATTTGTTCTTATAGAAGCACTGTTTGCTACGTAGTCACAGATTTATATAAAATTAGCATACAGTTAGTAGCTGAATTGCTAAAACAGATGAAATAAAATCTTGGGATTTAACAGAATTAAAGCAATGAAAAACCTACAAGAAAGGAACTCAGCTATCCTATTTTCACTGATGTGTTATTAACTAACTCCAGCCCGAACAAGCAGTTACACACTGGTCTCCTAGAACTGAGCAAGGGGGACAAAAATGGGAATAGTGAAGGGGCATTCTGAAGCACATAGCTGAGAATGCAAGTAAGTTAGCAGACTGAAGGTAGCTTTCATCTCAACAACAAATAATTGTGTTAACTAGCTAAGTAAGATTCTGAAAAACATCAAGAACAAGATATGAAAAAAAAAAAACAAGTTAATTTACCATGGATAGATTGATCCTAGATATTAGTATGGTAATGTAAATCCACTTCCCATCCCACAAGAATCCAGCTTAGAAGTACTTATTTACAAAAAACAAAGAAATGGAAAAAAAAAAACCCCACAGTCCACTTCTGTCTGTAGATTACACTCCACAACATAATCCTGCATCCACCTGTGGGGAGCTGCTGTGCATTGTTATACATGTGAGTTCCATAGATTAAACAGTAATATGAAAATGAGGATGATGATATACTTTGCAAGTCAGACTATTTGTTGTTTTGACACAGGTGTAACTACGCGATGTTACAACAGGAAGTTTATTCTGTATAAAAGAACAACAGTAACGAGTGCTAGCGAAAAGAAAATAAAAAGACAAGCCTCATCTTACGGATGAAATTCCTTAGCATTTAACTGTGTGAAAACTAAAAACCTCTGAACAGTAGTCATTTTTCTTGTCTTCTGATCATGCTCTGAAGAAGAGCAATAAAAGATTCTGCTCTCCTTTGATATTCTCAACGTTAACGAAGATGCTCAATAATCTATCAGTTTAACTTCTACAGATGTAGAGTTTTGCAATTAACAGAAGTAATTTTGTTTTTCAATAGCTAAGTAAAACCAATTCTAAAGAACATGTAAATAAGCGTAAAGATATTATATTTATTTAGTGCTGAACAGTCTGGAACGTTCAGTCATAGAAAAGGGTGATCCCTAGCACTGAGAATACTTAATACTGTCTCTGATAGGTGTTGCAGTAGGCGTTTGCAGGGTATCGGGCTGTGATGCAATAGGACCTCCCCTGCTCTGTGATAAGGGACTGACGCGCGCTTGGAGGCACAGATGTACTAGACATGAGTAAACACACATGGACGTAGTAACATAGATAAGCATGTAAAGTATATAAGTTGCTGTTTCACTTGCAATAAACGCCATCCTGCCTAACATCACATTGGTGTGCACGTGGTGAGATGGTCGGGTCACAGCGGGGATGGCGTGAACCCTGGCCAGGCCATAGAAACACGTGAGGAACTAAGGGTTTCCTACTCGGAAACATATAGGGATGGAAATACAAATCTTGCAGTTGTCGGTACTTCAATACGTAAAGCAAAAATTCATCAATAAATGTGGATTAATAAATCCCACTTCAGTTTAAGCTATCTGCTACAAAATTATGTGTTACCCAGGATGGCATTTTATAGATGCTGTTGGTTTTAATTTTTCAGAATTTTAGTCATTTTTTCCCCATAACTGTTCACTCTGAATAGAAGAAAACTTACATGAAGGAATGTAATCCTTTCCTACCACATGTTTTGAGGTTCAAAAGAGGCTTCTTGAAGGTTTGCTGTATGCTCCACTTAGGAAAGAACAAGAATTAGATGATTTTATTTTGCCAACTCCATTTAGAACTATAATGAGATGTCCTCAGCATCCAATTTCCTGGGCTAGTATAGTTAAAATTTGCCATACAGAGTTAAAAATTACACACAAGTTTAGATTGAAACAAGTTTAGTGTGACAACTGAGAGATATCTTTTCCCATTGTATTTGAAGAGAAGTACTCAGTGTTTTTGCAGAAACTAGTGGCAGATATAGAAAGCTTTTACACAAGGTAGCAGTCCAGTTCCTTGTCTGAGAAAAAGGAAGTATTGTCATGCCATATCCTTTTTAATTTAGCGTCAGTAGATTTCTTTTGATTATCAAATACTATAATTTCAATTCTGCTACGTTTTGCAAATATTTTGATTAATATGTTTGGGTTGCAAATATGCATATACATAAAGAGGCTTTACAAATAAACAAGCAACTCAATTTTTTCATAGAAATTGCACCAACTAGTAGGTTTCTATATAGAAGAATTAATTAAGATAAACCTTACATGGACATTCTTAACCAAGTTGAATGTTGATTTCCAGTTAGATGAATGAATTTATCTTTATTCCAGTCTCTATCAGTGATCCACGTGACAGAGCCATTTTTCCTCCCTTCTTCTACAGTCTATCTACCTAAACTTTTTTTCTCAGGACAAGGGATCCAGGTAAGGGGCCACAGACCTAACTAAGCAAGACGTGCCAGGACCAAAACTGTAAGCAAAGTTCTCCCAACACACTTTAGAAAATTTTAGAAGTAGCTAAAGTAATAAGAGCCAGTAATTTGAGTCTTTTATTTTTGCCCATACTATCATATTTATTAAGAAAATTAAATATTTTTTTATACTTTTCATATTCTCTTTTTGCATTTTTTTCATAAAGTAACTATATGATTCTTTAAGGGTGACAGAGCAGTGGAACAGGCTTCCCAAAGAGGCTTTAGACTCTCCTTCTCTGGAGATACTCAAAACCTACCTGGACACTTTC
This sequence comes from Phasianus colchicus, assembly GCF_987193195.1. Lineage (NCBI taxonomy): Eukaryota > Metazoa > Chordata > Aves > Galliformes > Phasianidae > Phasianus > Phasianus colchicus. The sequence continues at coordinate 10,629,104 of NC_143443.1, forward strand.
CTGTGCAACCTGCGTTAACAGGGAACATGGACCACAGAATGTCTCCAGAGGTTCTTTCCAACCTCTATGATGCTGACAGCTGGGGAGCGACTTTTTTTTTTTTTTAAAGGGCATGTAGTAACAGGAAAAGAGATGGCTTAAACAGGAAGAGGGTAGATTTAGACTAGATATCAGAAGAAATTCTTTACTGTGAGGGTGGTGAGACACTGGAACAGGTTGCCCAGGGAGATTATGGACGTCCCCTCACTGGAAGCATTCAAGGCCAGGCTGGATGAGGCTGTGAGCAACCTAGTCTAGAAGGAGGTGTCCCAGCCCATAGCAGGGAGTTGGAACTAAATGATCTTAAAGGTCCATTTCCAATCCAAATCATTCTATGATTCCATGATTCTTATAGTTTGTTATGATGCAATACTGTAACTTCAGCTACAAAGTTACTAAATAATTTCACTATATGTATTTTTAGAACTCAAAAAACTTTCTCCTTTAGGTCTTTTAACATTATTTAGAAAGATCTTCAATACATATGTTGGATTTCTTTCATTAGAAACCTTTATATCAAATGACAATGTTTGTTTGTTTGTTTTTTTTTAATAACATATTAACCCTTGCATGTATCTGCTGTTGTATTTCACTACACTAAAATATGTATGCACTTACACGTATGTGCTACCTCTTACTGTCAATTATCAGCAATAGAATTCACCTTAGAAATCCTAGTTTGTGGAAATCAGTATTTCTTGTCTAACAGAAACAATGGAACACAGTCAAGACAAAAAAAAAAACATCAAGAATTAGGCAGTAGGCAAAACCCTCAAGTTTATGTATTACAGTACTACATCTGACTTCTGTATTACTAGATCAGACTACAAAGAATATGATACATTTGTGTACTGAGCAAAAAGAGATGAGGAACACAAAGTTCACTTCATCATTGCCTCCACTTCTATTAAATCCCTCAGCCTCAGCTTGGTATAGCTGACCTTTAACCACAGCAGCAGGAAATTTGCATCTGTGCCAAAAGAAAAGATAATCAGAGGATTCCTTCCTGCTCCCATCAAATTCCTTTTTTAATCTCAAGTTCACCCAGCCTATCACTCCACTTCTCAGAAATCATTACATCTCTTTGATAGAGCAGCTCAGGAGAACAGCCTGTCAGCTTTCCCAAACAAGAAATTTCCAGTTACAGAATATCTGTTTTTCAGCTTGTATAGACAGCATATTTCAGCCTTCCATTTTACCTATCTTTTGTTCACTATCACATATTTGATCACAAAACACTATTGCATAATTGATCACAATCATAAACTGTTTTCATCTCCAACAGAAGTAAAACACAAGCTAGAATACAATCTTCACTAAAAGCAGGCCTGTCTTAAAAGGCACGATAAGGAACGTACTACCAAGTCCCCTAAAGCTTTTCATGATAATTTTGATAATATTACTAGTGTTTTTTTCTGATTCATTACAGAGCAAATTTTAAAAATCTCTAAAAGACAAGAGCATTGAAGTGTTTACATATAATCAAGTACCACCTTGAGATGTGCAATTTCATTAGAACATTTTAAATGAAAAGGCATTTCAAACCAAAACCTAAATGCATGAAATCTCAAAACAGTTCATTTTCATTTTTTGAAATATCCGTACCAAAATTAATGCATTACATTAAAGAATTACTACTAAAAAAAATAATTTTCTAACCAAAATATACTTCAGGGAATTTATTTTAAGGAAGATTCACAAAGATAAAGACAGAATCTTTTAACCCAAATATGGTTGGTTTTTTTATTATTATTATTTCTACAGTACATCTTGATTTTATTATTATTATTATACAGACAAATATTTGATAAAGTATGTGCAGGATTAAGGTGTAGAGTAGCCAGAATAACCTCCATTTGAAGAATGTATAATGTAACCTTTGATACTTATAAAAATACTTCAGCTACTAAAGCTTCATATTCAAAATCCATCTCCTTGGATGGGAGTTCAGTGTAATACCCCAGGTGGGGCTTGTGTTTTGGCTGGTTGGTTTTTTTTTGTGCTTTGCTTGTTTGGTTCTTTTTTTTTTTTTTTTTTAAATCTATGTAATTAGGATTACTTTGTTTCCTCTATACATCTGAAGGCACTATTTACATTCAAAACCAAGAGATTAAGTTTTGAGAAATTACTGTGCAAAAGTGCAAAGATGTAAGCCTAGGCATCTCAAATACCTTGCCACTGCCTGAGCTCTTCAAACCCCAGCACCATTCACAAACCACCACACTCCACCACTAATATTCCTGGAAGGTGTAATTAAGAGGGCTGCTCTGAAAGTAATGCTTCTTGTTTTGTATTGCTCACCCGCAACACCAGAAGCTGATGTTGGTAATAGAGGTTGAACCTTCCCACCAATATCCTGTTAGATCTTGTTGCTATGTGACAAATGGCAGCAGAGGGGCGGTCTGACAGAATGGTGTCCAATATGGAAGTGCAGATGAAGAAAGACTTGCCATTGAATTCCTCCATGCAGAAAAAATGGCACCCACTGACATTCATTGATGCCCGCTGAACATTTATAAAGGCCAAACAATGGATGTCAGCACAGCAAGGCAGTGGGTGGTGCGTTTCAGCAGCAGTGACAGTGACAGCTGGGTCACCTCTGCTGGTGCAGATACTTATGAGTGTGGCATGCATGCTTTCATTCACTGCTGGCCAAAATGCCAAATGACTATGTTGACTACTGTGACCATGTTGAAAAATTGCATTTTTTTTGCTGGGAATTCTCTTTCTCAGTGTTATTGTGCTCTTTATTGTAGCTTCCACAGAAATAAATAGAAGACATTACTTTTGGAGCAACCTACATAACATCCCAAGCCTCTTAGCACTTTTTTTTAAACAAAAGATAGAACCTCTAGGCCAAAGAACAGTTAATAAAATCAGGAGACAGATAACAAAAGAAAACAAGGAAGAAAATACCTTGAGAAGTTTTGATTTGCTGATGAAAATAGAAACCACAAAGCATCTCTCAATATTTAATGAAGTACTTCTAATTTCCATATCAAATTCCCTGCTGGGGAAACCTTTGCAAGAAAATGAACCTACAACCTCTAACTTAGTTTTCTGGATAAATACAGTAGACCATCTCATAACCTACTATTCAAATATCCTTGATCTTTCAGAAATAGATGGGAAAAAATGCACTAAGACAGTGAAGATATCAAATTCAAAACTGCTATGAGGAGCATACGAAAATGCAACACAATGTTTGTCTACAAAAAAAAAAAACACTTTCCAAGGTACAATTCATCTCACCTCTCCTAAGCTATCTAGAAAATAGAAGCTGAAACTAATAATTCAGACTAAAAAGGACAGGCAGTTACAAAGATAAACCATCTTTGGGAAATCATTATCTTGGGTTAAGAGTAAGTTGGAGTAGATAAAGTCTTATATTGAAAAAAGACTAATACAATCTCAGAATACCCGACTTTTTCTACTTAGAAAGGAGGACAGACCAAACCAAATGAATAAAGCAATACTGGTGGTAGAGAATACTGGTATGCAGAGAAAGGATTCTTATCATTTATTTTAATCTGAATTGAGAAGTGAAGACTTAAACTAGAAATAGCACAAATACCAGTGGTTTGTTTACTTCTTAAAACAGACTTGCATCTCAATGCTACAACATAAAATTCACTACATTATCTATCACCATTGGATGTACTGGCAGCAGTATTAAAATCAATTTCTGCAAAAGTGGAGAGCTGAATATACAAATACACAGGTCTTGCTGGTCTGGATTCAAAAAATTATTTTACAAATTTCTGCACGCAAATGAAAATGTTACGAGTAAAATCATTCAGCAACAGCAGTAATATTTAAAACTGACAATCATAGAAAGTGATAACGTGCACTAACTCCTACAAAGGGCTAATTAGACTAAGAAAACTGTTGATTCAAACGTTGGCTCACTGATGATTTTGAAAATACATTATGAATGCTGTGTTATATTATGCTTTACTGTTTCTGTTTTGAATTGATATAATCTAATTACTCATTGGTGCAACACTAGCATCATCACTTCAGCTAAACAATGTTTATGGAGCATGACCAACTGGAACAGTAATATTTTTAATGAAATTACTTACAGAAACTAATCTCTAGATGATGTTTTTGTTTGGACAGAATTTCAGCTGACAGTGCATACATCTGACTTTACAACACATGTTGAATTGCAAAATTTATCTTTATGTACTAAAAAAAAGCTTTCTATTTCCCTTTCTTTTTTTTTAATGTCATAATTATGTTTTACAGGAGCAATGCTAATATCAAGCAGAAATGGACAGACCTGTTTTCATATACTCAGCAACTGAAACATGGCCTTCATGAGGTTGCCACGAAAGTGCTTGACTGTTAGCTGTATCATGTATTCCACAGTCAGATCCAGGCATGTAGATCCTGCTACTCCTTCAAGAACAACCTAAGCAGCAGAGTAACCAGGAAGTCACAGCTGACAGAGATTTAGCTTTTTCTTTTTTTTTTTTTTCCCCAGACCTCAGAAATAAATCTAGAGGAAATTCAGCAAAAAACTGTAAGCCAGAAATCTCACTGAGGGCATAGTATTGCCATTAACCTTCAATTTTTTATTACTTTTTTTTTCCCCATGGTATTCAGAGAAGAAAATAATTACTTACGAAGATTTGCAAAGAGATATCAGAATACTGAATGACGAGATGGAAAAACAGAGGGTGACATTCAATCTAGAGAAAGTGAACAGTTATTTAGGGGAAAAAAATAAAAAGTATCTAGTATTAGTAGGGTGTGCTTGCAGCCCACGAGGACAACTGCATTCCGGGCTGTTCTCCAAGGCAGAAAATAGGGATTGCTAGCATCTGAGCTGCTTTCCAGGCGTCACAGCTTATAATTAATTTTGAGAGGTCATATGTTCCATAAAGTGTATTTGCACCCCAAAAAAAGATTTTCTTCTTAGAGTATTTTGTATATAATATATAATATGGACTGCTGCATTTCCACCACTGGCTTCTGCTGTATGATCTGTTGCCCACACCAGAACTCCTTATATATGAGAACTACACGTAGATGCTAAAACTGCCTTCCTATTGATATTACAATTGTGTCTGACATCTCATCTACCTTATCTATCAGCTTTTTGATGTATTGTTGCTGTCTTATGTAATTCTTTGCAAGTAATTTCACTTAGTTGTTTAAAGTGTTTTACCTATAATTGTCATGCCCATTGTTATTCCATAGCTATATGGCATATACTGCCCACAGTCATATTTAGTAAGTCACTTCAATTATTCTCAATTACAGGGAAGCTGAAGCTCAGTTCTGCAATGGTGAGCAGTATTCCAGCTTTTTTTATTATTATTATTTATTTCCTAACCTGAAAACTGTAGGAGTACTCTCCGGCAAACATGGAAATAATATGTGCTATTTAAGAACACTCTAATCAAATGCAATGATGCATGAAAACTTCACGGAATCTGGAAACATTCTACAGAGTTAGATCTTCAATTACGTGATATCCAACTCAAAATTGCACAAACAGCATCGCATTATGAAATATATCCCCAACAAAAGTCACGGAAGCCATCCCAAAGAGGACAAGTGATACTTATAAACAGAAGTTTCACCACAGAAAAGTAAGTAAAGTGATAAATAAAATGGATAATACAAGTGCCAAAGATTCAAAACTCATTTATTTCCTTCCCATTTGTCTTGTCTTTCTTGCATGATCAAGCTCTCTGGTAACTCGTTTACCTGTATCTGATCTCTCTGGGCTATCAATTACCCACGGAACCATGTTCGGTTCAAAAACAAGCTGCAGAAAATTAAGATTACTAAGATCTAATTCTATCTACCTGCTGTGATACTCGGTAAATTAAAGCAACGGTACAGTGCAATGTAACTTTCATTTAGAAAAAGAAGTATTTTCCAAGTAACAGCTTTTGAAATGCAAAAAAAACAAAATACGCTTCCAATTCACTGCTTTAGTGTATTCAAATGCTCCTTGATTTATATTAATTGAATTGTGATCTCACTTTCCACAGGACATCTGCCATATTCTTTTTCTTTGCTGACACTGTTGAAAATGACTGATTTTTTATTTGAAATCAGATAAGTCTGCTTGTAGGTACAAGGTCTCTTAGTGACCACTTGCTTAGCCATTAATACTTCTTCATTTTTGTTTGTTTTACTTCTGGTAGGCTAGCAGCTGATGGATGCAGTGTAACTACTATCTAACTAATGTTCTGGTGAGCATAGTTTAACAAAAAGCCACTGAATATCAAACAAGCTCCTGAGAAATAAAGTACTTTAAAGCAATATAAGAATTTTCAAATTCATTATTTCAGTTGTGTTAGATATCCAGAAGGTAACTTCAATTGTACATTCATTTTGAATAGCTGTGTATGATGTAAACACCAGTAAAGAGACAAGTTAGAACAACTAATCATACAACAGCACACAACACTGTGTGCAGTCTCTATGAAAGCCAGTTACTTAAAACATTTCATTAAGTACAGTGAACAATACGTTCACTGTAGGCTCTATATGAAGTTACAACATAAATACACACACACACACTATGTATTAACATATACACTAAGATTAGCCTACTATGTATTAGAACAATTGTCTTGTAATAATTTAAGCTATTACTCCCTAAAAATCACACATTTCATAAAGTTCTCAAAGAATATTTCTGTGGAAATGCATACAATAATTTATCAAAGCAGAATTCCCCTCCATCAAATTTCTACTCAATCAAATAGTATAAATTGTCACTACCACAAAATCCATTATCTTATTACATGCTATTACATATATAAACTATGCACATAATGTACAAAAGTAGAGTATGTTTACGATGGCCCTAGGCCATTAATGCTTTCTTACGTGAAATACCACCTTAATTCTTCCCTGGTATTTGGCACCAAAGGGAATACTGCAGAGGCAATTTACTTAGGCCATGCAGTTAGAAAAAAAAGAAGTGCAAGACCATCAAACATACCTCCACAAGTCTGCTGGTATGTTCTCGAAATATAGCAGCATATTCTTTTATTTCTTTTTCTCTTCCGTTTTTAGCAGCTTCAATGAGAACTAGAAGCGGAACAGTGGTATCTAGGAAGGAGTCTGAGATGTGATCTATAATGGCTTTACGAAGCTGCAAAACAAAGCATTACATTAATATCAGCTATTTATGAAATTCTACTACATACACACTGTGTTACGTATTAACAAACTGCATTTGTGAGTAAAGTTCACTGTCATTATATATTACTATAACATAAGCATGTACACACTGCATTCCTGCATTAAGGGCAGGTTACATGACTAGAACTACAGTTTTTCCATTTAAACAGAAAATACTCTCTAGAGCTAGGGATAGTTTTAACCTACCAGTACATAAATCTGCACCAAATGAGTGTGTGTACGGTAACATAAAACACTTAAAAGTTGTATTAGTCCTCTCAAAAATCAATAGAGTCAAACAAATACTCATGTTCTTTGATGAACAGAATAAACTACTTAAATGATCCCATACATTAAAAGTCACCGGTAGGCCAATTCTAATTTTGTCTCCCATGTTCTTTTACTTGTAGTTCAGATGTCAAGGGAAAAGGCTATTTTATTTTTACAAAAAGTATTCATTTAACTATGTTTTTACTCACAAAATGCTCTGCATCACCATTTCCTAATTGCAAAATTACCCAAACATTTTTCTGCCTTGCTGGAAAACCCAACAATATAATCCAATTAGCTATATGCTACCTTTCACAGTAGTTATCTCCATTGAATTACTAATTATGCCACCCGACAACAGACTAATAGAGCAAAGAGAATTGTAAACAATTCTGAAGTTCAATTTTTCCTTTTTCAAATAATGGTTCTTGAACTTCTCTTCTAAATTATTAAAGAAATATCACATCCAGATACAAACTAGCTCTCTTAAATTAGATTTCATGTAATCTTACATGATTGAGAGGTTAATTTCCATGTTATAAACCTACACGTGCCAACTATTCATTTTAATCAGACAACATGGCATGAAATACAATGATCAAAACTACCCGTGAAATAGATGTGAATTATCAAGCTTACTGACTTTCTTACAGCAAAAAAATATTTTTGTAATAAGTATAGAAGATATTGATTGAACAGAAAAAAAAAGAAACAAAATTATTTTAAGCTCCTACATGCTGGCAGGTTTATTGCTAAAGGAAATGCTTTCCATTTAGCATACAGCCTTAATGTATTTATGTGAAAACTCTGCAAAAGTAAAGATTCATACAGCTAGAAAAACTACTTAATATATAAAAACCTTCAAAAAAAAAATTAGTTTAAAATGCTTAATGCTTTTGTCACCTGACTTACTTAATGTATTGCTTTAGGCAACTCAATCTGGATTGTACGCTCTCAAAAGTCACTTGCAAAGGCAGAAGTTATGAGATACCAACATAGAACTGGATGCTATAATTTTTTTTTTTTTTTGAACAGTCACATCCATACCAGTTCTGCTATTTTAAAAATGAAGACAACCAGGATCAAAATACACTGAACCTCCTGCCAAATCATCTTTTAAAATTTGTGTCCAATCAAAGGAAACTGATACACTCCCCTCAATGTACATCACGTTCATTAATAGTAAGTACATAAATGTGACCTTGAGGAATCAGAGTCTAAAATACAGATTTTCATTCATAATATCAACAGCAAAACACTGTGGAACCATATCAAGGGTTTACAATTCATTATCTCCAAGAGAAATGTTTGGGTTTGGGGACATAACCCAGGCTATAGTAATTTTGCAGTCTCACTACATTATTTTAGGACTGCTAACCTCAGTCACATTCGTGGTGAATTTTAGGCATTCAGTTTTAAAATAGAAGCCTAATTTTCTCTCTCATCAAATAATTATTTTCTGTCGTTTTTTACTGGTGTGGTTGGATTAATTAATCTTCCACATATAAATTATCAGTATTATTTTGTTTCAAGAAATCCTCTATCCTGCAGTTCAGAAAACAGAATATCTTTCTCTAAAAATGATAGTGCTGTGTCTTTGCTGAATACAAAGAAGTTTGAAACATGTTCTTATTTTAACTATGCTAAGAAACACCCGAAGCTGAGATTTTCAAATTTAGCCTGTGTTCTATTAAAGAATGAAGAAATGCAATGTAAAACAAGGAAAGGAAAAGGAACTGCCTGAAGTAGTATCAATTTCTCTTCAGTCTAACCCTAACAATCTTTTTTTCCACTACTCTGTATATCTGTTTTTGGCACTGACCACCTGCAGAGCAAAATGCTAAGAATTAAGTAGAAATATAGCAAGACAAGTAAACAAAGAACAATAGCAACCGCGGCTCTGGCAGGTGCTATCAGGGAAGGTACAGTGGTGATTAAAATTTATCTCCTACTTGTAAGTGAAAGAGATGCAATCAGGAGGAGGATGTTGTCTAAGTACAGGAAGTATTTCTTTATACATACCCTCTAGAAAAATATCAAAAAGCCACAGAGATACTCTGGTGGATGATACTAGTTCTAAACTATGAATTAGCTGAGCATAACTGCATTCAACCCAATCATTTTACAAAGGCTTCTGTACAAATGTAATTTTTTAAAATAAATTTTAAATGCTGCAACAGAGACATTTCTTGAGTCAATGAAAAGATGGAGCTTACTTTACTTGTGGAAGAGACAGCATAATACAAGGGAAGAGTTAACAGAACTCATGATGAACACCTGCATCACAAGGGTGTCTGAACTGAATGTAATTTTGATGAAATGTGAAAGGAAATGAGATAGCTAGTTAACTGCAAATACCATAATACAGTTGTCTTATTTTTCAAGGTTTCTCCTGAATGACCATGGGAGACAGAAAAGATTTATTTACCATCATAAAACATAAGAGTTGGGTTGTAAGACTGTATACAAAGTTGGGACGGATTTTCTTCCACCAGAGAATTGACAAACAGGCAGTGCCAGATAGGATAAAAGCCATGTGTGTTCACATTTTGTGTGGCCATAAATTTTCACACGGATGGCTGGGACTGCTTGGCTGAAAGTACTACAAGCTTTTCAACTCTCCTTTCTAAGCTGGAACTTCCTACACTTTCAGCACCATAAACAATTTTCTCAAAGATGCTTCTTGCAGCTGCAACAATGTATACAGAACTGATTGCCCACTGCTCATGTTCTGCAGTACACCAAAGTCTTAGGATAATGGGATACAAAACATGAGGTTTGACTCTGGACCAAGTATTCCCAGTACCTTTGTCTGTTGCTTAATCTCCCAGAAAAAGGAAGAACAAGACATAGACTCAGTGGTCCCTTCAAGGTATGTATTCTAACAAATATTCAAAAATCAAGTGAATGATAACTCAAGTACTTTTAGAATAAAACTAATATTGTTTTCCAAAGCACATTACCAATATATGCTTCTAGAAAATGTATACATACACACACACTTAGACGTGTGCACAGGTCTACATACATATACTCTGCCAACATCTAAATGTGGTAGGGTTTTTTGCACAGTTTTGAAAATCTGGACATATATGCTGTAATTATCTTCAGTATTTCTCTAACATAGAAGAAAGGTTTATTTACAAAATGTAGTGCCATAACATCTGAAAACTGCAGTTTAGGGAAGTCCTTAAGTCTACTTTTTCTACCGGTTCCCCAGGAGATTTACCTGTCTGCGAAGGTCTCTCGTCTTCTTGCACATACTGTCTATTGCAGTATTCAAAGCATCACTTCTTTCTTTCCTGTCAGTCTGTAATAAAACAGTATTTATTCAGTAATTCCTTGTGTTCTCAGATCATTAGAGCATTTGATAAATCATATATGATATGCTTAAGGATGATTTTTTCCCTAATTTCAATGCAAGTATCCCTGGTTTCTGAAAAATCCCACAGAAAGCTGATTTGTGATGCTGAACAAAATCCAATGAGTCAAAACAAGTTTTACTAACTGTAGGAAAGAAACTAAACAACTTTATCTCCTGAATTGCTGTCAGACAGTAATTTATAGGTCAGAATTACTAATGAAATAACATTAATATAATAATTATTATTGATGCCAATCCATTATCACCATATTGCAAAAAATCACTTTTTCCACTCTACAAGCAATTCATAAATTCAGATGTCCACAGGCTGTTTCATAGTGCTTTAATCCATAATCTTTATTGTACTCCCACAGAGCAGAATGGGTGAGTTTCAAAACTTCCATAACATTGCAATGCAAAGGCAACAAACACTGCCAATGAAAATGGGCAATCCTTCCATTTATCAGCACATTCATTCTCAGTATCAATAGAAGACAGAGCTACTGAAATATTTCAGAGGTTTTTAGAGAATCAGCTGTATACCTTCCAAACAATCTTAACTTTTTATTTATGTCTACAAGCAAAGCGCTTATATCATTGTTAGCTATTTGAAAAGCCCAGCCAGCATTTTGTTCTACTGCCCAGTATTTTTCTTATATGATACTACAATACTAATTGTCCTAAATAGTCTTTTTTCCATGTTAGCATATACTGCTTGCTAAAAATTTTCTTTTAAAATATCAGCAAACAGAGCAACATGCTTAGCATTAAAACAAACTAGAGACTAGAAGCTTTTACATTAAATGTGTAACATCTTGAATGCCTTTAAATGATTGGTACATTCTCTATCAGCAAATGGAACTACAACTTCTAAAAATTATTTCAAGATTCCTTATTAATGCTTGATGTTTTCCTATCATCTTCAGTTTCTGAAATTGCATATAATCTTCACAGGTAGACAATCAAATATATATTTTGGAGAGAGAGATCATTATAGTAACATGATTGTCAAACCAGCACTTGCCTAGGAATCAAAGTAAATAAGATTCTTGTAACATGATTTGCAAGCTATTGTCAGCTTTGTTAACAAAAATCAATCCTTTCTAAAATGCTAGGAAAACAGGCCCAATAAAAGTACTGTGGACATAAGTCAGCTCAATGTCTACCTATGCATTTTTCACATGATAGAAGTTACAGCTCTGCATGGATACATTCTTTGGAAGTCTTGTATTTGTAGTCTTTTTACCAACGATAACATAATCCACGTAAAAATACTGTGATATTTTACAAGTTCCCCTAGTAATCTGCAACTTTAATGGAGGTAACTGATGATACAATTTGCTCTAAGCAAATCTAAGTCACTGAGGCAGCTAATAGGAAAGTACATGACAAATAACAAAACCTAAATATACTGTAAAACAGTTTCCAAACATGAAATATGGACAGATCAAGAATGTGGTTAACTTCATACAGTCTTTATACGAAGCTTCAAAACACATTCCTGTTCAGGTAAATCATTCTTTTAAAGATTTAAATATTTCAGAATTGCGTGAGAGGGACATCTGACTACAAAGTCTGCTGAGAGAGTACACTCAAAGGTCAGTGGCCTTGCAAAGCATTGTCCAGCTTCTGTAAAATATCACTATCAGCCCCAAGTGCCTTTGAAGATGGAATTACTCCTTTCAGTTAAGTCTACTAAGCTCAACAGACTTTCAGATATCTACATGACAGCAGACATTCAAGTTCTACACTTGCTGACCACTTTTTGTGTTTTTTTTTAAATCATCATATTTACTACTTTAAAAGTCTGTGTTACAAACAAAGGCACGTTGAAAGTGAAAATGTCCACGCTATTTACCACTCTCCAGTAATACAGCTAAGATGTCTATACTGGAAATATTCTGCATCTGCTTGTCAGTGTTCTTCTCCTGACTGCTGTATTTAAAAATAAACAAGTTTTTTCTGAAGCAGCTCATTCCTCTAAAGGTGACTGAATAGAGGAAAGGGTTATGGAAATTCTATACTCTAGGTTATGAAAATCATGCAAATGAACTAACTCTTTTATCTCAGTTTTCCTGTACGCAGCTACTGTTTTATTTTGTGAAATATACGTCATAATGACTATATGACTCCCTTGTGTAGGTATTACAAGCAATATACAGCTCTTATTTCAATGCATTTTTAACTCAATACACGTTTTACAAGCACAGAATTACACTATTAACACTTCCATAAATGAAAACAAACATTTTAATTAACACTGCATAGCCTGAAGATAAACGCTGAGTATTGCCAACAATACAGGACTAATTTTTTCATACACTTGCAAACAACTTTAGGTGACTTAAAAATTATACATGATAAATACATTCCTGTCAGATTTTCATATAAAATAGCACACATTTAAATGCAGATGCTCAGCTGAAAAAAGTCTCCAGTGTTTTATCACAGCAGGTTGTCATGACATCACGATACTATAGGTCCTTCTTCACAAGATACACAGATGAAAATGAATACACTTGCCTTGCCTACACAACCCTGAAGGACTCAAGAATACGTTATCAATGCAGTCTTTGGTAGATATATGCCAACGCTTTAGAGTATTAGCAAGTAAAAAAGTAGTTCTTCAGATTTCATACTTTGTTGATTTCAAAAGAGATTCTAAACAAAGTAATATTATTCTGATAAAGTTTCCAATTTCATTTTTCTTAAACTTACGAAGTGCTACAAATGTACACCTAATAGTTGCACTGTGTTTCCAGTCTGAGTGCGCATTAGAGGATTATACAGAAATCTGGGAAGAAGTACCTAAATGATCATCTAAAGTACTCGAGTACTGAGGTTGATCGGTTTGAGCTAGATTTATAATAAGGATACAGCCAGTCACAGGTATTAAAATACTAAATACTGTTAGTATTTACTGTGTGACTTCAAAAACAACATCTCTTTCAGCCATAACCAAGAACTCTGTTACAACAGAGAACGTAAATGCTCTTATTGGTGGGACAAAAATAAATAGGAGCCATCTGTGCGAAATAGAGCCTGTTTATTTGAGTACGCACTGGTGCTAAAGTTTTCACAAGTATTAACTTAAATCCTGCAAGGCTGTACTCCTTGAATTCTCCTTGTAGTCACCAAAGAGAAAAAAGAATCACTTCAGATTACCTTCAAGTGGCCTGATCCCCACTCTAGGCACCACAGAGGTTGGTAAGAGACCTGGTTTCACAGGCTGAAGTTTATAGCATTAATCTATACAGCACTGAAATGCTCTGAACAGTCTATGTCCAGAAACTGAACTTATGCTCTGCTAAGTAGTGTGTGTCTGTTCCTAAATGGTTATACAATGAGGGAAACACTAAACAGGTATAAAAACTTAGTAATTATTTTCATTGTTTATCAGCAAGCTAATAAACAGTATTGGTACAACAGCTGTACCATAACTCAGCAATAAACAACTTTTGATTTACTTCCAAGTTCAAAAGACTATTTTACTTTTAAAAACACTAGGAGATGTTTTGAAATTAGGTCTCCATAAAAGTGTCAACGTAAAAGTAAACAGCAACCAATACTACGATAAGTTATTAAAAGTATAAGTGGACAGTTCAGTGAATAAGACATGGGTTGGATAGATGCAGCTACAGGTTGTTATCAATGACTCTATGTCCAGGGGAAGACCAGCCATAAGTGGTGTTCCCCAGGGGTCCTTTTTGGCACTTCTTGGTGCTCTTCAACATCTCTATCAACGACATATGCTGTAGGATTGAGTGTACTCATCAGTTTTGCTGATAACACCAAGCTGAGTAGTACAGTTGATAAAACAGAAGGGAGGGATGCCATCCAGAGGGACCTGACAGTTTTGAAAAGTGGGCCTACAAGAACTGAATGAGGTTTAACAATGGCAAGTGCAAGGTGTTGCACTTGGGTTAGGACAATCTCAAAAACGTGCACAGGCTGGGAGATCTCACAGAGAGAAGCACTGCAGAGAAGGACTTGGGGGTTCTGGTGGACAAGCAGCTCAATGCAAGCCAGCAGCGCATGCTTGTAACTCAGAACACCATCTGTATTCTGGGCTGCATCAAAGGAGGGATAGCAGCAGGGTGAGGGAGGTGATTGTCCCCTCTACTCCGCCTTTGTAAGGCCCCATCTGGAGTACTACATCCAGGTCTGGGACCACCAGTACAAGAAAGATGTGGAGCTGCTGGAGTGAGTCCAGAGGACTGCCTCTAAGATGCTCAAAGGGCTGAAACACCTCTTCTATAAAGAGACATCAAAGGAGCTGGGCCTGTCCAGCCTAGAGAAGACAACTCATTGTGGCCTTCCAGTGCTTAAAGACACTTTTAAACAGGAAGGAGGTTGACTACTTACATGGTCTGATTGTAATAGAACAAGGGAGAATGGCTTTAAACTAAAAGAGGGGAGATTTCAGTTAGATATTACAAAGAAAATCTTTAGTATGTAGATGGTGATGTACTAAAACAGCTTGCCAAGAGAATCTGGAGATGCCCCATTCCTGGAGGTATTTTAGGTCAGGCCAGATGGGGCCCTGGACACATCATCACACATCTAGGGTACATAGTGCTTATAAATGTTTCACCTTTTGAATTCAAAGGTCACTGTAAAATCTACAGAAAAGCATAACAGTAATGAAAAAAGTATCTCAAAAAATAGTTTCACACTTCACTGTATATTCAAACAATGTTGTCATTACAATGGAAAGTTACATTAATGGGTTTGTGCAAGTCCATAAATAAAATTTGCTTCCATATTCATCTCATGAAAGTGCTGTTGGTACAAATACTTTTCTGCAATACAACAAAGTCAGGAATATTTCAAGCATCTGTCTTAAAACAAACATACACAAAACTTTTTTAAAGAAGGATCCAAGTAAATCCTACTGCACTCTTCATTTATATTAAAAACATATGAACTAACAGAGAAGGGCAAAAAGGTTCATCCCCTTGATTAGTGGGTTTGTGCTTGGCAAAATTAGCAGCAGAGCTTCAGCAATCAATACGTAAACAAAACTCATATCACTACTGACATTCTTTGCTGGAGTAAGACAAAGCACCTGTTACCTGAACGTCAAGTGCAGAGTTAAGAGATCTGAGAAGCAGCAGGAGTGAGTGCTTAGCAGTGAACCAGTCCTTAGAGAAACCAAGTACTGGGCAGCCACATCAGAAGGACAACAGGTCTACAGAAACATTCCCACAATGGGAACAATCTAACACAGCACAGAAGGGTCAAATCAGTGTTTGAATAACCTCTTCTTTACAATTACAGTCAAAAGGAGGTCTGCGGGCATATCTTTCAGGACTGCCTCTGCTCCTGACACCTCCACTAGATGAACAAGCAACAGGAACCAACTAATACGAACGCCACTCCCAGCAGCAGTCTTCCTTCTCATAAATGCACTTGTCACTAGGCTGCTCTTCGAGCCTCCTTCCTTACCCTCACTCCCTGCACTGACAATGCCAGCAGCAACATTTGAACTGCAAAGAGCCAGAGACTTCCCACACTTTTACACTTAAGGCATAAGGCCCTTTACACCACTGTTTCTTAGGGTACATTGAATTTACTACTACCAGAACATGGAAATCAAGTTTCACCTGTCTTCCAATCAAAACTCTTTGTACCCAAATACATCCGTCTTCCCATATTAACAATTACTCTATTGTTGTTTTTTCCCTCCCCCTCTCTTGTTTTAGAGAGATAAAACCTTCACTACCATTACTGTCTTGCAGTATAGTAGGGAAAAAAAAAAAAAAAACCTATCACACACATTTCCAACTACAATTTTCAAGTAAAAAACAAGGTCCCTTGTTGAAACACATAATGACAAGCTAGACAAAACTTTGAGCTTCTCCAAAGCTATAGATCTCAATAGACAATCTTATGTCATATTCAAATACAGAATAAAACCAGCTGGATTTGAGGAGTTTACAATTCTTATTTTCAAGTATGTCTCACACCTTTAAACAATCTTTCAAAAAGGCCTCATATCCCTTGCAGGAATAAAGAGTAACGTTTTTGTTGCAAGTAACCTCATTGAAACAATGGGACTATTTAAACATACAAATAGCTATATTCATGTTTTTTCCATTTTTTTTTTTAATCTTTAAATCTTTCAAGAATTCAGCAGCAGCAGCATCTAATTAACACTGAGTAATCTCTTCAATGAACATTTTAGAGTTACTCAAGGAATCCCATGACAAGACAGCAAAGAAAGAACTCGATGCTTCTGACATTTTAAAGAACAAAAATTCTTTTGAAAAGCCAGAAGATTCCAGACCTTCTCACAAAGCACTTCAGAGTACATTTTTATTGAATATCAAAAGGAACCAAAAGGAAATTCATTTACAAGAATATTTATCATCTCTTTTTGTTAATAGAGGCAACACGCACAAAAAAAAAGAAGTATTTTAAGTTGAAAACACTATCTTTATTCGATAAGATTCCCTACACACTCCTATTAAAATCTAGTGCACATTTTCAACAGACACCCAGCTCAAGGAAGGTACTACATTAACAAAATAATAATAATTGCTTTAATTGACAAGGGCACAAAAAAATCACATGTAATTGAGCAAATAAGGAATGTTTTATGTGAAATTCTTTCTCACTATAAATACCCTACCCTCTTCAGCATCTTCAATACACGATGGTCCAGTTGTAATGGACAGCTCCTTATGGATCTAATGGTGTGAGATGCAAAGTGCTTCGGAAGAAATGAATCACCTCAGCCTATGTCGATATCAGATGGAGTATGGGGGGCTCTCCTCACTGTGTGAATTACCCTTTCTCAACCAGTTCACAAGAAAAATCCTGAATTTAAAGCCCTCTCTGCATAATTGCATTATACATTCAGTTATGACTAGTTCTTAATACCAAATACCAACTTCAATTCTGGATGAGCACAGATAAACAGCCTAAGGAAAAAAAAAATAGAATCTATGACCCCTTAAATAATAAAAAGTATTGTAAAAATCATAATTAATCCTATTTTCTCAGAAATAATGTTGTTGGTGGAAGATGAATCACATTGCACCTTAGTATCAACTCACTGAAATATTGGTGAGACACATGAAGACAGGAAGAGCAGCCAAGGTGCTTCCAAGGACAGAGATGGATCCCTAGTTTCTGATATGAGTATGAGGTCATAAATCCTCTCAAAAGGGGAATGTAGCAAGCTGCAGGAGGGAAAACCTATGTAGTTTTGAGTTTTTTATTGTTTCTGAATACACAGGGTCAGTATCAGTTCTTCACATGCTTTTTCACATTGAAATAGTAGAAGAATTTCAGTCTGATTCCAAGGTGGTCATAAAACATCCGGTATTTTCCTAATGCTCATCTTGGATACAGTCACGGAAAATGAATGTATCACAGCTGGTCTGTTGCATAGCGATTAAAATGATTGCTTACTATTTCCAATGCAAAAATGAAAACCCACACGTACTACTTATTTCAAATGCAACAAATGCTTAGGAAAGAAGTCACACAGGCCAATGGTCCTTTCCTTCAGGTTGTACTTCAGCTTTAAACTATTCGGGGAAATCATAAGGAAATAAAAAAATTCTTCTATTTATTTTGATCAGATATTGTTTTATTCACTGATGATGCAAATATAATCAGAAATAGAGTACTATTTATACTATCAAATTGATAACAAGACACATACTGAAGGTTTATCTGCTTTTCATTAAGGAGCAATTTTTCTAAGTCCCTGGAACAAAAGTTTTTTGATTGAATATCCATCCACCAAAGTATTCTGGCAGCTTTACAGCAGTGAAATTGGAAATTAGTTGGAGAAAAGCTCTTCTTATAGCAGCAATATAAGGCTTTCCTATGATGAACTATCATATAAAGTCCTTAGAGATTATATGCTGTTATGAGAGGGAAGAAGGGGGAGGAGAATTTGAAATAGAATACAATAGTTGCTAAGACAATCCTTCTCATCAGATTGTTTAGAGCTTTTAGCCGCACCCTTAAATCAAAAAGTTATGGTCTTACACTGAAACCACAAATGGGAAAACCTCCAGCCCTTTTTTTTTCCCTTTTTTTTTATTTTATTATAGATAATGGTAGTGAGGCACTGGAGCAAGTTGCCCAGAGGTGGTCAAAGTTTCCTCCTTGGAGACATTCAAGATCAGGTTCAACCAGGCTCTGAGCAACCTGATGTAGCTGAAAGAGTTCCAGTTCATTGAAGGGAGGCTGCACTAGGTAACTTTTAAGAGCTCTTTCCAACTCAAAAGATCCTATGAAATCCTAAGCAAAGACTACAGAATCATAGAATCACCAAGCAAACCTCCAAGATCATCTAGTTCCACTGTTTACCTACCATCAATATTTCCCCACTAAACCATGTCCCTTAGTACAACATCTACATATTTCTGAAACACCTCCCACAATGATGACTCAACCACCTTCCTTGGCAGCCCATTCCAGTGCCTGACCACTCTTGAGGAAAATAAATTTTTTCTGATATCCAACCTGAACCTCCCCTGGCTCAGCTTGAGGCCATTCCCTTTTATCCTGTTGGTAGTTACCTGGGACAAGAGGCTGACTCCCACCTCACCACAACCTCCTTTCAGGGAGTTCACTAGCTATAATTCCATGTAGTTAGGTACGAAATGTATTAGTTAATCCTTATGTAATCCAGAGAAACTAAAGTAATGTGATTTGTGAATCAAGGAGGCTGGAAGAAACTTCAGAATGATCAATGAATGAAAATAACAGTTTGTAGTTAAGAGACAGAGGCAAGTGGCTCAAATCTACAAATTTTCAATTGAACACTCATCAGATTCCTCAACATACAATGAGTTTAGATTGTATGAATTCCTTTATATGTTTTGGTATGGAGGACAACAAGATGTTTTAGGGATTGTAAGAGCAAACAATAGTAGATGAAATCACTTCACCAGTATTCAGCACTATCAGTCACTTCTGAATAAAACATCATTTTTTCAGCACAATGAAATGACTCTGAGCTATTATTCCCTGAAGCCTGAGACTAAATGCTTTCAACACACAAATGTTATTTAAAAAGTCACAACTTAAATAGAGAAAATCTATTCCACTGAAGATAGTCTCTGCTGTTAGCACTCACAGAGCAAAGAACATGAAAGAGATTGATAAAAGAGCACTTGAATGATCCTTTTACACTGACAACTGCAAGGAAAGAGGCCACTGCACAGTCATTTATTTAACAGATTGATTTGGACAGTGAGAAACTTGAGTGTTACTGTGGTAGTTGGATTATACTCTCAGTGAAAGAAGCGTACTGAGATCCTGGGGTTCCACACTACCAAAAGAAAAAGAAAAAGAAAAAAGCCATCTGATAAGTGTTGCAGCTAAGAGGGCAAGGGAGGCTGCATGTGATAGCAAGCAGGGAAGACTGCCGAAAATTACAATCTTCGGAGGGCAGGGATTTGCAAAATAATACACAAGATCAGTAAAGCCATTCAGGGCATACCGCTCCAAGGTTCTGTGCTTGAATTCTCTACTTATTTTTTCTTACTTATTTTTGCATTTAAAAAAAAAATGTGTCCCACAGAATAATTCAAACTCATTTTGCAACACTGCTGACACTTTAATGAAGTGATCATATTTTAAGTTGCAAGTATCTTTCTGCAGAACTTGTAAATTTAACATTTCAGAGACTGTTTTCCTAAATTAGGAATCTTCCAAGTTTTGGAAAAAGAAAATGTAAGCAGAGCAGACTCAGAAGGAAAATTAATAGGTACTATGATGAATAAAGCTAGGAGCAGAAAAAAAAAAAATCATGACAGGTTTAAAAGAGATATGAATAAATTAAAATCTGGAGCTGATGCATCGATTGTACAGAGTTAGCTTTCAACTGACAGGCAGCAAAGACCAAATACAGGGTAATGAACAGTCCTGATATTAGCAGAAAGCTCAAGCAGAATTGCTACGACAGGCAAAAGAAAAGATGAAGGTATGTGGTAATAGAAGGTCAGAATCATGCAATGACTAAGTCTGGAGGTCAAGAAGACAACAACTTCTGGAGGCTGTCTTGGTTAGTGATTTTACTGGTACTATTCATACTTTCTGGTAACTATATTTAATGCAGAAGCGACTAATTTCTCTGCAACAGAGAAATTAATGCTCAGTGAACTGGTGACAGCATTTTGTAATGCTGTTTTTATCAGGAAAAACAGAATCATGCAAGGTATCTGAATACCCACTGGCACACACTGGTTTCATGGACTATTCGTACTGAATGTACATTAAGCACCATAAGCAGAAAGAAAAAACCTAGCATTCAGCTTAGGTTCTACCAGAAGACATTCTTTAAAGTACGTGACTCAGATCTCATCAAGAGGTCAAAAAAAAAAAAAAAATCCTTGGGATCTAGCAAAGGCTGTACTTCAGGTAGACAAGCACTTGCTTCTTAAATATATTTTGGTGCATTTTTGCCAGCATGGTAAGAGATATGTTTGCATACTGCCACCACACAATAGAAAAAAAAAAAGATGAGAAAAGGAGCCTAGTATAAAAAGGTCAGAAAAAATAAAGTAACTTTTTTCACTAATGCAGTAGTTATTATAGAGCTCAGACGAGCATTTTCTCCTTTAATATTTATATACTTTCCTCCACTTTCAATTAAATGCATGGCTGAAATCTAGTGAGTAATCTTTTATTTCTGTAAATGTGTTTACAGATGTTACTGAATTATATAGAAAGTTTTTAATAAGTTAAAAATACATAAAAGACCTGAGATAAAAAAAAAATAGGATCACTGTAAATACTACTTACGAGTTGTAGCATACTTGTAAATTCACATGTAGGTACTCTGGTTGTTACAATCTATCACCTGTAACCCAGGTTTATAAAGATCAGTATTCTGTTTGTGTATTCTACAAGTGGTACACTGATGCACCACTATATGAGACCTGAAAGTTTTCCTCGTATCTACAGAGTATTTGCTCTCATGCCTCCCCCTCACTGATCACAATTTTGTACGTGGATCAGAGCAAGTGCCACTCAGTGACATGACTGAAGCATAATGAGCAACAGGCAAGGACAGGCACAAGTCAAACTTACACACTGACGGCACATTTCAGAGAACAGAAGGCCTTTCTTATTCTTTGGAAGTCCTTGTATATATGCTAACCACAGGTACAGTCAGTTACCATTTTCATTTGTAAGCTCGCAGATCATCTTGGAGTTCCTCACACAATTACCAATGGTAGCATCACACTCAAAAACCACATAATCTCCTGATTCCTCAGAGACACTGTAGCATTCAGTAAAAGTGATGACGGAACTCTACACGACAGCAAGGTTAAAACGTCAAGCCCACACCAAGTTGTTGATTTTTTTGTTTCTTTCTTACTACTGTGAGATGCCTCACTTAAGAAGTGTGCTTGCAGGCCCTGATACAGTCTTCTCAGAAACAGCTAGATACAGATCTTCCAATAGTAAGAATCAACAAAAAAAGAAACTTAGAAAGGGATTGTTCATGGACTCTTTGTTGTCAGTGAAATATGGAGAAAGCATAATATGCAAGCACACATTTCAAGATTGTGCTGGTATGAACACTGCTGAGAGGACATAAAGGATGTGAAGAAGAATCTTAATTCCACCATTTGTCTGCTGCTCACTATATATCTATGCATTTGTTGATATGCATAGGTGTATTATTCAAAGGTGGGAATATTAAAGGCTGCAGTTGTTCATTTTTAACTAGGGTACATGTTCCCACATAAGCAAAATATTTCTACAATCACATGGCAGCATTATATATTAAAAACATCTAAAACAATAATTATACAAAACTGCATTAATGGGATCCAACAAAATATCAGAACAACTTTACACGAAAAGGCTTTATGTCAGATTGCACTGGTAGCATAAGAGAAAATTGATGCTGTACTAAACCATATAACAAAGAACAAATTTGATGTGACAGTGTCTGAGAAGAATGTTAATAAGAGAGAAATCAAAATCATATAAAAAGAGAATGGGAAAGCCAAGCAGAAAAGCCAAAGCAAATTTTCCAGGAAAGGTTAGTTATGTGATAACAAAAGAGAGATCAAATGATAAATTATGAAAGAATTGTTTCCTACACATGAGAGAATAAGAGAAGTATGGGCAACTGAAACAAGTCTGCAAAACCGAGACGGTTTTGCTTGCTTAAGCCCATCAAGCTAAGGCTTTTTTTTTTTTTTAAATTACTGATATACTGCTTTTATGCTTAGCCATAACAATAGCCAATATTCAGCATAATCACACTACACACAAGAAGCCTCAAGTGGGAACTAATGCACAGACTTAACTACTAGCAGAAGCATATACTGACAGGTTAACAATTGGAGGTACAAACCAAGCATAAAAGTGACAAAGCTGAAGGCTCTTCTTAGAAAAGACTTCATTCTCAGTGCTTCACTAAACTACGGTGGCAACTTGGAAAGGTAGTCTGGAAACAGCGAAGATGTTTCCAGACTACCTTTCTTCTAAACCAAGTTAAAAAAAAAAAAAAAAATACACAAAACCCTGAAGGGCCATCTAAAGCAACTATGGCATTTAAAGAAAACCAGAGAGAATCATGCCACTACCTGAAGGCAGATGATGGCAAGCCATCACATGCTGAGATCCACACACACCTACACTCTGTCTGAAGACACTTCATCCATGACAGTAGAGCAAGGGCTAAATAAAGATTCTCCTGCTCCACAGGAATCCAGTTAAGTTCTTAGGCAACTACTTGTGCTCACTGCCTGACCAAGGGAGGACAATAGAAGACCAAGACAGAGGCCACAGCAGCTGCACCTGATTCACATAACTCCAAGGAGACCATTCAAAGCCATTCTCAGAAAAGCACAGAAGTAATTTTGTGTTACAGGACTACTTCCATACTAACCAAGTTCAAACACCAAACCTGTGAAAAGTCCAACAGTGATTTCATTAAATCATAATTATCATATTATTTAGCACATCTAAAAAACAGCAGTCTTTTTCTTGAATAGCTCGCATCTGAAGAGCAGAGCAACAGGTAGACAAAGACTACAGTGAATAGGAAAAAAATGGAGTTTTGAGTTTATGTCAGTTAGATCCACTGCAAGCAGCAAAGCAGGAGCATGCTTTGTAAAGTTCCTAAACAGATGTGGGTTCTGCGTCCTTTGCACTCTCTGGATATGTTTCATCCATATTTCAAAATATTTTGAGAGGGAGAGAGGTTATCAATATTGTTTTTGCAAAGATTCCTTAAATACAAAAGCCCAAAAAAGCCACATTAGCTTTGTTACTGCTTTAGCAACAAGACGACGTAATCACTCAAGCGACAGCAGAAATTACGTGAACAGAGTAGATCAGAAAGACTAAATGAAACATAGCAAATAATAAATTATTTCTCATACAATAAAGAGGTAACGATCCCTGGATATGCAAAACATCCTTCCTCACTTATCACTCTTTCTTATTAGTTATGGTACTTACTAAAAATGTTACTCTTTTTGTGTAAAGAGTAGATTATGTTGGCCACTGCAGTGCTATGAAATGTTCAACATACAATCAAGTATGGTAAGGTTTTAACTAAAGAACCATGAAAAAAAAAAAAATTGGTTCTATCTAATGACATCTAATAGCACAATGAAAGATAAATACAACTTAAGTTCCACTTGGAACCTCAGTTTAAATAAAAACAAGATAAAGCCTAAATATTCAATGCATCTAGTAAACCTACATATACCAGAATAACTTTGCTAATTAAAGTAAGAAAAGAAATAAAAACAAGTTGCTAAGAAGCACAAGAAGTGCTTTGCTGTCATTTTCATATATAATTGAAATATCAAAAAGTAGAATACTCAGAGACCATAAATGATACATGATGGAAGCCAGTGAAGAAAGAAAAAGGAAGCAACCCAAATCAGGCATCAGCTCTACAGAATTTTCAACACAGGGCAGAGAATTACATGAATTGCCAATTCTTGTTAGTTCTGTATTTCTAAAGTTGTTCCACATGACACTGGCATCCCAGAATTTAGAAAATACTAATTCAATTTAAAAAACACCACTCAGACTAGCGTCTCATCCACTTCAAGCACAATATGGACAGATACTGCTGGTAAACGAAGGCACTGTCTGACTCTAGAGACTGACACAAAACATAAGCAGCTTCCCAGTTAGGGAATAAGTTGGGTAATAGAAGAGGGAAAGCTGAATGCAGATGAGCCAGCTGGCAAAATGGCATCCTGGGAAGGTTAACACAGTGAAGTCTATGAATAGGACCTCTAACTTCCAACAGGTTTACTGTCGATATAGGCAGTGATGTTGTAACACAAAGCAGGGCTTTATCCATCTTTTTAAAGAGAAACAGAATTTTGTGGAACAAAACCAAAGACATCTCTACTACTGCTGAACTACATCAATTAGCCCCTGATGTTCCATGGTCCTACTCCTAGCAGCATAGCAATACAAACTGTTACAACAGTTGAACAGACAAAACTGATCTAATTTCTATTCCATATATAAATGAGACTAATGTCTGATTCAATTAAATCAGCAAATGACACCAATTTTATGTACATGCAACATGCATTTATTTTGAGCACAGACAACTTTGGTACCACTCTTGGAATTTTAATTTCAGTGAACGTTAAAAAGTTGTAACACTGAAAAATACTTTTAAATGAAACCCCTTTGTAAGCAAATGTACAGCAAAATAACAGGAGCCAGCACAGAAGATTCAGGAGGAATCTCTAAAAGCTGGTTGTATGATGGTTCATATAAAGGACACAAGATGCCATCTGTTATCTCATGAAGAATTTAACCTGCATCAGTTTTTGGACAATTCACCATAGATGTAAAATCATACTTCAAACATCTCTTCAGTTCTTGGACGTGTACTAGAGAAAAACTGAATCCTTTCTTACTCAATTTTCAAAACTGCAGAAACTCATTCACCAAAAGCTCAATGACAAAATCAGTAATTTGCATATCCAGATCAGTAAGTTGTATAAAATGTATTTCCTGTCAGCAAAATGTTAGACGATGTAGGCTATATTAGCTTAACAATATAAAGGCTGTAAACATCTTGTAGCTCCACTACATGATTCAGATTCAGCCCCTATTATTCTTCGCACCTTAAATAAAACTTAGGTAGCTCAAAAGCTTTTGAAAAATATACCTTGTCATTAAGTAATTACTCAAACTCTCTAATATATGTGTCTCATGACATAGCCCTAGGAGTACACTGATGCTCATTATCTGTCGCTCGTTTTGCGTTAGCTAAGAATTTATTGCCAGATTCACAAAGAGATTAAGGTAACTTTCTCAATAAAAGATAATACCGAAGAACAGCTACCCCTAGTGATCACTGATATGGGAGATGAAGTTCAAAGCTTATCACTGCTAAAAGATACTTCTCATTTTTCTCAACAAGATTACAGACAAACACAAAATGCCAAGGCATTATTTTTATTTATTGAGGTGTTGCAAAGGCAACACTCAGTGCATACACACATATTTGCAAAATCTCTGAAAGCAATTTTACCAGAAACATCTTTCCGAATAGGCCTGAGTCACATCGTTACACCCAGGTCAAAACTCTAGCTTTGAAACACTAACCTACCCCCACCTAGGGACCTGAATCCCAATTTAAGTATCTCTGATCTGACCTCCTGAAACACAGAACAGCAAACAAATCCTTCTCTGTGTTTTTGTGCAATATAAATCCACTTTTATGGGCTAACAAGTAAAGATCAGTCTCTTTTAATTACCCTAATCACTAAGCAAAGACCCTGTTATGAAGAGGGTCACGCATGGGCAGGATATCAGTGTCAGAGAGCAAAATGAAGATCACAGACTGAAGAAAGTAGCTCTTGGTGCAGGGGAAAGGAAATTTAAAGCATGCAAACTGCAGTAATAAGAGAAAAGGGAGGAAGAAATAAAAATCTCAAAAACAACATGAAAATAAATTACAAGCACCAATATTTTCCATAAGGCAGAAGACAGCCCCTCTACAGCCCTTACTTGGAACACTGCAACTTGCTTTAAGCTTTGTTCACCTTCTATATAGGTATCAAATCCTTTTCTGAATTACATTTGCTTCAGGACAGTCCTGCTTGGACATCTTCCCTACTGCTTCTACACATGCTCTGACTTCAGTTCCTTTTTCTCCCCCTCATGAAAGCCAAAGATTCTGTATTGATTTCCTCCAAGTTTTCTCTGACTGATAGTCTGCAGCTTTTACTGCCTATCTACATTTTGCCCTATTCATTCATGGGTTTACAGAACTTCCATGTGGTAACTTCTATGCAGGACCCTTAGGTAATTCAAATCTTGTCTTTTCTTGCACATATTTCACAGCATTTCTATAAGACACAGAAAAGCTACAAGAGAGGGGGATAAAGAGAACATGCACATATCAGTGTTTTGTTCAATTTAACTCCCCCATGATTTAAGTGTCGTCACCCTATGATTTCTCTGAACTCTACAGTGAAATAAGTCAATACAAAAAGAACAAGTTAGACCACAGATGCGTGCTTTTCCCCCAGTGCTCATTTAAAAAAGAAAAAAAAATAACAGCTGAAAACAATAAAAAGCTCATAGCATAGCATAATGGCTACAAAGTAAATAAACAGCCTGAACCAGAATTAGCAACACTTAATCTATTAACACTTTCATTATATGATAAAATCCACTCAGATTATCCAAAATAGGGGAGAAAGACATTTGAGAGCCTAAGTAGAGAAAAAAAATCAATTGTACAGATTATATTTAAATTAGTCACAGGTAATATGGCAGGAGAAGGGTGGGGAGGGGGGGAGGAACAGGTCATTACATCATTTTAGAGCATGCATCTTCTGACCTGAGCATTACATCTAGATGAGCACACCATTTATCTATTTAGATCTCCTTAGAGAAGGGCCGTAAGGGGTCAGAGCACAGAATTCAGTGCACAGAACCAGCCAGAGGCCTCCATGCCTTTCACACATTTAACCTGCAGCCTGGACAATCTGTGAGTGACAGGAATTTATCATACAGTCTTAAGTTCAGACTGAACTGAGAAATTACAGACAAAAAAAGATAAAAACGTTTCCTTTAAAGTAACAACTTCCACTATTTTTTGTTAGATTTTAACACTATTTCCTTTCTAAAAGGATACAGAGATAACTAAAGTGCACTGCGCTGTTCCAAAGCAAGGGAGAACATTTCCAACTTTATCATTTGACCAACAAAGAAAATAAAAAATCCACGTATGCTCTGTGATATCTCTTCAGCAGTAAGTATTAACAGGGAGTATTTTAAGATATAAAAAACAACAATATGTAGATGCAGGTAGGCTCTTAGAAATTCACTCTGGGCACTAAGCAGATGAAACTGGGGAATATGAATACTAGTGTCAGGAAAATGCTTCTACCAGGAAATGAAAAAGGTCAGATACTATCTGGGGGGGGGAGGGGGAATTATTTACAGTTGAAATGCAACGCACAATTTAAAGATGATTTGGCACACACAAGATAAAGATAAGCTGGCACGCACAAACACAGAAAAACTATGCTGAAACACAGCAAGATTTTAAAGAGTGGACAGGATTGGCCTCACCAGTGTGTTCCCACAAGTCACACACCTGAGTTACGTGCATATCCGGACAGAGACCAGCTCTGAAAGGATCACCTTATGTATGAGTGAAATTACCATCCTGCTTCAGTCTACAGGACCACGGCCCTTTATTTCCAAAGATCCAGAGATACTGTGACAAGAAAATTTGAATGATTACTATTATAAAGCCTAACAAACAAACTGTATTTCCATTTTATGTAACTAACTGCCACTACTGTATTAAGACAGTATCCATTATTTCAATAGCCATGTTATCTTCCTGTTTTTCTAATACTTGTCTCTGTATAGCGTAAATACTGCAAAGCCTTCTTATTTGTCTGGACGCAACCACATACACTGCAGCTCCAGCCTGCCTGAAAAATAAAATGTAATGAAGGTAGTAATAATTAACAGTAATGGAGTACTGGCAAACTGTTCTTGTCAGCTTTTATTGTGTAGTAGCTAATGTTGCAAGATTTTCATGAAATGTATGTCTTCAGACTAATGTAAAATATGGGTTGTAATACTTATCTGAAAGCAATGAAGACTAGGTAAGAAAATGGTACATCGACAATTTTGCTGTATCCTTGAAAGTAATTTCTTAACTGATATACCAAACACCTTATAACAACTCACTGTCATGAATAAGACTGTACTCTAAGCACTAGGTTTACTCAGACGTATTTATGTTTCAACATTACAGCTGTGGTAGTTCTTTATAGCTACATATTAAAATGTTTTCACAGGACACTTTACAAGTGTTTTTATGCTAACTGGTAGGAAAAAGCATTTATATAGCCAAGTTTTACTCAGCAGACTCTTTTAGATCCTTGAACACTGGGCAATAACAGACTTTAGCAGACAGGCTGCAACAATTTAAAAAAAATAAACAACAATAATTTCCTATGACAGTAGATGAAGTTGTGATACAACTATAAACACATTAATAAATTTGGTCTCAACATTTTGCCAATGCAGGAGTCTCTAAGGGCCTGAGAAGATAGGGATTTGATTTGAAAACACTGCCTAGGCACTTAAATTGTGATGCAGTTCTTCTTCCACTGCAGATTTAGCTTGCCTGTGCCTTACATCTGTGTTTAACAACAAAGAGTCTCACCAGGACTCTCAAATAAACATCACTATTACATCGATGCTATGTGGCCCTAGTTCTATGAAACATTTTGTAACAACAGGGAGAGCAGCATCAGCACTGAGGCAGCTGTTACTGTGGTTGCACACCATAGCCAGCAGACAGGCTAACACCTTTACTCAAAAAGTCATACAGGGTTTTGGAGATCTATTAATATTTTCTATTATGTCTTTTACCAGTGCTTCATAAGAAAGACCTCTGATGACTGCTGTAAGCGTAGGACAAAGAGTGATGAACTCGTACTCCTTGAGCATTCTCACAACGCTTCAATGATTTCTGGCTCATCTAACTCTGTTGAGGCCTCTTGGACCCGATCTATGTGAAAGAGGGTTCTCTTCATATAATTCTTGCAACTTATTCCACACGCTCTTCGTTAAAGTCTCTGTGACATTATTTTGTTTGCATTTGCATTTACACAATCCGACACTTTAGCTTCCTATCGCCATTTTATAAGTCTTCTCTGGTAGGTCTGGATGTTTCTTCTGGGCCTCGAATATGTTAAGTTCAAACAGTCTCATTTTGAAAATTTCATTCTTAATTGCTCTTTTTAGTTTCTTTCTCGTTTCTACTTTATTACCTTTGTTCCAAATCAAGCACAAGCATATAATGTTTTTACTTTTGTTGCTCCTGCAAATCTTTTCAACAGATGTAGATTTAAAACGAGTTCTTACAAGGGAACGTTTTCAACTAAGTTTAGTATGCCCTTCAGGAGCAATCGAGGGCTTCCTCTTGTTTTACACCTAAAAATAGCTGGGAGAAGGACAAACAAAAAAGCTGAACAGTCAACCAAAGAGATGCGGACAGATATTCAGGAAATACACCAGCTGGCTCCTGTTCTCCATAAGCATTCTCAGTACTCAGTCATACTGCAGTGCTTCTACAAAGATCTGCTAAGTTCACAGTGTTAAAGGAAGCCACTGAATTTCAAAGGGTTGCTTGCGTAGGGTGTGAAGGAGTAATTCAATTTCTGCTCCCACTCATTTATCATTTGGCACATCTGTTGTACCTCACAGTCAGAGTCTCAGCCGGTACAATATTCTGTAGCACATGCTATCCTTGCAAGGTAGATTTTGACCCATTCCTCCATAGTTACAAAGATAATCACAGAGCTGTTAGATTAAAGTCTTAACCAAAGCCAATTTAAGTCAAATTTCAAGAACCAAGTCATACAGAAGTCAGATGTTTCTGTAAATTTGTAAAAACCCATGTGGGCACTCAACCTTTGACTCCTGTGGTCATTTGTTAGCTATAAAGATGGATTCATATTTTCTCTTTAATATAAATGCTTCACAATTAAATTCCCTGAAGCATAAAGAGCTGACCACTTAACAACGTATCTGCTTAATGAGATTAGTTTAATTGTGCAGGTAAAACTGAATATGCAGGTCTTTACTATCACTGACCCTTCACTGCTTTCCTATGTTCCCATTAGAACATGCAGTGGTCATAAAAACAAGTGAAAGGACACCTTATTTAGTCCTTTGGTCAATACTTTCAATCAGCATCAGCATTCAGAAAACAACTCTGAAGTCTGTGACAGTGTCCTACCAGGGATAAGAAACAAATTTTGACACAGGCAGCAAAAGCTATCATGGTTATTATGATAGTCACAATTTCTATACAAAATCTAACTATGGCTACTGCTCTTCCTGCATTTCTTCTCCCACAATGTTAATATATATATATGTAAGTCACTTCACCCACTTCCATCTTTGCTTCTTTCTTCAATGCATCATGATTTAACTTAAACTTTTTAAAATGAGAATTTAAACAGGTAGATAATTACAACAAAAGAAGGAAGTTGTACAATAATTTTTGGGTTTTTTTTTTAAACTTCAGAACACAGTGGCATGTAACCTTGATGAACTTAAGAAATTAAAGAAGAAAAAAAGTATTCTGAATAATTAACTGAAACATAAATCAGCCTAGATAATATAAAACAACAGCTTGACTAGATTATAACTGTTTTTCACTATAGCTCTAATTATGAATTTTATTCATCTTTTTCACTGAAGCATTGTGAAAATAGGCCTTTAAAATGAGCCTATTCTTTAAGAGAGTGGAACAAATTCAGTAAAATCAATTTCCACAAAAATCAAGAAGTCCCACTGCCCACATTAACCACACGTACACAATGCTTTGCTGAATCGGAACGAACCGCTGCATGTCTTCACTTTTTTTTTCTTACAGTAAAATTGACCTATTTATATGACCATAGGTGAGGAAGCTTTGCCCCATACATTTTTCATTAACATAAATATGTGATTTAAAAAAATCATTAGTATGCTTTTAAAAAAAAAATTAAAAACAAGAAAAGAAAACCAGCCAACTCAAATCACAGACAATCCACAGAAGGAATTCAGAACTTAAATTATGTGTAAGTACCTTGCATTTTCTAAAGCAATTGCTAATCTAATTTAAAGATTCCAGTGATTTTTTTTAAGAGTATTTTTCCCTAAAAGATATTTTACAAGGCAAAAAGCCAAAAACCCAAACACTTTGATGTTCTGAAGCAATTCTATGAACTGTCCTGTTCTGAAAAGGCAACTCCTCACAAGGAGAAACAATTTAAGGATGTTAAGTGCCATGTTATTGCTCAAAGAGAAGTCTCTCTTTCATATACATAAGCTTGTCCAGAGATAACAAAAAAAAAAAAAATAGATACAAGCTGCTATGTAACAGTCCCAGCTGTAATACATAAGCAAACTGAAAAAGCAAAGGCAGCCTGGTCTAATAGAAAGGCAGACAACTTTACCTATGAAGTTTACAATTAAAACAGTTAAATTAGCCGTACAAACCATCTCCGAAATATTAGAGGGAGACACACCTTTAACACTGTTGTTTAAACCCACTACAGTTAAAGTCTATGTAAAAATTAAAGTCACATTCCTCCTTCCTCCTATTCTCTCATGGCCTCCAGAGCAAATATTCAGCTTAAGCAAAGTCCTAGTAAGGAGATACTCAGCAACATGAAATCTATAGCAGCTCATCTTCAACCACATCTTTTGATGCTTATAAGCTCAGAAGTGAGAAAACTTCAGGCACCTGTCATAAGCCACAGCTAATAAGCAGAATTCCAAACGTGGTGAACCAAGAAGAGAAGCTACCATCCCATGCCTCACAAACTGCATAAGGGACTCTCCAGAGGAACAAGTACTTGCAGCTCTGTCACAGATACTGCTACAATGCTTTATTTTACTCATTCTGCACAATAACCAGATCTAGTGCAAAAAGATCTTCTGTGGCTTGAGGGAAACATGTTGACTCAACACTGGTTATACATATAATTAGTCTAATGCAGTATATTATTTATACAGTGCTAAGTACCGCTACAGAAGAGGAAGAACTGTAATATAATAGCAATAATTAGCTCTTACACTGAGTATTCCTGTTTTCAGATGAGAAAATTGAGTTATGAAAGAGGGAAGTTACTTGACCATCACCATCTTCAGACCAGCACCAGTTGTTAGTGTAAATAACCCCCCAACAGAAAATAGAACACAATCAGATCTTCAGTGTTAAATAAAAGTTTGCCATTATCCAACCAACAATTTTAACAAACTGAAGAGGCACACACACAAAACTCAATAGACAGCGTCAATTTAACAAAAACAAAATCATTTTGCTTCAAACTACCCAAATCTCTCAATCTCCATACATCCACAATTATCCAGCCAAGTCTGACTCTTAGAACAATTATTCCCACTTCATAAAAGCAGAAGAATCCACCTTTTGCCAGCCTGACTTGCTAAAGTAAAGGGAAAACATCTTCCATGAGCTCAAGAGACATAAGCAAGAAGCGAATTCCAATCTCAAATAATTATAGATATCTCTCTTAATAGCTTATGGATACCAGACAACCAAAATGTAAACTGCACAACCGTGGGAGGAATGAATTCACTATTGGAAAACATAGTATTTTGCAAGTCACACAAACCAGAAAAATTAAAACATATTTATTCAGCTTAACCCGTGCCTTACTTTGTGTGGCACTAGAAGAATGAGTAATTGTTCCATTCCTTGTTCTAACAAGCACCCACAAATCAGATATATTTTCCTGAGCTGACCCCTATAAATTCCAGAAATGTATTTTGCAAATGTTGTAGTGCTGGGGCTATAAAAAGAACCAGAGCTGGCTGGAGTTTTGCTGCACATCACAAACCAAGTCACAAATTAAACATTATAGCTAAAGCTTAAATTTATCCCATCCAAGATAGATGGGTCCCTGCAAGTTGTTTCAATGTCTTCAGAATGTTGTATATCACATAACTTTATGAGCAGTGCCATCCCTTTCCCTCCTGCTCATCATTAAACTAGTAGTGGGAGGAAAAAAAGAAAAAAAAAAAATCACTCTTCACTATTTTGTTCCATGATTTTGGCGATGGATAAATCTTATTTAATATATCTAAAATGACAGTTCTTTCTTTAGATATGAAACTATAGTCCATAGGCAGGTCAGAGCACCATAAGCTATCATTTACAATCTGTGTTTTTCTCAGGTTAGGAATTAAGTCTCAGAATGAAATTAATTCACCTTACACATTCAGTCTTTAGCATTGGAATAGAGATAATAAACAATGATGTCAGTAAACAAAAGCAAGCACCATCCTTCCAAGTGCTGTTGATATACCCTTTTTCAATAAGCTCAATAAACGCAGCTGCGTATTTTAAAGTTTCGGCTTTCCTCTCAATTTCTCTGAAGGCACAATTTAGCCCCATAATCTCTTTCTCATTCTCAAGTACTGCCTTCCTAGCACTTTCAAAGAGCTGTGGACAATCCCCATTGTGAAACTCATCCCATGGAAGCCCAAAATATGAGAATGGAAGAGCCAGTAACATACAGCCCAGCTCTTGACCTACCGCAACAGTAATCTATTCAGATTATGATCAGTTCTGTACATGAACTAATACAAATCCTTCAGAGAGTAGTTATGCTTTAGGCTGGTGCACTAACTGCTGATAAAAACTCCAGACTAAAATCCAGTCAGCTTTATCAAGTTTGCAGAGTGTACCTGCAGTTGTGAGATGTTTGTTATTATCCAACCATTAGTTAATAACTCAGCAGGAGTAACACAGTGCCTCATATAATAAGAAAGGCAGAGTATTGATGCTATTTATGCTTTGCCTTTGTGGTTCTGAGACGGACGTTTGAAATTCTATTTATTGCCATTACTTGCTAATAACAGAAAAGTATCTCTGGACCAGATTTCAACTGGCTTCAACAATGGAAAGAAAAAAAGAAAGAAAAAATCTCAGAAACCTAGAATCAATTCCTTAAGAAGCAATAGCTATACAAAAAAAAATATAAACACAGGCAACTTCCAACCTTTTAGACTGCCAGGAAATAGAGAGTCTAATTTAGTACTGATATACATCTAATGGGAATTTACTCGTGTAAATGTCAAATAGATTTGCTTAAGGGAAGCTATTGTAAGGCATGAGAAATATTTTCTTTACTTGCAACATCCCATGAGATGTTTTGTTTTTTAAAAGAAATAATCCTTTTTAAGGTCTTTCTATTGTTTCTACCAAACGAACTTAACATTACAATTCTGTAATACTTCACTATGATACAGTACCTTTATTACATCCAAATTTCCTTTAATTTACTTAGCCTTTAGGCTACAAATCTTATAGTGCTAAAAGGTGGTTATTTATTTCTTATGTTTGTACTGTTTCCAACCTGATATTCATTTTCCTCCACAGAGTATTTTGACTAGCTTCATACTCATTCCAACTTAGATGAAGGAAAAAAAAAAGTTTTCATCATTTTGCACTTGGCCACTACAAAACTTAAATTTGTTTTCCAGCTGACTGGTGCACTCATAGATCACTTCTCTTTGATTGTCTTACAAGCTGCACAGGAAGTAAAATAAAAGTGGAATAAACGCTGCCTAGGTATCTAGTGCCACATTTGAAACCACAAACTCATATCTCTAGAAGAACATACCTCGTTTAGGACAGTCTCAACTCATATCTACTTGCCATCTCATTTACGAGATCTCAGAATTTACTGTTCTCATCCCGTTTACAAAGCATAGCATTTCAAAATCACTTGTGGGGAGGACAGTAGTATCCGCAAGGGAATGCAAGCATTTGATTTTAAAGGTTAGATATCTTCCAAATTCTATTCCAGCCTTCAATATTTTGATGGAGTTCACTGATCTTTAATGGTATAAATTAACATTAAATTTAAAAGCACTTATCTGTTTTCTAGTTGTCGTTGTTAATATTTGAAAGATTGCAGTGTATCTTCATGTTTGTTACTTTAAATTTTAAGTCATCTGCTTTCAATATCTGGGCCTATTGATTCATCAACGCTTGGAAAGGCACCAACAAGATAACTTTCATGCTGCAATACAGAATAACCCCATCACGTTTCTCACTCCCTTGAAATCACCCGGCTTTTGGTATCTGCGTATCGATATCTGTGCCTGAATGAGTAATGTGCCAGTGGAGATTTGAAACAGCACAAGGAACGGAATTGAACTCAGCTTAAATCTGGCACTTACATTTGGTCAGATAAATCCCTGTAGACTGCACAGACTACTCATTCAGCCCCCTAACACTGCGACGGGAGCCTCAACAGCTAAGTCAGCCACACAGCACTACACTGGAGATGCTGAAAATAAAACAGGATGAGTTCCATTTTCAGCATCCAAAATAAACAAATAAACCCACACCAAAACTACAGGTATCTATTTTTAAATGATTTTGCAGATGTCATTATAAAAATTTATGTCACTAAGTAGCTGTACCACAGTTTTCAGTATTTTCCATACTTCACTTTCACAAAGGAACACCCAAGGAACCCTTGGTCAAGCACATGTAGTCTGCCTTTGCTGGGAAGGCATTTTAAACACCTGAACATATTCAGCAATCAGCAAACCTGGGTGAGCAACCACACATAGAAGGAAGGAAGAGGATTTCAAACATATTTCTCTCAGAGTTTCTTTATTGCAAATATCTTTAAAGAAAAAAAAAAAACCGGGATTTCCTCCTTGGAGCATTTTCAAAAAACAACTATCATCCTACAGAAACGGTACTGGAAAAAATCTCAGTTTTCCATATCCAAAAATCATACCGGTAGGTCTCCTTTTCAGTAGCTCAAACCACACGCTTAGATTTCAGTACACCGTAAGGACCGAGCGCCCCGCTGGCCGCGCTCACACGAAGCAGCGCCACGCCAGCAGCCCAGCCCAGCCCCGCCAGCAGCCGCACCGCGCGGCGCAGGAGAGCCGCCTCCTCCCTTCACGTGCCTTACCTCAGCCTAATTTAGTTCGGCAAAGCAAAACAGGTTTTTGTCTCAAAAAGCAAAAAGTTCTCTATTCCGACCATAAAAGTTACGGGGAAGAAAAAAAAAAAAAGAAAGAAAAAAAAAAAAAGAAAAAAAAAAAAGAAAAAAAAAAAAGAAAGAAAAAAAAAAAAGAAAGAAAAAAAAACCCCACTTTTTCTGTAATTTTAGTCAAAGTAGTCTTACCCTGCAGCACCTTCTCTCTCCTAGGCGCCAGGAACACAAAACACCACCGGCTCCGAGTGGGACCCGCTGGTTCTAGAAGGTTCCGGGCGGTTCTGGCGCCCGCCCCCGAGCACAGCTGAAGCCTCTCAGCCACAGGTGTGAGCAACGCAGCTCGGGAGATGCTGCAGGTGCACGAGCAGGGACAGCCTCAGCCCTGCTGCCCCTGGCCGAAGCAGCCGGGTGGTAGAAAGCAGGCATCGATCAGATAAAAAACGATGCACAGAGGCTGATAGTTCGCGTACCTCTTAAATTCTGCTCTAAGAACTAGTTTTACTAAGTCTGTTTGCTTTAAAGCTTCCCTGCCTCCCCTGATTGGCACAGGGCTCTGTGTGCCAGTCCAGCCCTGAGCTGGAAATGGCAGTGGAATGCAGATATTGCACAGAAATGGGAATCTAACAATATTTATTTTGCAAATCCTCACAGGTTTTCATTGTAGTAACTGCAAAAATACTGACGGCGAGGGGTGGTATAATTCAATTCAAATAACTAATTTAATATTCACTTTTGCTGGTATAAACTGTTTATGCAAGGTGTTTATTTGTTGTCATGGCCAAATCCTTAGCAATATATCTTTAAGTATTGTCTACAGCCACAACCACAATTAGTGTAGCTTAATGAGGGTAGAACAGCTGGCCCAGTTAGCCGTAACCTGAGCCAAAGGGATGAAAGACAGAAAAGTTGTGTTTGCGTACACACATGGTATCTTTATTCCAGTTGTTATTTTTTTCCCCACCAGACTACAAGAGCTTGAACGTTAATTAAAATAAAAAATGTGGGGTGAAAATGTGTGATGAATTGGCAAGCTAGTTAGTTACCCTACTCCTCAGAATCTCTGTGGCATTACATTCTCATTTTCAGAGATGATGTTCCTGTTTTAAAAGTGCTTATTGCCTGTGCAATGTTTGGTTTCTCAGCTGTTTCGGAATGAAGTCCCAGTGTAGCAAAAGATCCTGACTCCCCAAGCAATGGAGCAAACTTCCCAGGGTGCACACCCCAAACTGCATCTCTCAAAAGAGCTGTGGAAAAACAGAGGGGGTAAAAGCCTTTTCCTTGGAGCTGAACTGAGGGTGCTTGCCTGCTGTCAGAAAATTGCACTGGCCAATCATCAGCAGATACACTGTTGACTGTATCCAACAAAATACGACAGTGTATTTTCCCTAAAGACTTGAGTTAATTCATTCAAAGCCAGCAAAAAATAATGCATTTTTCTACACAATTAAGTTAATTTTGCTTATTATTCAGAGCAAGCGCCAGGTGTACTCTACAAGGCACTCATGTACAAGCCCTCAACTGAACAATCCAAAGGAGGGTGTACATATTTATGCAGAGGGACTATAAAAATGGGGAGAAGTATAACATGATAGTATGCACTGCCTTTGTTTTGTAATATATTTTACACTGATAGATTTCAAATAAATGAGCTACTGCTTCACCAGTCACAGGAATAAAACAAAATGTCACATTACAGAGAAATGCTATCTCAAAACAACAGCTGAATGCATAGTTTGGCTACAAATGTAACTGGCAGGCAATCCCAGCAGTATTGCCTATTCTGTCATTCCCCACAGGGAATCAATGCCTGATTACATTTAGCATGGCCTTTCTCTTTCTACCTTTATTTCATCTGCTATGAAATCATGATTCTTTGTTTTCATTCCATTCTCAAGCTTTCTTTGTCTATGAATTCCTCTGATTACTAATTCCCTGTTTGGTTTGCATATCTTTTAAAACCAGAGCCCATGCTGTAGGTCTTTTATGTAAGGATTTCCCCTACGCAAGAGAACCCACATCCTCCCATCACAGAGA
This sequence comes from Phasianus colchicus, assembly GCF_987193195.1. NCBI lineage: Eukaryota > Metazoa > Chordata > Aves > Galliformes > Phasianidae > Phasianus > Phasianus colchicus. The sequence goes on from NC_143443.1 coordinate 10,667,969, forward strand.
TTGTAGAAAAAATCTCACTGCACCTAGTCTGGGGCCATCCCACTGCCTTTCAGATAGTTGTACGTGAATAAAGACAAATTGTCTGTGGAGATGCCAACTGATCTCTCCAGGTTTGTAGATCTTGTTGTGTGACTTCAAGGAGAAACAAGCAGAAGTTTCTAGTCACTCGAGGCCTCTTTAAGGCATCTGATGAACTCTGTCCAATTGAAGTCATTCCAAAAGCATTGTTGTCATTTTTGTGTACCACAAAGGATCTCAGATATATTTCTACAGTGCTGTTAGAGTTGAGAAGTAGGACATCTGGCTTTAGAAGTGCTGTTCAACACTGTAATACTCTAAGTCTTTGGGATCTCAGCATACTAAACACTGAACACACATGCTCACTTAAAGCAAAAGCCTGTGCCTTGCATCAAAGAACTTCTTCAGCAGTGGAAGGAACATGCCAACCTCACAAAAGTACTTTTATGTTGCTGGATGGAGGTGTGTGATGCTTATTGTTCACTTCACTTCCTTTAGAAAGGTAATATAAAAAGATGCATAATATGAGAAAGAAGCACACTCCTGCAGGTTAAGTGTGCTCTCACATAAGTATTCTTACATTAGAGATTTACTGTAGCTAGCTGGTGTGCTAAGAACATACTGACATTGCTACCGTTAATGTACAAGGATTTCTTGTTTACTGAAAGCAAACCAATCCATCATAACAAATTCAATGCTGAATACCTTGAAAGGTAAATGGCTTTTGTGAGGTTCATGGAATGTCCTTGAGACTCGTTTATAAATCCTATGTTAATGCCAACTAGTATACTGAGCATTATGCTAATGTTTCTTACAAAAAAAAAAAAAAAAGAAAAAGAAAAAAATATTTTTGTTCTTATTCTACGATATATTCAACACCTTGCTAAATAAGACATGATCACAGAGGAGACAACATAATTTGATGTGAAATTCAAAATGTAGTGAGAGGAAAACCAGCTCATATTTAGGATGCATCATCTTGGCCCTTCTTAGAAGGACAAATAAAGCTAAAGAGGCTTTAAAGAATGAGAACACCTGAGTGTGATTTCCCATGTATTTCTATTGTATGCCCAACACCCTGTCCCATCAGTCAGTTCCTCCTCCCACTTTTCATTCACTGAACTCATGCAGTATGTGAGAAGCCTGCTGTTAAATATGTTCTGGTTAACCCATGCAACTATGCTGACCAGTTCACAGGCTAATGAACACCCTTTATATCAAATGAATCATAATTACTTCATATTCACTGGAAACTTTAATATGGACCTCTCTTCTCCAACCAACAACTGAATTTTTTTCAGATCTTCATCATAGTGACTTCAACACTCAGAGGCTGAAATCAGTTCAAAATTTATCGACGGGGGACATTAGATACCACAGTGGGTAGTGTAATCGCTTAAAACTTTATTTACCAATAATACCAAGCTGAATAGTCATATTTTATAAAAGCCCAAAGCTTTTTCCCAAGCTAGGAAAACACTTAAAATTATTTCCCAATTTTAAGTATGAAAAAATCCTATCAAATAAGCAGTAGCATAGCAGAGGTTTATGGAGTTCAGTAAAACTTTGCAGACCAAAAGGTATGACTGCCCTCACTGGTTGCAACTTTTCTCACTCATAAGTGAAACCAGCATTGAAAACCAATGGGACTGGCTTAATTTAAGCAGAAATTAATGAGTCCATGTCAGATCCTACTCTGATAACAGGCATTTTTCTTTGTTTTTAGAAGTAATTTCATATTCCTTACAATCAAAACAACATGTACAGTATTGTTTTAGCATTCATTTGAATCTACATATGTGTATTTTTCACTTCAAGCTAGAACGAAATTCTGGGATTGGGAGAAATTGTTTTTGAGAGGGATTTGTTACCCGTAAAATAAGGTTTTACATTGCTCAATACTAGCAGCCAGTGTTTTGTTAATGATATCGCCTGCTGCGTATGACAGCATCCGAACAGGAACAGTTAGGAGAAGAGTTCAGGACAGAAAAAAAATACTCACTGTTACTTTCTAAGTTACCTGCTCTTATCTCTTGGCAGTGTATCGCATAGGTGACTTCTTGAGCCAGAGGGTGGTATCTGCCTCTTGGTACAAATCTAGATCTGCAGCGAATAAAATGGTCCTTCTGCTAGCTATTAATAATTCATTGCTATCTATTCACTGAATCTCAAACAGAAACAATACTCTAAGACCTAGACAGCCAAATGCATACCCTGAACAGTTTATGTTCATGGGCTAACATTTGTTCACAAAATGTTTCAACATTTGTGAATAATATGTAAGTGAAGAGGAATGCCTAATCATGAACAATTCACAGCCAAAACAAATGCTACTATGCCAACATGTTTATTTTGTGACAGTGTTTAGCCAACTCTTTGGCCACACTCAGTAAGCTGTGCACTGTTGGTAGTCTCTCTTCACCCCTCCAGGACCCATCAGGGTACAATGGCAATGATCAAAGGATGGGGACTACAAATTTGCCTAAAGTCTCTTCCATTGTTCCAGTTCCTTCCTTTGTGTCACTATTCCCCCTGAAGGAGGCAAACATTAAGTGGCAAAACTAATAAAATAGGAGGCATTATTTTTGGAGCTCTCATTGTATATCTCTTGATATTACTATGTCTCAAGACTACTATCTGAAAGAAAAGCAGGCTGCTGGAAGAATTTCTCAAAGTAATGTCAATGCACAGTGTTTGTATGCCACTTAGCAATGGCACTCCACCTGCCGTATATAATCAACAGGAGGAGACCGCTGTTTCCCAGAGGCAATTCAGAAACATGATGGCCAAAAAGAACAGCTACTCAGAGATAGCCAGTAGAAAGTAACAAAAGCAGAATTCCATCTTATTTCCCTTCTCACTTCAGAGTTTAGATATATGTTTCAAGATATTGCAACTCAGACTGACAGTTTCAGCACATTCTTCACATTTTCAGAACTGTTCCATCAGACTTGAGTTGAAAAGCCAAAAAATTCAGTGACATGGAGCTATAACTCAGATCTCTCCTTCCTGAGTGCACACAGATTCATCCTCCTGCAGGCAGTCACTCACTCACCACTGCTTACAGATTCATTCTGCATGCATAAGGGAACTCTATGCATTGGAGATTGGACTCAGCAGGGCTCTATACTTTCTGTATTTATCTAGATCTCTGGTTTAACCACAGATTTCCATAAAGTCAACAGTTATCCGTCTTTTAAACATAGAGTACAACTCTTCCAAAAAGAGATGCTCTGTAAGCATTCATGTGGCTATTTTGTCAGGGTCCAGTCTGATAGGGAACAAATTTATTTTGGCTCAGTTATAGTTTTTGTGCTTTTTATGCTTCTACAGCATATTTCTGAAGTTTAATATCTCAACTTAAACTAACATAATCCTCTAATTCACATTTCAATTTTTGATTCTGGCATGACAATTCTGTAGAGTTGAAATACTTATCTTTTTATTTGGCTATCAAATGTAGTGCTAAACACTGAAGCTAATATTTTCACACTTTAAACACTGCAACTACAAGTTCACTTCTATAAAATACAAATTTCAATTGCTAGAGATGGCTCGTGCACCTATCATTTCATTTGCCCCCACTAAGGTGAGAATCAGGCAATCAAAAAATTATTGCTTTGTTAAAGTTTCAGACTACACAATGATAGAGTTTGATACTGTTTAAATATCTGTGAAAATGACTGACAAATGGAGACTTAAAATCTAGCACCCCAAGCCTGATCAAACTCTTCTACAATGCAAAGTACTGCAACTATTTCTACTAAAAACTAAAGTTGGTCCTGGGTGTGGAATAAGTATTTGAGAGCTACTCTGAGAAGGCTAAGCAAAGGATCGCAATTAATGCCCTCAGGCCCACTGAGGATTTAAGAAAAGAAACTCACTGAAGTGACACGGATTTCTAGGATCATCTGAGCTTATATTAAAGATTTTCTATAAAATACCAAGTTCTATTACTCTCGCTTTCAGTATAAATCTTACAGGTTAGTTATTTAATCAATGTTAATTAGACAGACCAGTAAAGTAAAATGCATTTCTATCAAATGCAGAAAAAAATATAACCAATTTAAATTCATTTACAGCTTATCTAAAGGCAAAGGCATATACCAAGTATTAATTTAACAGAGAAGTCTGCTAAACACAAATGGATATAGTTTTGCCTACACTGATATTTATCAGTTGTAGGAAGACTTGAGATTTCTATTTTTAAACCATGAAAGCAAATATCCTTCCCTCAATTAGCTCTTAAATACTTTGAAAATGAAGTGCACCTTCAGGGAAAGAGTATTTGTGCAGCCCCACAGACACACTGTGGATTAGAAGCTGTACCTCATCACTGATTTCAGTGTGTCACTTCAGCAGCAGCCACAGGCATGCCAGGGGTGATGGCTGCAAATTGCATTCAGGTCAATCAACCTTAAAAATTTCTTTAGCACTGGTGTCATTTGAAGCTATAATTTGCTATCATCAATACGTTAGTATGATTTATGGCATCATCTCTGAAAGAAAAATAAACTTCTTGATAGAGTGCCTTTTCTAAATTACCCTCACTTCAATATCAAAAATCAAACCATTTGGCTGTCATTAACTGTCACATTTGTGCAGATAAGGAATTTGTATTGTTAAAATCTAAAAGTTTTTAGAATGTAAAATATACATATATATATATATTAAAAACTCCTTTTATTGTTATCGGTTTCATATTTTTGCCATAATGTTAAGCTTCTTGCAATCTCAGGGAATACATGCAATCATGCAATCAAACATACGTTTTAAAATTCAGTGTAACATGAAAGTGCTAATACAATGAGTATAACAAATTAAGACTATTCTGTATGAGTTTTTACTAATTCTTTTTTCTTTAATTACGCTTTAGGTAAATCCAATTTGTGTACCTTTTATAATGGAAATACCTTTCTACAGTCCTGAGGAATTAATTACCATTTGCTGAACTAGCAAAACTCTGAGTAACACATTTCTAACCAAATACTTCTCATTATGTCAATTCAAGTAGCTTCTGCTGTTGGAGATAATTTGCTTGAGATCTGAGAGTTCCTCAGCACAAGCATCCAAGGAAACCACCTTCATACACAATAAGAAATGAACAAATGTTGTTTTTACAAGGTGTCATTCCCACTGCAACCAGACTGGCAAGCAAGGCTCTATCTTCCAGTAATTCCTTACTTCCTCAGGAAACAACTTTTTTGCCATAAAAATTCTATTCCAATTGAATAGAAGCTTCCCTTAAAGAAAGTGAGAGACCTTTTTCTACTGCAGCACAAACTGAATTTTAAAGATTGAGGCCTGAAGTTTCTCATATTCCATGCAGTGTTAAATATCTTCAACCTATGTTACTCTCCACCCAGACAATGCATATTGCTGAAGTCTATTTACTCTCTTCCTCTTGTTGTTATAGTTGATTGCTCAGTGCAGAAATATTTGCTATGCCGTCCTGGCTACCCAGCTATCTTTTAGCACAAACCTAACTAATAAAGAATCAAAAAATCATAATGTATGATGTTGGTTATGTGATACAGAGGGCCTTATGGAGACATGCATTCCCCACTCAGTAGAGTAGATGCCTTTTCAGAAGACATCATTAAGTAAAACAGAGAGGATGGAGAAAGAAATGGGACTTTCAGGATAACACTGATTTAAAAAAGTACCCTGCTTAATAGCACTTAATATTTATCTAAATCAAAATGTCAAGAAATTTTATTCACAGAATGTGGACAATAGTTTGTGTCAAATGTGTAAACATACTAAGTCTAAAATCCAAAGTATAGTCAAGTTTCCCTCTTTCTGTGTCTGATTATTGATTGCCAATGGTATAACACACTTCTCTCATCTGTGCTAAGGCTCATCCTTCATCTAAATGCTGGTATATTTATCAGTATAATATAAAATGCTGTGAAACTGAAGAACCATTACTCTAACAGCACTGAAGCTAATGCTGATACTTTCTGTTTGTTGTGATGGCTTCATGTAATCACTTTACTAATGGCAGCAATTACTCTCAACTTTCCGATACGGTCAGTAAGGCTCAATAATGTCAAACCATCAAGCTGTACAGAAAATCAGCCTGTACAGTCAGAGTTATGAAATGAACTATCATTCCTTCCACTCCTCCAATTTTCTCAAAAGAAACACTTGCCATGTCTTTTTCTCAGCCAGATTATAAATTCCTAGGGCTGGGTTTAACCCTTCCTGTATACTGTCCACTGTCACTGCAGTGGAGGTCAGAAGAAATAATGTACATAACATTAAATTACCAAATTTTTGGAGTTGGTCAAATGTCTGACAACAGAACTCACAGCTGGGTTTGGACTGCACGAAAGTAGAACGTCTGCCATTACTTCATTGTAGCAAGTTTTTAAACTTCCTGACCTAAATGTATTCAAGTACATGAATACAGAAACAAATTACTCCCCATCAGATGACACCTTTCCACTTATAAACTAGAACAAACATGTTGCAACTGCATAACTTATCAATGTACTTATAAATGTTTTATTCATGTAGAGGCAGTGTAACCCAAAGGATCAAGTCAATATCTAGGATAGCCAATGGGGAGAGTAAGCTTTAGTACTGTCTGGACCCTAGTAAAAGTCGAACAATGGAAAGTCCTTATATTAAAATACCAGAGATCCTGTGAGCATGTGCAAAACAGAAAGAAGATTCTGGAGTCTTTAGGATGAGCCTTTAAGGAAGCATACAAGCAGCCCTGTATTAGTGCCGCTACCTAAAAAATCTTAGTTAAAAATGAGCAGCCTGTATTTACTGCAATGTGTCCTTCATTCCAAATCCACTTTAATTTCCCATAGTCTGGTTTTTCCTGTTCTAATAATCAGAAATTCTCTTAACCTTTTCTGCCTGATGCCCACTCCAGAACTGTTGCAATTTTAATCCTTTCAAGAACTTTCCCCTTCTACTCCATGTACTGTCTTACAGAGTTTCTTCTATCCCTTCTGCCCTAAGCTTTTTCAGTTCCTCATTTACAAGAACTGGGCTTTTTCATTAAAATTTGATTGTAATTAAAGCAATCATGAATTCCACATGCTAAGGAGAGGATTATATACTTACAGTTGGGTTTTCACTTTAGGAGGTCTTTGCTCCTCAGAATTCCATCTAGATCCAGTGGCCTCATTTCCCTTTCCTTTCTCCCATCCTCTTGCCACCTCATGCTATAATCTCAATCTCCACGCTGCCCTCAGAGTATCTGGATTCTTCTACTCTAACCCCACAGCAATTACAATCCAGCACTCCATTTGCACCAGTCACTTTCCTTTGATCCCTCTTTCATCCCAGCTGGTCTAGTCCACTACGTGCCTGTACTTTACCTCAAACATGCTCTTGAATTTGTGAGATTTTTTTGGACTATTGGGAGACATAAGCCTTTGGGGGAAAGACAACAGAAGACCAGTAAAGGCCATCTGTTTTGTTTGACTAGAGAAGGCTGAAGGGCAACCTCTCCACAGCCTGCAGCTTCCTCTTGAGGGGAGCAAAGGGAAAGGAACTGATCTCTGCTCTCTGGTGACAGTAACAGGTCCTGAGGAGATGGCAATGAGCTGTGTCAGGAGAGGGTGAGATTGGATGTTTGGAAAATATTCTTTACCAGAGGATGGTTGGGCAATGGAACAGGCTCCCCAGGGCAGTGTTTGTGACACCAAACCTGACAGAGTTCAAGGAGCATTTGGATAACACTCTTAGACATACAGTTTAATTTATAGATAGTCCTGTGTGGAGTCAGAAGTTGGACTTCATGACACTTGTCCCTTCCAATTCAAGATGCTCTGTTCCTTTCTATTTACAAAACATGCTCTGAAAGTTTACTAACTTGCTCATGGTTTACTAGCAGTGTTGTAAGGAAGAAAGAGACATTTAGATGAAGATATACATAAGACCTTTCCGCTGTGAACATAGGTACCAACAGTAGGTGCAAAATGTTTGACTTCTTGGTCAGCTAGCTGGTTGGACTTGACAATCTTGGCATTGTTTTGCAACCTAAATGATTTGTCTATGATTCTATATGGGGAAGAATAGGAACAAAGGAACAACTTTCAAAAGCTTCATCCCAGACTATAATTATACATATACATTAAAAATCTTCCCTGGTGAGATTATAGGGACAATGAAAAGAAAATGTTTAGAACTGGGTGAAGGAGAGGAATATGGCATGGCAATTTTCCCCAGTATTCATCCAAGCTCAATAGCAAATACATCCATTTGCTCTGCCTTGGGCAGAGGGGATTGGGGGAGGGGAGGAAGGGGATGAGAAAGTCACTTTGCAAGATTTTTTAAACTTACACTTCGTTAAATTAAATTCACTCCAGAAAATCTGAGTAGCACTCAGTCTGAATTACTGAAGTGGAAAAATTTAGACTGCTTCAAGCACCCCTCGGAATAACAACTGCAAAAAATGAATCAACAGAAATCTAAAAAGTGCAGTTTAAGAAATTCTTAATCTCGATGATTCACCAGTAAAAGGAGAAAAAAAAACCACAAAATAAAATTTATTGCATGGCAACAGTGAAGTGGTGGGAGTTTTATTAGGAAGATAAAAAATAAGGAAAGGAGTATTAACCGCTCCATGCCTTAAACCAAAGCCATTCTTTATTTTTTTCCTCTTCAAAACCTGTTTTTGTGATTAGAAAGTTCTGGAAATTCCAACATGGGAAAACAGGAAGATAATAATATACATCACTTCAGAGTTAACTTCTTATTGCCTTTCTTGATAAAATTATGGCAATTACACAAAAATTCTTCGGCCATAGACACTCAAATTTAATGTGAAGATAAGTCAATAGTAGCATAGGTAAGACAAACTTTTCTTTGGAGGGGACCTCGGGAAATATTTAGATTTTTTTTCAAAAAACAAATCCACTTGCCCAATCCTCACTCTGCCAGTACATTTTACACCAACAGACCCACAGACATTTCTATTCTTCTGTGATTCTAACCCCAACTACTTCCATATATGAAATCTCCAAAATCATTGAAACTCTTATTTAGTATTGTTTTATTCAGAGTGTCTGGTAAAATGTTATGTTTTCATTCTAGGAGAAAAACAATGCTGATAACATACCGATTATAGTTTATAGTTGCTGCTAGGCAGTGCTATACAGAGCCAAGGACATTCTCAGCCAAGTTGCTGGGAGGGAACAGAATTAGAACAGCTGACTTAAACTGGCCAAAGTGATATTCCATACCATGGGACATCAAGTGGAAGAAGTTCTGAAGAGGGTGGGAGTTCATTTCTCTCCACTGCTCAGAGGGACTAGATGGGCATCAGTCAGTGGGTGGTGAGCAACATCCTATGTACATCATCCTTTCAGTACATGAAGGGAGTGTATAAACAGGAGGGGGAACGACTATTTACATGAGTTGATAGGGATAGGACAAGGGCAAATGGTTTTAAATATGATATGGGAGGTTTAGGTTTTAGGTTTTAGGTTTATGGGAGGTTTTTCACTCAGAGGGTGATGACACCCTGGAAGAGGTTGCCCAGAAAGGCTGTGGATGTCCCATTCCTGGAGGCATTCAAGGCAAGGCTGGATGTGGCTCTGGGCAGCCTGGTCTGGTGGTTGGCGACCCTGCCCAGGGTTGGCAACCCTGGCGACAGCAGAGGGGTTAAACTAGATGATCCTTTAGGTCCCTTCCAACCCAAGCCATTCTATGATTCTATGATCTTTGAGGTCCTTTTCAAGCTAGGTCACTTACAATATATACTTATATATATGTATATAGTTATAACTATTATCCTTTTCCTTTTCTCTATCTTAGAGAATCCACAAGTTCCACATTTTTTCCTGATCTCTCCCCCATCTCACTGGGAAGGGGTGGGGTGAGTGAACAACTGCATGGTGCTGAGCCACCTGTCAGGTGAAACCACAAATGGGCTCAGTCCTGCTGAAAGAGGCTTGAAGCAGTACCAACAAGGTTTAACTCAAACTACTATTTGATTCTTGCTCTGATCAAAGAAACTAGTGTTAAAAAAGAGGATAATCTCTGGCACCAACATTTATCCTTCCTCCTAAGCAATGCTATCAGCAGTACTATAACATTTCACTGCCTCTAATGTCAGAAGGGATACCAATCCAGACATATGCCCAAACACAACTAGAGTTGTGAGCCTACTTTGAGGAGAGAGATTCTTAATTTTACTTTCCAATCCCTACAGTTTCAAGAATGTCTTGTAAATTTTTTAATATGTATAAAGAGAATACCTAATTTGAAAAATTACCAGTAAAAAGAAATATATTCAACTTTCTGGAAGCTTGAGATAAATAATAAATTGCAATAGATGTTTAAGCAAACAACGCACCTAAAAAAGAGACTGCAATATTGTCTATGAAAACTAGTTTTCTTGCTTGCTTCTGCCTAGAGACTTCTTGTCAAATCAGCATTATATATTAAAAGTCTAAGTTCTATATAAATGCACTCAATATCATTTAACTAATACATTAACTGTTTAATTAATCATCCTTTGACTAAAATGCTAATTGATCTAGTCTGAAATGACTTGAGAGAAAACATTGGTCTATGTTCTTCATTCATAGAATATGTTTGAAAGTTTGAATCTTATTGCGAGAACCCCAAAATTAAATCACCTGGTGAAAATGAAAACACTTTCAAATTCAGAGAATTATTTTAAAAGTTGTCATTTCCCTCCATTCATATCTATTTACACATTTCCAAATTATCAGCATATTCCAAATAAGCTGAAACAATTTTATGCTTGCTTGGATATCATCACATCATTAAACAAAACTTAATTTTCAGCAATATTTTTGGAGAGAAAAAAAAGAAAAAAAACAAACTTGATAACCATGTGAATTTCCCCTGTTCATTTCCGATACACAGATCATAAAACAATTTACTAGAACAGCAGCTCTTATGAAAAAGACAGGAATTCCTATATAAATGCACGAACCTCTGAGCAATTCAAAAGCATGTAGAGTCACAGCTCATGCTCCTATAGATGAAAAGCCCAAAATAAAAAAGCAAGATAGGGAACAAAACATAAATCAATGTAAAAAATGAAATTCTTCTGAGAGAAGTGTTTCTTGTTGATAATCCAATCATTTCACCTGTATTTGTGTTGATTTACTTGTTCCAGAGACTTTCTGAGTAAGATAGCATCTCAGAGATGAGACAATGCAGAGACACATTTGGGATGGCAGGAAGTCCTGATTTCAGAAAAAAAAACTTTGAATTTCAAATTTCAGTGGCTCCCTCTTTAGCCACTAAAATAAGCACTGTGCAGCTGCTATAGAACTACCGTTAGTTCAGAGACAAGCTGAAGTAGAAGAAAGGAAAAACCCAGACTTCTACAGGGCTAAAAGTGTAAGGGCTGGAAACATAGTTCTATTTACCTACTAAGCATGATGCCCTTAGGAAAGATTTCCAGATTTTGAAAGAATTACATACACAGAGAAATTCTGATTGTTTAAAATTAGTAAAATGCACTGCCTGTCCAAAGAGAGTAGGAAATAAAGCTATTTTTTTATAGGCTTAGAGAAGCTATTCCCAGTTCAAAGGTGGTAAGAGTAGGGTTGGCTGACATACAATAGCGACCAGTTGGGTAGCAAAGTAAGATACTGTCCTATAGAAAGAAAATTGAAAAGAAACCTTCATCCCATGGGATGGAAACAGGCAGGGTCAGGAGCTAACTAAACAGTCAGGATTCTCTGTTGTTGCGGTTGTTGTTTTATTTTGTTTGGTTTTATTTATTTCTTTTCAGTGGAAAACACGAAAACAGCAGAATTCCTTGTGGTTAAACTAGGTTTGAATTAATAAAATGGATACATTCTTATCTATTTACTATAATCATCTGCTGCAAGCATGTTTTTATTTTCATTTGTGTTTCCTGAATAAGGACTGGATCCTAAGGAGATTTCAGGAACACTTAAGTGTAGGCTTTAAGCAATTTTAATTTTTAATTTTTTTTTTCTCTGTTAACGGGTTAAAAGTTAGACATTACAATTAGAAATTTGCTTAACAAACACCTCTAAAGCTCTTCTTAAGTATTCTATTGAACTAGCAAGAATAATTTTATACCACAGACTGAGATAAAACCATTAGATACAGCAGTAAATATATTGCTTTGCTTTGTCTCATGTAACAACCCTTATTTGGCTCAAGTGATACAAGTGGTCTGAGTCACTGGAAATGCATTATAGAGAAAAGTGCACTGAATTTTCATGAATGTTCTATTATCTTGACAGACTCTACATTACTTTTTCCAGCTATGGTGCTTGTGTCTGTAATAACTCCAATTCCTTTCCAGCTGTGTGCATGGGAGCTTTCAGCTTCTGAATGACTCAGGAACACCACTGAAATTTATCTGGAAGTTGCACAAAATTGTTTGCCTACAAAGAGTTAGAACCAAGTGGAATAATGCTGTGAGCATGGTCAGATCATCTTCAGAAGCCTCTGTTATTGTTTCAGCTGTGATTACTCAGGAATTATAACAGGATTATCGCATTTTCCTTATACTCTGTGTCCAGCTCACTATCATCCTGAAACAATCTTCAAGAAAAACAAAACACCTCCCTTGTTTGCTATAGCAAAATTCCTGTAAATGTCAAATTGATATCTATTTACTCCTTTATGCATTAGAAAGTGATTCAACTTGGATTTCTATATGACTAAAAGGAACAGTAGAGAGACAGGAAACTCCTCAAATCAGAGCAGAATGCCACTGTTACCAAGTTGTGCTGAACCTAAAGGCTGGCACTTTACAATTTGGTACCAGAGCACAGAGTATTCAAACACACAGACTCACATAAACTACCTACTTCAGTGTAACATGGATGAATCTGCATGGCTTAAACCAATCTTAAATTGTAGATCTAAGAAGGAGCTGAGAGTGGTGAAACATGACATCCAGTATTCATAAAGTCAAAGAATGGCTTAGGCTGGATGGGACCTTAAAGACCATCTAGTTCCAATCCCCCTGCCATGGGCAGGGTTACTAAAAAGGGCTGCTACTTAGCAGAAATGAACCTTGCAAGCAAGACTTTTAACCACTACCTGAGGGACTCTTCACAAGGTGGTGAAAATCTCATTATCTCAGTCTCTTTCCCCATGGAATACTAATCATGAGTAACTGGACACAAAAGCTCCCTTTTAGAATGTCAAATAAGTTATCTACTTCAGTTCAAAGTTAATTAAGATGCAAATGAAAGACACAATATTACAGTGTAGCTCCCTTCCCCTAAATGAAGACACGCATTGGTATGAGGGACAACTACTTAGAACAGAAAAACTTTTTCGTGCCATGAAAATTCATATTTAAATTGAATGGTATATACCTCCTGTGGCAACCAGAGCAAACAAATTTCAGCTATGCATCATTTACATGAAATTCATCTTATGAAGGTAGTCTTCTTTGAACAGAGACATTTATCCAGCATTTTTTTTACATTAAATAATTCCTTTTCTTGGGGAAGTTAGACAGAAGTATGGCTGGCTGACGAATACCAAAACCTATTCCATTAAATAATGACAAAGCTCAGGAGGAGCAGCAGCCCTTTTTTTTCTTTTTTTTTTTTTGTGAGCTCCTGACATTCCTGTCACTGAAAGTGTTGATGTGTGACCAACAGGTTGTTTTCAAAACCAGCAATAATTCCTATAGATTACCTTGGACTCCAAAGTTAGCAAATCGCTTCAATTTTGGATTTTGCAAATCTTCTAAAAGCATTATCTAAAGCCCACACAAGCATGTCTAACACATACTCTGGCCAATGTCTGCCAGTTATGAATGTGTAAATTAAAAATGCATACATGGAATCCTAGTATAAATTATGATAGATTAATTGTTTTGAATATCAGGAGTAAAACCATCCAAATGGTGATAGTACATAAAATATTTACCTCTGATCTTTATTCTAATTTTAGAGCTCAAATTATATACAAATAAGGGCAGTGATTCATTCTACAGGAAACATAATCAGCAAAACATACTACCAGCAATTGTTAAATTGTAAAACTCATCATTAAGATCATAATAATGGCCTCTGAAAGAAATTCCAAAATTGTGTGCTGAAGCATAGCATTGTTCTATATACACATCTCTATCAGCCTCACTGATACATCTACTGACTGGCACTCTCAGAAATGTTTAAATGCTATACCATTCCTCAAAACAATGAGTCTAACTGGCCATAGTTTTTAATGCCATTTTTGTGCATGAACATGAGAAATTCCCTAATGATTTCATAAATTGTTTCATACATTTATTCTAACTTTCTTGAATAGGAACAATGGAAATAATGGGGACTGAAACAAAGCAGATTCCTTTTCTGCTGCAGACTGATGTTATGTTGAACTGTGGAAAATAATTTCTGACATAGGTAACTCTCCCAGCCAGCCCCTGACAAGGAAATAATGCATGGCCCTACACAAATTGTTCATAAAGAAGACAAACACTAGCAAAGGGTGACAGAGGCTGTGAACTTGCAAGGCACACTTTTTGAAATATGAAGGCTGCTCCAAAAGTAACGCCTACTATTTTACTTTGTCAGCTCACAACATTAGATACGGTATCATGGCAGCACAGGTTGAACCTTCCCACCAATATTCCATTAAATGTTGTTGCCATGTAACTGATGGCAGCACTCTGACAAAATGGTAACTGATACGAAGTGCATATGAAGCAAATATGTGTAACTGACCTCTTTCATGCAGAAAAAATTGCACCCAGTGACATTCATCAGCAATCATTGAACGTTTACAAAGACCAGGCAGTGGATGTGAGCACAGTGAGACAGTGGGTGGTACATTTCAGCAGTGGTGACAGCAGTGTGAAAGACAAGCCATGTTCCAGATGGCCATGCAGATTTTTATGTGTGCAGCATGCAGCTCTTGTTCATCACCGGTGAAAATTCATAGCTGATGGTGGTGCCTATGCTGGAAAAATAGCGTTTTGTAGCTGAGAATTTACTCTATCAAATAGTGTTATTGTGCTTTTTGTATCTGTTCTGGTTATCATAGAAACAAACGTGGCATTACTTTTGGAGTGTCCTACATATGCTCTAAGCACAGTGGGGCATACAGGATTTGTATTGTTTGCATACATTTTTCCTACAAGTAGCAAATAAAAGGATCTACATTAGCCATCAAGTACTTCAAGTAGCTGTCAAAATAGAACAAAAGAAAGTCATGTGGCAGATTTATTAAATGATATGCTTATAATTTGAGAGGTTAGTTTTGTGAAACTTACAGGATCAGCAAATGTCCCTTTAATCTTTTGGGTGCTTGTTGTATTATTAGTTTATGATAAGATACGGAATTAAATATTGGGGGGAAAAAAAGTGCCAACTGAGAAACTTCTCTCACTAAAATTCTGCAAATGAGCCACTTTCAATTGACAATAATTAATACTATCATCACTTAAGACATTTGACTATGAAAAAATGTGCTACTAAGAGCAGGAATTTTCTCTTTCTCAGCATCTCTGCTCTAGTTTACAATAACCTTTTTAAGTGGATCCAAGTCAGAAGTTTAGCAGCAGTAAGTTCATTCCCACAGTGTCAGTAACGGTCAATACAAAAGTACTGTTCTCACTAATAGTACAAAAATCTTCACAAGCACATGTGGAATTGGTGCACAAATGCAAATGACCAGAGTAGTAACTAATGCTGGAAACCTATTCTAAATCTGGCTTTGGATGAGACTTTGTTTTTAGCAAAATCAAAGAGCTTTGCAAAAGCAATTCTAGCAGTTCAGCTGTTGCAGAACCTGGCATGTTCACCCTTGTGTTTCTCTCATGTATCTTTCTGTATGAAGGGTTAGAATGTTAAACACTGGTCTTTACATGAACATACAAATTATCAGCTTCTTTAAAACATTATTCCTTTGATCAACAACTATCTTATATAGATAAGATGGTTCTTACATAAGGAGAAAATATATTCCAAGATATTTATAGTTTTCTTTTTGGAGACTCTTGGATACAGTGGTTTTCTTCAAGACTTCTAGTCATTTATAGATCATTCTTTTATAACAGGATATTTCCACTTGATTTTAAATCACATAGAAAAGAACACTGAAATTGCTATGCCAGATAAAATATGTTCCAACTTTCTATCTCACTGTGGCAACTACTAGGTATTTCGAACGAAACTGAAAAGATCTTCATAGGAGGCAGTTCTTATTCAATAACAGCCTTACAGTATCTAATTTTTCTTAACACCCATTAGTTCTGATCTTACTTTTTCCTATCCTATGTCAATTATCCATGCATACAAAAAGCACCAAAGAGCTTCACTGCAGAAGGGTCCCACAGAGATAGTATAAACTATATGCATTTTGATGAAGAAAGTAAAAAAACAAAGGAATATTTAGCTTCCCCTGAATGGTCCTTCTTTTCTAACTTTCCTACCAATTTCAGACAAAACATATTGTCATCATTCCATTCATGTTCTGTGTATCGGACTGGTAATGTTTATACTGGTAAATTACAATTAGATTCTCTTTTAGTCATATATTGAGGGAAAAAAATATGTACATTACTGTCCGAGGAGCTCACAGTCTTTGAAAGGAACATAGGAAAGGATTCAAGACAAGCTCAAAAAACTCACGAGTATTTTTTGCTGTGTTAATTATACATCATTATACATTAACATCTGTTTACAATCTGGACTACAGTTTGGCCAAATGACAAATGATGACAAACATATGCTTTAGGATCAAACCAGTAAACTGGGATTTTTGTAATACATAGAGAAGAGATTTGTCTGACACCTACTTATGATAAAAGACGTACCCTGTAGGAAATAGATGGAGACATTCCTATATCCTTTATGCCTGAAGACAATATACTTGATTTTGAAACTAAGCTCATGTTTATATGCCCTTTGTATTTTGTCCTAATTCCTTTTGCCATTTAGGGTCACCTGGGATGCAGAAACAGAACTAGTGACTCACTCAGATTCAGCATCAGTGTTTCCACTATGTAGGCTGATTGGAACTTCTACTTAGTTACTGACTGTCAGCACTTCTTGCTTTCTAAACTTTTCCATATGCAACTAAGCTGTTGAAGATAAAGGTGTGTTTTTTAAGCTTCTTAGCTACTTAGGAGATATAGTAGACTGGATTGAAGGACTTACAAATTGCAAAAGCTACAGTACGCAAAAAGTACAATGTGCCTATCTCACTACTGCTGCAAGAAAGAGGAGAAAGGGTAAAAGCTAATTCTCCTATCCATGTCAGCTTCGTCTCTTCCTCCCTGTGTCTGCAGCACCTTTCAAGACTCTGGTTAAGCAGAAATTAACACTGCAGATATTTTTTGCTTTACATTGTGATGCAGCAGAAAAACGTCATGCATAGCATTTGAGTTCCTTTGACTTGATCATGTAATTTATTTCTTGTCCTGTCCACTAGATAAAAAGACACTGTTAGTTTTAAGAAATAATGGAGTCTGTCACAGAAAAAAAAAAAAAAAAAAAAAAAAAAGCTATAGTAACCAAGACTTCTTGTTTTAGACAATTACATGGGAGTCTGTTACTTTTTCTGTAAACCACATAAACATGATGAGATTTGTTTGTTTCTTTTCGTTTTTTATTTAATCAGATTTCATTTAATACAATTTTATTGAGTAGACATGGCCTGAAAAGATGAACATGAAGTCATGTAAATCACATCCGTTTTCTGTAAAGCCATTTGCCAGACATACCCCTGGGAAAAGAACAAGAAGGCAAATACAGAATGGAATAGCTAGTCAAAACAATTCACCTCTTTGCTTTTTTAACCAAAAAGTTCTAGTTCATCGTTACTGAGCACAGAAGAGCGACCTCTACTACTAATTTGAAGCAGATTACAGGCTAGTTAGCTAAGCACAGCTGTCAGTAATTAAGATTCTTGATCTTTCTCAGGAGCACCAGCTACCACAGCTGGAATATTTGTAATCTGCTATAGCTTGCTTAATTGAAAAGGACTTGATTGAATTATTAAGATTACAGAAATCTACAACTTTTGATGAGACAGAAAATAAATATTTTTTGGAGGATAATAGCAGAAAACAGAATTAGGCCAAAACCAGAGGTGGAAGTGACTAAGCAAGCAACTGTAACCATTTGAAATAAATCATTTTTATGCTAGTCACATTGTGTATGAACATAATTATATGCTTCTTAACTTTGTTCATGTTTTTCTCTTGCATATCTATTCAACTGTCATGTTTAGTTTTCTCTTCAAAATGATACTAAAGCTGTACAATAACACATCATTCTCATCATCTTTGGATTTGAAAACCACAACCTCAGTATACCACAACTGAGTCCAAGAACAAGTACTCACAGAGGTAAGCTGGGATGCTTCTTTGCCCAGTTTTTCGTATAAGCAAATGAAAAGAGAAACTGGAAACAATTACAGAGTATTTCAGCAGGTCAAATGAAATCAAGATATTCTGCACTCTTAACTGTTTATATCTATACACCTCTTTGCAGTGAAGAGAAGTAATATAACTAACAACTAGAACGTAGCTCTACCTAGTAAGAATAATTGTTTCATTTACTAATCGAGGACTGACCCTAAGAAATGCTATGTATATCTTTCTCTTTTCATTTCAACTAATTGAAATATTTCTCTTTTCATTTCAACTAATTGAAATATGTTAGCTACCTTTCACAATTTATATATGCAAAACTAAAGATATTGTTACGTAGTTTTGATTGTTTTCAAAATGAAATTCTTGTAACATCTAAAAAAAGTTCCTACAGTGAATAGAAGTTGACAGCCCTTATCAGCCTATTTTGTCCTCAAAGAAATTTTGCCATAAGAATATATCTTACCAAAGCAACTAATAAAAATTACAAAAGATATGGAAGTCCATATAGATTTGGAAGTCCAAAAATGGATAGGTAGGAAAGAAAAGACATGTTTGAAAATAAATATTGTCAGATAAAAAAGGCAAAGGAAGTAATTTACTATGTTGATCAATTTCCAGAATAATTAAATGCTATTCTCATTCTCATCAATGGAGATACAGAGGTCTAAGGAAAATTAGGGTTTATGATGCAGTTTGGGTAGCAAGTTGCAATATGTTTTTGAGATTTTTGAGAAGGTGTGGTCTTCTTGGCTTTCTTATAATCAAAGTTCTTGCCAGCTGCCTTATTCTAGAAGTCAGAGAGCCACAGCAGTCAACAGATGTTGACCTGATAGCATCAGTAATTTCTCAGTTGCAGCATATGATGAGATCCCAAGGCAGTTTCATTTGAAGGACCAAGGAGCAGTTAGTTAAATGTGTAATAAGGAACACACCTAAAATTCCAAAATACCTAAGTGCATTCTATCTGTGCACTCTGTGCTGAGCAACTAAAAGATACCAATTTCTTAAATAAGCATATATGGGGTAGGAATTAAAGAGGAGAGGTTATGGGAAAGGCATGAAGAAGAAAGGCTAATCTTGAGATTTTTACCTACACATTAATACTAAAAACTGAAAAAGGCTAGGGCTTGCTGAAGAATAAAATAAAAACTTCTTGTTCCTTACCAACCACAACCATCATTGCACAGTCATATGTGATATGTGTCAGTATGTGACATCAGAGCCTAGAGATCCCAGGCTCCTGTATCCCTAGAGATACAAGGCCATATTGTGCACTTTATCACCCCTGACTCTTCAGAGGGCAGCACCGAGCTGCTCCAGGAATGTCATATTTCTGAACAAGGCTGCAAATCTGCTTGAATTCAGTTAAACAATGCCACCAGCTCCATATCCCAACCATTACTGGAGTTTTGAATGAATGAAACTTCACTACAAGATTCCTGTGTTAATTTGGCTCCTCAGAAAATAAATTCACTTCCTATGCAACAATTGTTATAGCATGGTAGAAGTCCCTAGGAGAACGAATTCTATCTCATAGGCAAACCTACCTCATGATGACATGTAACACATTCTGAATGCTTTTAGCTACATAACACGTGTGTGCTGCTGGGACAGTAAAACTGTACACTGCCTTCTGGTAATGGCCTATTGGTTCCCAATAGAGTAGGAAGCAATTGCAAGGAGTGTGGGTTTATTTTAACTTGCCTGGCATCTTCAAAAAAGACTACAGGCAGAACTGCAAACAGAGGCCACTGAGGACATCTTTTATTTTGCACTTGCACATCTCTAAGGCATTTATCATTCATCAGAGCTTGTAGCATTCATGTTTTGCAGGTTGAAGCTAGCACTATGAATAAGATATAATTCATTTCATTTTGTTCATTGATGATTACTTACCTTTTGGTTCTTCCACTCATACTCTCCTTCCACCAACATGCTAGAGGACAAGCCTGAATGACATACTACACCCACTTAAACAGAAGTACCACCTACCAATTTCAGAGAGCAAACAAAATGAAAGCTACACCTCATGTACTTGTGCCTCAAGATGATGGGACTGAAGGACTGGCTGCATGCTTTCAAACAGCTTCAGAATCATAAGGGAAAAAAATCAGTGTCCAATTCCTTGTTAAGGATACAAGAGTTGTGACAGGATCCAAGTCATCTAGCTACTGGCTGCCACAAACAAAAGTATTAGGTTCATATGCAGCATAATTTACTGGAACAGTTTATATCATAGAATGGCATAGATTGGAGGGGACTAGTCACGATATCCACAACAAGAGTGAGACTTAGTCATGATATCCACCTGAAGGAGAGCAAGGGTATCTGCCCCCTCAGGAAAGATGTTGCAATCCTGACTGAATTTGGAGGCAACCATGTAGTCGTCCAGACCTCTGGCTGTGTAGACTGCATGAGCCTTTCCTCAGCATCGTGAGGCAGCAGTCAGAGCAGCTGTGTGAGGTGTGAGCAGGTAGATGATCTGCAGTCTCTCATTGCAAGGCTACAGGATGAAATAAATAGATTAAAAAGTGTCAGGGGGACAAAAAGGAGCAGGGAAACCACAATTCACCCATGAAAAGACGGGTTATTTTAAAGGAAAAAAATCCAAGGCAGTCTGTATCACATCAGGTTGAGGAAAAAAGTTGCAATGCTGGAGGCAAGAAAACAAAGGAAAGGAGTGAATGGAGACAAGTCTGTTCTTGAAGCTGCAAATGAAAACCCTCCTTGCCTGCTCCACGGCCCCAGGTGCCTCTCTACAACAGTTGTGAGGCCCTCAGTATGGAAGGTCCATCTCTGTGTGATAACAGACCACTCAGACTAGACCAACAAGCAAAACAAAACCAGGAAAAGCTGCCAGGTATGGGTAATCTACAACTTCCCTGGACAATCTGTTCCAGTACCTCATTAACAATGCCTTTTCCTAACACCTAACCTAAATGTCTCCTCTTTTGGAGGAGAAATTCTCCATTCCCCCTATTTCTATTACTATCCAATTATGTAAAAATGTCAGTCCCCCTCCTATTTGTAAGCTCCTTTCAGTACTGGAAGGCTACAATGAGTTCTCCCTCAATCTCTCTTCATAGGAGAGGTGCTCCAACACCCTGATCATCTTTGTGGCCCTCCTCTGAACTTGCTCCATCAGCTCCATATTCTACATGATCAAAAGCCTCTGTGACATATCCAGAATGCCTACAAAATTATACAGTTGGAAGGCTTTACTATTCAATGGTGTGTTGAATAGAACTGTGCATGAGGAAAGTGATAGCCTGTGCTGCCCTGCAAACTGTGGCACTGAGGAGATTCTCCTGGCATACAAAAACTGACAGGTGTGTTCCTGATGTCTTCTACAAGCAATCAGATGTTACAGAGATGTTGTTTACTCCTAGAAAGGAAGCATGGCACTTATTGAGTTTTAGATCTTCCCCCATCTTAACATAGAATTTGTAATACACAATCGTTTCACCTTGAAGAGCTAATTGTTCCTAGCTGGAGAACAAGAAGATGTTTTCATTTATCTACATCCTGCATCTACTATTTATCACCATGGTCCTTTAGGTCAGTACTAACAAACATCTGGGACAGGACTCATCCATCTCTCAGCTCTCTTCCTTGTTTCTTTAGAGTACTTTGTTACCTCAGTCTCACTGTACTTCACGTTCCCTGAACTTCCCTTTGCCTCACTTCCTTTTCATTATGTTCACCTTTGGCAAATCCTGCATCCTTCTGAGTTTTCCTCTGTCTTCCCACGCTCTGATACCTGGGAGTTATACTCTTCTAGCTCTAATCTGATCCTCACAGAACATCAGGTTTATTCAATCACTGGCTCAAAAATTGCAAAGATTTTATTAGATTTATCTACTCTTAATGATACAGTGATAGCACACCAAAGTACCCTTTAGAACAAACTTCAATTGCTAACCCAGCTGATTCCTGTTTTCTCTATAGTGAAATAAAGTTGAGGGAAGGACATAAACCCAAACCCTTCATAAACCCAAAAAAGAACACAGTGCAGCACTTCTTATCTGCAGTTCCCCAAAGGAACATGTGATTACACTCTGCTAGACACAGGAGCTCTATCTACAAACAGAAAAACACTGTATCCAGGAGCCTACACTCTGCGCATTAAGAACATAACACATTGTGGCTAAAAAGGATCGTATTGGCTTTCTGAATGAATTTCTATTGGAAGTAACAAAAATACAAACATTTCTTTAAAAAACTCAGTTACAGCAATAATTCCACAAGTGCCGTATTTTAAGGAGCATGCATAAAAGATCTTAAGGAAGGTGATGGGAAACAAGTGACCAAACAGGGGAAGGCTTCTGACTGCTGGTTCACATAGAATCCCACTAACCACTGCTAACTGCTGTTTTCTTATGCTTTGGGAAGTTAACATTCCCTCCCTGCACTTCTCCATCCTCATCATCCTGGAGCCTGGCAATTCTGTCATCCCTCCTTTCCAAATATCCACAGCAAGTACACATATGTGGTTACTGCAGGTGCATTTGTCAGGGTCATAAGGAAACAAGAATTGCTCTTTCACCTGTTCTTTTCCAAAGCATTCAATTCCACACTGGTTCTGTGGAGGTACTAGCTTTCACAGTGAATGTGATTTTTTGTTTGAAGCTTTACTATTCTGGCTGCAATTCAGGTTAGGAAGTAATTAGCTTTTCAGAGGCGTGTTGTGGCAGGGCACAAAGGCCACAGCCAGAATGAATGTAAAAAGAAAATAAACTCAAATTTAACTAAATAAGCAAAACCAAAACCAAACATGAAATTAAATTAAAGCAAATTACTCCAGAGGCTGGCAGTGAGCAAATTCGTACAGAACAATATCCAGATATATAGTCTACTAAATGTTTAGTATCAAGAAAAAAATCTGAGCCATCTCTACTTCGGGATACTGTACCATTTTGAAACATCTTTGAGTTTAATTTGTCGGTCACGCTCATCAAGAAAATCATAGGTTCCACCCAACACTGCCTTTTCACCTGCATAAACATTAAGGCACGTTTAACAACATATCTGCCAATATTTATTTTTTTTACTTATGTCATTTTTAACCTCAGAGAAAGCCCAGGAAAACAAATCAGAGTGATCATGGAAGCATACAACTCAAAAATAATAAGGTATGTGGCATTTCAATTTATACCTAAGGCTGAAACAGAGACTGTGAAAGAGAGTACACAAATACTTGTCTTAAGAGTATTTTCTTTTCAGAATTGTAAAAATTCTGTCTTTGTAAACAGAAGAGAAGAAAAACATTGATTCTCAGTGCTAATCAGTGCTCACACACAGTCAGTGAGAAGTCACTGATTTCTATTATTTGCAGCTTTTACCTCTTGCTCCTGACTTGGAACTACTACTTCAGTACAGCAGGCAGTTCTGCCTAACGCTGATAAAGAGCACTGAACTTAAAACTTCTGTGACTACAGCAGCTAACGGACACAAACTTACACATAGTCTAAGTTAAATTCACATTAATCCTGTAACAAACTCAGAATTTTTAGGCACCTGGGAGCTGTGATATTAAAACTAGTTTATCCATAAGAAACATTAACCAGTTTGGCCTCGAGTTCTTTTTTTTCTCGTGGCATGAGTTAGAAGGTAATGCAGTGGGGTTGCAAAGACATATGAACTGTATTTGAGAGAAGGCAAAAGTTAAATCCCTTACAAAAGGTATCTTCTTATCTAAAATGCAGCTTTAACTTAATTCACTATTTTTCATAGTTTATAATATGGCTATCAGACTGTACTGAAATTCTGCTTGAAATGGTTCATACTGGGAGCAGCTTTATTTCAGCAATTTGAAAAGAAACCATTCAACTGTATGAAGATACAGAAATGTAATTTTAAAAAACTGTTTATCAGACACTGGCACTTTTCCTGCTTGTGTAATTCAAAAAGGATCTCAGTAAAGAAAATTGAATTTGGCAATCCATTAATACAGATTTGATGCTCTCTCTGTTCATCTCTTGATGTCTCACCCCTTTCAGAAAAATGAAAATAACTCATGGTAAAAGAGTGGCTGTTCCCTCACATTTGTCCACTGTATTGGCAATTATTAAAACCCTGGAAAAGCTACTGAAGCTCTGCTGACTCATGGTGGCAGAAAAATTACTTGTTAATTCCATAATGAAGATACAGAAAGAAGACAAAGGAGGAAAAGCCAGAGAACTATCAAAGTCTGAGAAGAAGGATCAGACTGAGCTAGTAAAGTCTTACTGAGATGAAAATTCAGACTTAATTTCAACCCATCTGAGTTTAGGAACCTGAGCCATTTCAATAAAGAGCTCACTTGTCATGGGCATCCTCTTCTGTCAGCAGAGGAAGAGAGTGGCAGTTCCGGGAGACAAATTGGCTTACTGAAGGTCTGAACTGTCTTCCAGAGATGCCAGTCCTGCTCCATCAAGTACACACAGACCTCAAGGCAGTGATGGAAAACCTATAATAAGCACATCAGGACAGGCACATGATACTCCTGCCAGCCAAACAGCTCCCCAGACTATCACAGTGCCCAGCACACCCTGCATTTTTTCACTGGCCTCCCAACCCAACAGATCAGATTCAACAGCTAAAGATGTGCTGTGTTGAGAATGGGAGATCATGATAAATTTAGAATTAACCCTTTATATCTCCACAAAACTGAGCCACACTGGAGAACTTTCTCACGGTGGGGCTTGATGCAGATAAGCAGTTTTGAGTGATGACATGAAAAACGATCACCAGTTGTTATTAGCCAGGGGCAACCATGCTCCTAATTTAGGCACTATAGGTAGGTGCATTAGTCCTCTAGTGCAATTGCCTTCAGCCATAAGTCAGTCACAGACTCAGTACTAGGCAATGCTGGCATTTTAAAACACGGAAAAATTTAGGTTTCACCTTCTTTTAAATTCTTCACTGCTCAAAATCCAAAGCACATTTTTCCAAGGAGTAAGGTTCCTCAGAGGGGAACAGCAGTTCTTAGAGCTGTCTGGTTGCATTTGAGGGAATATCATCTGTACTCCCCTTTTAGCAAGTAGTACACCTCAGGCTTCTACATGTTCTAGCACTACACTGAGCTTTGACTTTATACTTCTCCATCATCTCTGATCACAGTTTTCTTGGTGAAGGAAGAATGCTAACACGGTGCATTTGCTATAATGCCATCTTACCATCACTCTGCCCAGTTAAGAGGATGTGTACTTTCTCTACAGCACACAGTAAACAAAGTAAAGGGAAAGAGGAAAAGGCTCTTTGTGACAGTCCAGAGTCACATACCTAAAAGAATTCTGCATACTTTACCTTCATAAAAAATTCTACCCACGACATAACCTACAGTAAAAACAATTCACCTGATTGAGGTAACACAGCAAGCTGCTAAGTCCCCATTTTGCATGTGTCTGAAGTGTTTGTGCTGTGTAACAAAGTGACAAGTTGGGAAATAAATGAGCACAATAGTCTCTTCTAAACTCCTGACATTATACTTTTTAACAGATGAGGAAAAAGTAAAAAGGCAGAATGGCACCTCCAAAACATTTTTCATGTTGTAAAGTATAGTGTCCCCACTGAAATGCTTGGTAAGAGACACAGCGAAGGGCTGATAAATCACTAAAAAAAAAAATAATAATTGTGAGTTATTGCAAAAAAAAGTCTCGTAAGCATGTCTCGTGCAATGAGGGGAAAAAAACGCAACCCTTAGGACTGGAAATTTGTATCTGTGTCCTACAAATGTCATGTTATCCTTCCAGACAAAAGTCTCAGCGTGCATACAGAGCTATTAAGTTCAAGGATGCAAAACAGCTTTCAGAAACAGTAAAAGAGGCTAAGAGGATTTGGATATTTCAGCATACCCCGCTAATTTACATTGAAGCTGACCAGTCTGCTCCTATTAGTCACTCAGAACAATCACTCTTTTCCCAGCAGAGCTTACTCATTTGCAAGATAAAAGGAAGACATTTCTGCACATGCCCATAATATTCTTCACCACTGGGGGCAGCTTTACATAAGACTGCATTCACTGAAACCAAAGCAACAGTCGGACGGAGCTTTCAGAATGACAGTACGCAGAAGTGAGCAGAGCTTGTTCGTTGTACGGGCTTATTCTACCTGCTATGCTACAAAGCAGCTTCCTAGCCGGATCGGGTACTAAGTAAGGGAACTGCTGTGCTATGGAATACAGATGTGTGAATTCAGATAGCTAAATGGTGCTCGGAAGAATCTAAAATGCTTTCTTATAAAGAGAAATTTTAAAAGCCAGGTTCCTAACTATAAAGATGCAAAAACGTAACATCCATGAAGATCCTATTACCTAGGAAGAATTTGACATTTTTCTGCGAATGCTGTGTTGGGATTGATTTATTCTTGGAGTGTTCTGCATGGCTGGCAAAGAATAATGTTCCAAAATCGGTCCATCTCCCAAGGGGTCCAATTTTTCTTCCTGGGTGTCAGCGAGCCCTGACTCACTACAGTGCAGCTGACAGGGGCTGCCATGCTTGTGGCACACTAAGCAAAAAACAAAAGACCTAAGGACGACCTTTGAACAACACAAAGGATGGGTATGTTTTTCATGTTATTTTTTTAATATACAATTCATAGACACTGCATAGCCTCTGCTTTAATTGCTCCATAGACTTACCTTTATGTGATTTGTGATTACAGTTAAATTGCTTAGGGGTTACACCTTTTACCCAACTGTTTTTTCAGTATTTATAAAGGCATTCTTTAAAAAAATCTGAGTAAAGAAAACAATGTGAAAAGTAGTTGAGACAAGCTAGGGATTTTTAAGTGATTGTTGAAATAAAGATTTTAGCATGATTGAAAGAAATGACTGATGTGTGGGGGGATAACTTTTCTAAGTTGTTTTTATTTCCAGGTTTCAATGTAATTAGGCTACTGAGCGGATCAGCTGTAGCTCTGGTAATAGCCCCTACTGTATTACTGACAATGCTTTCTTCTGCTGAACGAGGATGCCCTAAGGGCTGTAGGTGTGAAGGCAAAATGGTATATTGTGAATCTCAGAAATTGCAGGAGATTCCCTCAAGTATATCTGCTGGTTGTTTAGGTTTGTCCCTTCGATATAACAGCCTCCAAAAACTAAAATACAATCAATTTAAAGGTCTTAATCAACTCACCTGGCTCTATTTAGACCATAACCACATCAGCAATATTGACGAAAATGCTTTCAATGGAATACGCAGACTAAAAGAGTTGATCTTGAGTTCCAACAGAATCTCCTATTTTCTTAATAATACCTTCAGACCTGTGACAAATCTCCGGAATTTGGATCTGTCATACAATCAGCTGCAGTCTCTGGGATCTGAACAGTTCAGGGGCTTAAGGAAGCTGCTGAGTTTACATTTGCGGTCCAATTCCCTAAGAACCATCCCTGTTCGAATATTTCAAGATTGTAGAAACCTTGAACTGTTGGACCTGGGTTATAATCGCATCCGAAGTTTAGCAAGAAATGTCTTTGCAGGCATGATCAGACTGAAAGAGCTTCATCTGGAGCACAATCAATTTTCTAAGCTCAACCTGGCACTTTTTCCAAGGCTAGTCAGCCTTCAAAACCTTTATTTACAGTGGAATAAAATCAGTGTGATAGGACAAACTATGTCCTGGACCTGGAGCTCATTACAAAGGCTTGATTTATCTGGCAATGAAATAGAAGCTTTCAGTGGACCTAGTGTTTTTCAGTGTGTGCCCAATTTACAGCGCCTCAACCTGGATTCAAACAAGCTCACATTTATTGGTCAAGAAATTTTGGACTCCTGGATATCCCTCAATGACATCAGCCTTGCTGGGAATATATGGGAATGCAGCAGAAACATTTGCTCTCTGGTAAACTGGCTTAAAAGTTTTAGAGGGCTGAGGGAAAACACAATAATTTGTGCCAGCCCAAAAGAGCTGCAGGGGGTGAATGTTGTTGATGCAGTGAAAAACTACAGCATCTGTGGCAAAAGTACCACGGAAAGGTTTGAATTAGCACGAGCTCTCCCAAAGCCAACGTTTAAACCAAAACTCACCAGGCCTAAACACGACAGCAAGCCCCCTCTGCCCCCAACTATTGGAGCCACTGAATCGAGCTCTGAACCCGTGCATGACACAGAACACATCTCCTTCCATAAAATCATAGCAGGGAGCGTGGCCCTTTTCTTGTCTGTGCTTGTGATCCTGCTGGTAATCTATGTGTCATGGAAGCGTTACCCAGCCAGTATGAAGCAGCTGCAGCAGCGCTCTCTCATGCGAAGGCACAGGAAAAAGAAAAGACAGTCACTGAAGCAAATGACTCCAAGCACACAGGAATTTTATGTAGATTACAAACCTACCAACACTGAGACCAGTGAGATGCTGCTGAATGGAGCAGGACCCTGCACGTATAACAAATCAGGCTCCAGGGAATGCGAGGTATGAACCATTGTGATAAAAGAGCTTTTAAAAGCTGGGAAATAGTGGTGCTTTATTGAACTCTAGGGACTATAAAGGGAACGTTTTTCTCACTTTTCTGGCACAGCTCTTCCATGTCACTTATTTTGTACATTCATAATACTGGTCATTTTATTCTCATACATAATCAAGTCATTGAAATTTAAATACCGCAATCAATGTGAAGTCTGAGCTCTGGTTTAATACAATACCTATTGTACAAATCCTCTTCTGATTTCATTAAAGTCTTGCTTGTTTTTAAATAGAAAACTTCTTTCATAACCTAATCCACTGCACCTGCAGTGAGCGTGCTTCTGTTTAGGGAGAAAGATCACAACAGTGATGAAAAATAAATAAATCAAACCCAGATCCCTTCCCAGCCCATGCTCTGAAACTTGATTTTTGAGCTAAGGTACTGTAGCATCATAGGAATTCTGATTTTTCTGAGTCAAGAGATGGTGCAGGAGCAGCTCTGAAAAAGTGCCTGATTTCTGCCTAGCACATGACATAATAATTAAAAAAATAAATCAGTCTCGGGCTTGAGTCATCAAACCAAAAACAGAGTAGACTTAATATAAATTTTAAAATAAAAACTGGAGAATGGGGTTTATTCTACTGCATTATAATAGTTTTTCTATGGCTGATAACTAGTAATTGAAACCTGTTTATGTGACTTCATACAAAAGGTGCCAGTGTTTATCCCTTACCCAGTTGCCTTTCAGAAAGTAGTCAAAAGGCATTCATTAAGTGAGGAGCAGAAATTCCTTATTGATGCAATTAGAGGAACTGAAATGTGCAGTAGCAAAAGCGACACCACTTCCTGCACACATTTGTACAAGTGCTCATTAGAAATTCTCTTTTCAAGACTGTCAAAGACATTAATGTAGCTGAGGAAACAATTAAATCTGCCATTTTCTTCTATTTCTTTCTATTTGCTGGGCTTGTTAGGGTTTGTGATGTGTTCTGTACACTGTCTCTCTAGTAACTAAATAAAGCTTCATTGCAGTCAAAGCCAAACAGCGTACGTTTTAGAAAAACAGCAACTGCAAAAGAGCTTTCAGAGAAAATTTGTCACTCACTGATCTAAGAATACCGCATCCAAAAATCCTTAAAGAAGTCAGTAACAATTTTTTTTTCCTCTCTTACCAAAACCCTGATGACATTACGAGAATTCAGATACTCAGTTTTAATGTGAAGTCATTCATCAGCTGTTTTGGACAAAATACAGATTTGTAACCTGGCTCCTCCCTTTCCTCTCTCTATAAAAGCTTTTTTTTTTTTCCCCCAATTGCTTAGAATGTAACATCCTCTCTGTTTGGAAAAATAATCATATATTCTATGTATTTTGATGGTCTTCTGAACAGATATTTTCTTTCATTCTTGGAATAACACAACAGCACCCATATAAAAGTAGAGTTAGTCATGTAATTATTTTGTAGCTTGATTTGGCTTAGTAAACTGCACATCTTTAATCACTTGGAAGAGAATGCTTCTTCAAAGCAGTTACACTGCAGCAGATTAGAGGAAGCAAAGCCT
Source organism: Phasianus colchicus (assembly GCF_987193195.1). Classification (NCBI taxonomy): domain Eukaryota; kingdom Metazoa; phylum Chordata; class Aves; order Galliformes; family Phasianidae; genus Phasianus; species Phasianus colchicus. The sequence goes on from NC_143443.1 coordinate 10,698,264, forward strand.
TAGCAGGATGTTCTATTGAATTTTTACTAGAAAAATAATCATCACAGCCAATCACCTTGAAATGTGCTAGATACAACGAAAACAAAGCTATGAATCATTTCTTTAAAGGAACTAATACACTTGAAGAGTATTCAGCTTTAGTTTTGTTGTTGTTGATTATAGCATATAATGAAACCAGTCTTGTTTTCAAGGACTATAGTGAGGAAATATCTAAGAATGGAAGCTTGAGACTATACTGAACCCTGCAACACTGAGATCTCATTTTATTAAACATAGAAAGGATCCTGAACATGGAAGTGCTGGAGATGTTTTAGCAGCACTGAGCAGACTATTTTTTAAGCTGAATTGTAGCTTAAAAGTTGCTACTGAAAGTCAATATAAATTGAATTAACTTAGCTATTACAGGATTCAGTTTTCCACCAGCAAGTCTTGGTAACCTCTGTGCTGAAGGATTGTAAATTTGCTTTAAACTTACTTATAAGAACTATGTCTGTACTTCTATGGTCTTTAGTGCTATCCTTGACTTTGGGAAGTGCTGACTCCATTAAAGAAATAATTTCATATAATTAATTTAGAATTTATGTTATTTAAAAATACTCAATACATATTATAAAATTTCTTATTATACTGTGGTTGTGAATAAGTTGTGAATAGCTGAGTTTGACTTACAAAATCTTTTTAATGCCTTATCATACCTCAATACTCAGGAAAAAAAAAAAATCAATCCCATATCCCCCTACAAAAAGCAATTCCTGTAAAGTTATCACTAACTCTCTTTGAAAAATATATAACTATGGGACTGAAAAAGCAGCTAAGGCCAGTATGTCATTAATCATAGATGAAAAAATAACAAAAATTCAGCACATTTATATTCAAGTAGACATGCTCAGATCAACTGTGTTATTTGTTGCCTGAGAAACAACAGATAGACTTCATATAATGCCGACTATGTACCAAACACAGATGAACGTGTAATTGCTGCTATTGCTGCTGTCTAATTACACAAAATAAAATGCCCAGTATAACTAATTGAACCTTCTTGCACAGCCTGAGGCCTGAGAATTGAGTCTTTTAATCCCACTCTAGTGTCTATGGCTTAGAAAACACTTTTTAACCAGCTTTGTACATTAAAATGTACAAAACCCATGCTTTAAACTGCACAAAGACAACATGAAATAAACTAACCTTAATCCCACTACTGTAGAATTAAACATTATAGAATTGACTTGTTTTGGGAGACAAGGCCAGCAGAGTTCAAATTTTAATCATCTTGTAGGAAACATCAACTTAACTGAGCAACCTTCAGTTCCTGTGAGAGGTTGCCCTTTTCCTAAATACAAACGAAATGATAAAGCTTCAGAGATTTCAGAGAAGAAAATTCTTGTTTGTTCCCCTTTAGTCTGGACATATAGAGTTCTTGTCCCACTTAGTCTTGGCTTTTGGAATTTTTGATGCCAGTCTCTCACAGAACTCTTAAAGTCTTCCTGGGTTGATGCTGAGAGATCTTCAGAGGGTGTGCAAGAGCTATGGTTGCTTTTAAAGCCCTACTCTTCCTTCAAGTATTTCAGGTACCAAGTTGAGGAAGGAGATGCAAGAGATGTGACAAAATGCCTTTTGCCTGTCCTTTAATGGCTTTGATGCTGTCTGTATATTCCAAGTTGAGAAGAGCAAGATTGCATTTATAAGTGTTATTGTCTGTTTTAAATCAACTTCCATTCCTTACCCTGAGACTTATCTAGTGTTACCTAGTGTTTTGGAACTACCATTTGAAGACCAAAGCATTTCAACATAGAAAAAAAATGCAGAACCCCTTAATAACAGTTTTCATTTTTCATTGGTTAAGCAGTCAACAGTTATTTAAACAATGAAAATGGAAATGTCAGGTGGGATCACCAAACAAGGCTGTTTCATCTTATAGCAGTACCCCAACAATCTGGAAAGTTGTCAGCACATCCTCTGCTAGCCATCTACAAAGATCGTACAACAATCTCTCATGTTGAAAGTTTATACGAGGCATGTTGGGAAGATGGCAAAGGAGATAACAGATTTGAAGTAATTTGGTTGAGATCACTTACCAGCTGAGTTCTGGGAAGATAAATCCAGTCACTTTCTCCAAAGGCATCCTCTTAGCCAGTGGACTAGTTAGCTTTCCAGTTAAAAGACTGAGACGCTATTCACTGGTTCTTAAAATACTTGACTGATATTTTAGAATACTAGATAATACAGAATGCACATTTTTTGAAAAGAAAATAACTAATGTACTAAGCAAATTCAAGCAGACTGGTAATGTTCATTCACTGTGCTGAGATTACCTCCAGCAATTGTAGAGTAGAAGAATAATAATGAGACCAAGTGGCTTGAATATAATGAATGCAAGTATCTCTGCTGGCTGGTAGGCTTTCATCACTCGCTATCTGCATTTACACAGTCATCATGGATTACTGTGTTTTGTGGTTTTTTTTTAATTTTATATGAACTAGCAAGCCTTGATATAAAGTTCAATTGCAAAAAATGAACATAAATTTACAATATTTCTGCAAACACAATTAAAAATTCTCAATTTACTGCAAAAGAAAGGTCTTTTCCATCAGCTGCTCAACTCTAGATAAATATTCTCCTAGATGAATTTCTGTGGAACAATAGTGACATCCAGTGGGTAGTAAGCTTAATCACAGGTCTCTATTGCATACAGATTTGTTTGCCTTTTTACTTTGTATTCTTCTGCATAACATGATGACAGCAGCTAATCCTTTCATCAAACTAAGCACTCAATTGTATTTTAATTTCATCTCTATGAGAGTCATAACCTGAACACAGTGAACTACAGAGAAAAGAATAGATGAATGGAAGAAAGAAACGGTCTATCCATTGTGTAAAGATCCACTGTCATTAAAAGGCAAGAAGCACTAAGCAGTAAGAATAGGAGCCGTAAAAAAAATTTTTTTTTAGAACTTATTACCTATAAAACACAACTAAGATAATATAAAAATTTATACTACAAACAACTATTTCAACTTCCCAAAACAGCATAAGATTAAAAACAATTTATTTTTACAAGAACAGTAACAGATGTCAAAAGAAAGGGGAACCAAGCCATTTTAACAAGTTAAAGATACAAATAATGGAAAAATTACCAATGACATGAGTACACAGCATATTTGCTTGGGAGAAGGTTATTTGTAGCAACTTGCTACAAATATGTTCTGTTGCAAGTACTTTAGGCCGGAGGGTACGTCAATACTACTGGCAATATTTTAAAATACAGTGAAGGATATAAGTCAATGAAATCAGGTTTAAAGCTACTGTAGATAACAGTCAAATCTGGTTTCCTTAAGTAGATGCACAAGAATTCATTTCACTCCACACTGAATTAAGTACAGTCATAGTTTTAGATTTTATGTACGTGGGGTCAACTATCAGATAATGTGCAGCCCTTGTTTTTGTTCCTAGCTAGCTTTCTAGAATTGGTGCTATGACAGCAACACAATACAGAACTTTGATGTGATCCTCAGGGCTACAGCCAAACTATCTCTTGGCACAATGGTGAGCGGAACAAAATTGGATGCAAAAAAAGGAAAAAGGGACAGTGTACAAGAGCTATGAACTGACCTGCAAGGAAGCTGTAAATTAGTAAAAGGTAGTATAATCAAGACAGTCCACAATAGATAGCTGGGATTTGATGGCCAGTGTTTTACCTACCAGAAAAATTATATCAAATTTAGAACTAGAACAAGCCTTGTAAAGGTAATCATGAAAAAAGACTTGCAAGGAAAGGTAGTATGTTTTATTTGACCTACCCACTTTAGAGATCACACGTCCCTAAAATTCTTGTCTTGTTCATTATAATAGGCTATCATGGCTACAGCATTAGAATTCAAATGTAAGACTGAGCACTATTTGCTAAGAAGAGATGAAAGGCTTAAAAGACACCTACTCCTTTATTAGTATTTCCTTTCTATACACATGAATGAAATTTACAGTAGTTATTACAGGAAATGTTTTACATCCATGTGAAAGCTACAATTTTAAAAATCTGTTTTAATCAAACACTTATGAGCAAAACAATCTTTAATTCTTACAGTTTCTTACTGTTTCTCACAAGGTCTTTAGTTTTTTCAATACAAGCTAGAGATCTAATCTCAAAAACAGAGATCCCTCAATTACGTCTTTCTAATCCCTAAAATAGTCTCTTCCTATGTTCCTGTGTGACTAATACATTGACCACATGTCATAACTTGAGCTCTTGATTGAATGTTATGTTTCTATTACTTCAACACTAGTGGTAGACTTAAGATCATGTAGGATTTCATAATTACAGTCCAATCTTGCAAATCTCAAAATGTTTCACTGAAACACAATCAGACTTTATTAAAATAAGGACAAAGGAAACTGAGACATTCTAATTACTCTTTTACTTACACTGTGAGCAAAGACATAAATACACTATGATGTTTATTGCTTCACTACATCACTGCAAAATCATCTGCCCAATCTGCATGCAAAACCTTTTCTTATTCAAACAAACCGATTAGATAACTAGTATGGTCTCTTCATTGCTTACTGCTAGAAAATGAACAAACAAACAAGCAACTTTGATATTGGCAGCTGTCTGCAAGAGTTGTAATCATGAAGTCAACCTTTATTATAGTTATCCTTGCTTGACAACTGTAGGAGGTACTAGTGGATATCGTATTGTAGCTGTGCCTTACCTCCTAATGCGATATATGAACTATATGATAACTTTGCATTTTTATAGACACTACTATTTATGTGCAAATTATACTGTGAGATGGAAAATGGAAAAGACTCAGGAAAAGGACTGCATATAAACAGTACCAGTAAAATGTCAAGAAAGATCAGTGAGATTTTCCAGAAGTAAGCAATTTTAAAAGATACAAAATCACATTCTAAGCTAAAATTACAGTGTTAAAATAATAGTGTTTGTACATTTCTTAAAGTATTTGTTGTTTCTTTTTGTTTGTTTTTTAATTGCTACTGACTCTGGGCATTTTGAAATATCAAACAAAAAAGCTTCTCAGTAACTTCTATTTCAAAGGTGATTTAATCAAATGGAGAAACTGACTTCCTCTGATGTAATGTGCCTTTTCTGAAGCTGTGGGACTGAGTTCACATAGAAATACTTTTCATCTTACTGTACCGTTGTCTCTTGTATGATTATTTCAACATCCCTAGCAATGATATAACACTACTTGTTGATAACACGGATTACTCTAGTTGAGCCCATTCCCCTGGCATTTTTTCTGTGCTTTGTGGCAATACATGGACTGCGTCGATGGGTCTAATGTACACTTTGTGATCAGGAACATCATAATACGTTTGAATAATGCTTCTTCTGTAGTCATTGGTGCTGCAGAACTTATGTATCTAATTTTAAATTAAGCACCATATTTCCCACTTCCTTAAAGACTACAAAGCTCTTAAATCAACATCAAAATAACGCAATGAGATTGCCAGCCTCTTCTGCCGGTTCAGCTGTAACTCAGGAGAGAAAACATGCTCAAAATGTTCAAAGGAAGAAACAAAATCTCCAATGGAAACTGGGCACCCTAATTGCCTTTGTAATTCTTCCTTTCACTGTCCACATTATTACAAGTGGTTGTGGATAGAGGAAACCCAAGGCCTGAACATACTTTTCATTATAGCACTAATAATAAGCAATAATGCATTAGTCGTACGATCTCCACACCACTAAAACACAACCATCATAACTGGATTCCTTATTCCAAAATACAGATTTTATAATGTATAGTGCAGCTTACACATTGTTTCTTTTTGCATATTTTTACTTTTCCAGTTATGCAGAAATACCTTTGGCTTGCAGTAAATTGTGCAAAAGCCACAGGTGATAAAGGGGAATACAGTTTACAAAATGCCAACTAGAATCATACAGAAAAATACTTTAGACTTCAGCACCTTACATAATGTTTGTTTACTTATTTTTCAGTTTCCTGTGGATTGATTTGTTTACTTTAAAGCAGGGAAAATTTTCAAAATCTGGGAATGGGAATTCAAGCACAGGGATAATATTCAGTTCTTGCAATAGTTGGACACAAACATCTGATAGAGTGCTACTCTTCTCCCCTTCCCCCCAGAGTGGAATTTAAACAAGACTCTTTGTTAGGTATTCAAAGTGCTCCAACCAGCTTCATGAAGCTGGTGTTAAATATCACCTTGCAGGTCAGATGCAAGTTTTCTCGGAAATCAAAGTAAACATTTGTACCTCAATCGTGCAGATACTGGTAGATACATCTTACTAAGACTGTGTGGGATGTTCATCAAAAATGTATGTGCTTGGAAATTGTCTGCTAAACTACAAGAGGCTTTGCCACAAACTCCTGCCACAGTTAAAATTAACCAACCTTGGAAAAGTGATCATTTCTGATTCAGTTTAAAAACCTACTACAGACTTAAAAGTCTATTTTTAATCAGATGAGTTTATTCCCATATTTCTTGCTAATGACAGAGTAACCTTATATGAAAATATTTAGCTAAAGTTTGAGAAAAGGATAATCTTTTCCTCTTCAAAAAATAGTAACATCAAATAATAATCCAGTACAGCAGAGCTTTTTTAGCAGCACACTGTGCTTTGTAATATAACACTGACATATCATTGTATTAGCCTTCCAGCCATCTGTAATGAGTCACATCCTCAGAACAGTGCAGACTTCACTCTGCATTGCTTCATAGCCAGATTCTCCTGAAACACACTGTACTACCCAGAATACATATACATTACATATAAAAATATTTTCCAATTTAAAAATGAATTTCACTTCACATAACACCTGTGACCCAGAGCGTATACTTAATAACCACCTTCCAAGAAAGGATCACAACACTGGTAGAAACTTTTCAGTGGGAACTTTTCCTAAGGCTATTTGTACCTATTCCAAAACAGTTCCTACTTTTAGTTCTAAATGTTGAGTCTTCCCTAATTTTCATAATCCTTAACAGTTTCCAAACTACTCTGTTGATATAAATGTGGGACAGAAGCAAAGTGAGCAGCATTATTATATGAGCTCAAAAGCTGCTCACCACTTCTAATTAGTAGCCAGTAACTTGTATTCATTAAAGAACCGTTTTCCTTCAAGCATAAGTACTGCTGGACAATCTATTTCCCTTCATCTGTAATGACATTGGCAATACATAAGTTACAATGGCAGATAATATGGAGGGAAGGGGGAAGGGAACTAACATTCTAAATCAGAATTCTGTACATTGAATCTTATATCTTCCAATTTAAAAAGCACATACGTAGAAAATTAACAGTTTACCCTGAGAGAAACAATAAACAGGGTGAGGTAGTCTGCACACAATTGCCAGTAACCAAGCTCTTTTAAATGAGAGTTTGAACTTAGAGCTTATATTTATTTTACAGCTCAAGCCAACAGCCAAAGCATCTCAACATTCCTGTACTTTATACAAATTTATTTTAATTTTTGCTTATAACATTTTTAGTACAAACTTTGAAATATTAAAGTGATAAGCAATTGTATATCAGACTGAGCAGAATAGAACAACATTGTAAGGCAAGTTGACTGTGTGTAGTATGCATTTGATATTAACTTGCATGTACTGAAGTCCAGTAATACAAAGGTTTTTTTTTTAAAACAAAAAAGCTTAATAAACACAGTAACTTAATTGAATATACACAGTTTCTTACTATCCAGAAGAATATAGGCTTGTCTGTAGCTAAAGCATATGCTCAGACTTAAAAGAAAATTTATTTTGTAGCAGTGTAAATTAATTTGCAATCATACCACAATAGGTTGCACTCTCAAATCTAAAATCATGCTGTATTGGGGCTGTAAAAGTATCTTAAAACTTCTATATAGTAAATATAGTAATATAAGTAATGAAAGTAATTCAATTATAGCAATATAGTAATAAAACCAATTTTTTTTTTTTATATCCAGAGCTACAAGAATGCTTTGGGTTCATGTATAAACATGGCAAATTCTAAATTTAACAAGGACAACTTCTTAAAAAAGCCTCATCACACTAATCACATCTATCAAGTATATAAAATACATCTTGTCAGCTAAGAACAGAGGACTTCAATTAAATGTAGAACCTTATTCAGCACTTCAAGATGTTAATGGCTCAAACTCATTAATGAGATGATGAAAAGAAAAGGCTCCTATGTACAGAGTCTATAGTGAGAATTTATTACCAGTACTCATTAATTCCACCTAAGCTCATATACTTAAGAAGCTGTCCCACATTTATGTCAATACTTCGAATACCAACAGAGAAGGATACAAAAATATTCGTGTTTGTGAACGTGCATCTACATATATTTGGGGCGAGAGAGAGAGAAGGATGTTCTTTCTCCCCTAACATAGAGTTCCCAGAATATATAGTGTGATACAATAACCTGCTTCAATCTCTGGTTGATCTGAACCTCAAGACAACTTCAGTCAAAGCTTGCTATCACTATTTGATAACTCCTTGCAAAGTTCCAGCAGTTCATTTGAAAAAATATTTCAAATTTGTCTTTAGACAGTCTGGCTACCTCAAACTGATATTAAAGTTTACCTGGAAAGCACCAGTTTTGCCTCAGAAATAAATATAGAAGAGTTTGTCCTTTGAAGTGTGCAAGTGATGAGGCCTTATGCAGAACAGAGGAAACTATCAAAGTGGCACTTTAGGCTGTCCAGCATTTTGATTTTTCAAGTAATAATAAACAACACTAACAGCAGACCATAAAGCATGCCCAGGCTCATAAAATTTTATGATTATTTTGGACAGCCTTTTATTTAAATTTGATCAGAAAAGCAATGGAAAGATGTTTATAAAACCACAAGTAAACATTTGTTCAACTACAAAAGGACTTTGGTCTCTGATATGAAAAAAAAAAACATTTCTCAGAAACTTATTTCAACTAAGCAGCTTCATGATTCATGAATTTTCATCCTTGTTGTAGACTGCAGGACTTTCTATGTATGCTTTTAACCTTAAGGAAGGCTATTACTGGAATTTCCCAGTTGCGAGATATTCTAAGAGTAGCCTTACTTCTCATAGAAAGGAAAAATATCAATATTCTGATTTCTTTTTCAGATTTCTCTTTCCCAAACCCCTTATTTCCTCTAGCTCACAGTTCCCTTCTTTTGATTGCCTATTTCCTAGGATGAAGAGAATCTAAGAGCATCCTAGAACACAAACATATGAGATGCCCTTAATTTCCAGTCTACCATGTTCTGCAGAGCTCTGCAAGGCTCTTATTTACAAAGTCAGCTCCAACATTAGAACAAAGAAATATTAGAGAAAATTTCTCATCAATTTTACATTACTTCTGCCAGAAGAGAAGTCTCACTGATCAAGAAACAAAATGATAGGGTGAAAAAATCATGCTCAGCTGCTCAGGAAATAAACCTAATACAGTGTTTTGAATGCTTACACCTTCCGCAGAAACCTGTACTATCAATTTTGAAGTGGAATTAAGAATGTTCCAACATTGTTATGCATGAGAAGACAAAAAGTTATCTCAAATTAGGGGCACTGCTGCAGCAGCTTTTAGTTACAGAGAATTGAACTTTTTGTATCAATGCTTTACTTGGGCACTATATGGATAGAACAGACAGAACATGTCATTGTGAAGAGGAAGCTGAATTCCTAAGGTTAATTTCACATTAGCTGAATTATTAATCTCTACCAAATACAGATTTTACATTCCTGAAAAGAACTCTGCAAATAGAGGTTCTCTATTTACAGATAGGTTAGTTTCCAAGTTAAACAGCAATGGTACAACACTTCTTCAGCTGATCTGGTTAGTTAAAATGCACAGTTATAACAGACCCACTTACAAATGCAGCTGAGTAACCCATTATCCCTTTTCCTGAGTAACACCAAACATTTTACATCTATGTAGTAGGGCTCTTTCTGAACAGTTTAGTGAAAAAATTCTGATATATACTCTGGAAAAGGGAATTTTCCCCTCTCTAAAACGTTTCAAATAAAACATTTTCCTAGACTTCCCTTCTCAGTATCTGTAGCCTGCACCTCTTACCTGTGCATTTATTCAATTTAATGCTTGTTTTACATAATTTAATACTTCCACCTCTTTGTATCCTCAACAGAAAGGAAAAAAAAAACACCATCATGTAGTATATTTCCAGCATAAGACTCCAAGTCCAGATTTGTTGAATGAATTCAGGAGAACATATTAACAGCTTTGAAGTGGGAGGGTAGCTGGCAGAACTGCAATAAAACCTGTGCCAGGCAGTAGATGGAACAGGATTGAAAATGGAAATCCACCTGCTACATAGCTTAGCTAACACACTGCAGTGGTGCTGCATGCTTGTGTAAGAAAGTAAAAGATTTGCAAAGGAATATTGACTTTAAAATGTATGGGGATTAAACTGTTTGGAAAACAGCCTGAAATAAAAGAATGCCTCAAAGTCAACCACTCAAAAGTAGCAGAAACCTGAGAACACAGCCTTTCCCTGTTTCTCAGTTTAAAAACCTGTGAGAATTACAAGGCTTATTTAGTCAATAATAATAAAACATAGATACCTGAAAATGAAAATAGTTCCGTTCCAGTTTTGACTGTATCTGAGTCAATACCTTCACATGTTATACAGCTTGCTCATTCACTCAGAGCAAATATTGATCATAGGGCCAAGATAATCTTTACAAGGTCCTTCCAACCCAAACCTATGATTCTATGGTTTATAACAGCCCTCTAAAATGAAACCTTTAACTACTCTAAATCAAACCTTTAGCACAAGATCTGTAGAGAAAAACCTTGACTGGGTTAGCATTTGAGTCCTTTCCAAGGAGAACGTGAAGTTTTCAGTGGCCAAGGAACTTCTGTATCCTTCAGAAAAGGACTGTATCTTTAAATCAGATGATTTGTGGGTTTTGTTTTTTTTTTTTTCCCCTGGTGAGGATTCACCAATGCACTTACAAGAGTTAAACTACGTAACCACTGAAAAGTCTAGAGATCCCAAAGCTAAATCAGCACAACTTTTAAGTCTCATCAGCTTTACATTCAGCTGCCCAATAAGCCTACCAAAAGTGACTGAAAAGAAACTGCTCTCTAGGTCATATCTTCTTTTCTAATGAAGGAATTCACATAAGACCTCTATGGTGCAGTCTGTAAAAGGGCCCCTTATTGGCAAAATCATACTGAATGATTCAAGACTTAGATTATCTTTACAATTACCTTCACTTTTTTTTTTTTTTTTTTTTTTTTTAAATGCCAGTAAAGCAATATGAATGAACTGAAGAATCACTGTATGTCCTCCTTTCCCTGCCTTTAATCTACTTAAGGGTTTGCTTAATGAACAAAACAGTGCACTGTTTTGGTCCTGGTTCTCCAATAGCAGCATTAGTTTTCTCAGGTTAACCATCAGCTCAAGTGCATTATTTTTTTTTTAGGAAGTGCTGTTCTGCTTGACAGTAGTAATACTGACTATAAGAATATATAATAGCGATTGCTCTATGCTTTCCTATTCTATTAACATGCCAGAAATCAAAGCTTGCAGAGCCTGTGGGAAAGAAGCCAGTGACCATTAGCCTTCCTATTGTTTTAAGCTTTTATAACTTTAGGAGTTTATTTTCAGGCTTGCAGCCTATAAGCTGCAGAATTGAGGCTGAAGTAAAATACAGAAATGCAGTAGATGTGTGACAAGTTTAAAACAACTTTTCGAAAATGCCCTGGTTGCCTTCCCCCAGCCCTAACAAAAAAATTATTTCAAGGCATTTGACATTTTTTTTTCCTACTTGGAGTAAATGTTGGAGAGATTATTTTCCAATAGATGTGATGGAGAGAATTTCAGGAACAGTCTTGTGAAATTTCCACTAACTTTGCACCACAGATATTATCTGATTTTGTAACAAAGAAAAACCTTCTGTCTTCACAGTGGCCAGTTCAGTATGCCCCCAGACCTCCCTGAGAAGTCCTGCTGAGTGGGCAGCACCTGACTATCTTCCAAACCCTTAATTCCATGTCAGTGGACTGGACAGAACAGGGCTGGAGCGCTCATCTCTTCATCTTTGCCACCAATACGAATACAGCAAATCCTACTCATACTAGAAGGGAGAAATCACTCTTGTATTCTCATTCTCTCCATTTTGTTTGATTCAGATACTCAATTGGAACATAAGATTTTTCCAAAGGCTAAGTGTCCTACAAAATTCAAAGGAAGAGGAGCTTATAAGGCAGTAGCACAAGGACTCTGCGTATGTTACCATAAAAGCCACAAGGGTATTTCAGAAAGTTTAACCTTCGTAACTAATTCATACATCAAAGCATTCCAAAAGGTTAGCTGAATTTTACAGAAGCCTGTCATATGCTGCAGCTTGTACATCAGCAGTAGGAAAGTAGGACACTGATATTATGCTGACAGGAGGCCTTAGCATTTAACAATTTCCTCACTAAATAAGCATGACTTGTGATGGCTGCAACAAATCCAGTTTTCTCAGTATCAGCTTTTCAGCCACTGAAAGAGGGAAGGAGTGGGGGAAAAGCAGTCAGGCTTGCCAACTTCCCCTCTCAACACAATGCGTGCCCCTTCGATGGCATCCACCCGCTTGTGTGCAGCACGAGGACAAGGCTGGAAAATCTGAAACACAATGCCACCGTTGTTGCAGGGTACACACAGAAACCATGAATGGCCTGCACTTCCCACAGATCTTCACAGACATGGTTCACACTAAGGTGACATGCCACATTAGCCATGTTGAAATTACTATTCCTTATCGATCTAAAATAATTGGCGATTCTAGCATTTAGAAATTCATTGTGATTGTGTTATATACAAGGTGTGAGGAAAGCCAGCACTACAAAGAAAGGATAATTTTGCCAAAGGGACCCTTTGTTGCATTCTATCTTTCAAACTATTTGATTAATTAAATTATATTCATATATTCCTGTTCCTCACAGAAAATGTAGCAAGAGGCAGGCAGGCCAATATGTTCAAGGGAGATGATGAGACTTGTCGTGTCTCCTGGAAATTAGGATCAGATTGTTCAGGCTATTTTGACCTGTAGGTGAAAAACATCTGCGACTACCCTTCACAGAGATTCTTTTCATGGAGAAAAATCTAGTGCTACTCACACTGCAAATGATGTTGTTTTACTGTTTCTGAGTCCTCCAGGCTGACAGCTTTCAGTAACAGACTGTATATGTCTTTATATATTTGTCTTTTTTGTGTTTAATACTTCAGGTGGGAATGGCACAGGCAATGATCTGATATACTTCCACATGTGCCCACCTGCATTCAATTCCTCCCAAACCACACACAAAAAAAAGAAGGCCACAAGATCTCTTGTGGTTTTCTCTGCTGCTAACTGTCATAATGTTGTGTGTTTTGGAAAGACAGTAGATACAGACATAAAGACACGGATTTCCTTGAAATTATGCTCTCAACAAAAATAGAACAGGATAACATCTCTGTTTTGGTTCTTCGCTTGGTGCATCTAGAAATAACTCAATCTGGTATGCAATTGTTTTTCTTACTCAGAATTTTAGCTTGAAACAAAAGCAATCACTTAATTTTCTGTGAATTTCTATTAGAAAGTAAACAGATCAAGTCAGATATTAATTAAAAATTATAACCTTCCTTCCCAACTGCTTCATAATACAATTATTTGTAATTAGAAATAAATATTCCTTTAAGTAATTCTAACAACAAAAATATTGGCACATTTTTCATTAGTCTTGAAACACTTCACAAGACTAGGCAAGCATTATTAATGCCATTTATACAGCAAAGACACCTCAGCTGGTTTTCTTACAGACTATGACAGACCGGGAGCAGACACTCAACCTTCTGCTGCCTCTCTCCAGTACAGGCTGCTAGATCTTTGTGACTGCCTGTTCCACATATCTCAGAGGAATTTTGTTTAATCAAGCCAGAATGCATTTCCATTCCTATCTATACTCTAAAACTAGTACTCAAGTAAATACTGTACATAATCAGTAGGTAGGAAAATGGCTACTCCTTTCACTACTTATTGCATTTTAAGAACTTTTTCAAACTCCACTTGAGATGGATGGGAAGAACAAGTAGAAGGGAGGCTGGAGTGCCTGAGTATCACTGGTCCCAAAGCCAGATATGCCACAGCTCTCAATCTGTATAGCCTTAAATGTGCAAAGGACTTCTCTAAACAGTATAGCCCTTGGCTGCAGTTAAGGAAACCATAATGTGAAGTTCTTTCACCCTGCATACATGTTAAAATCTGCGTCTTCATCTTAGCTATGGTCTGTTTACTTCAGCAGCAGCACTGATCACATATTTGATTGTCAGATTAGCATCATCTCAGTTCATACAGCTAGAAATGTGTATATCCTTATTCCCTTTAAGCAAATAGCTAAAGTTTAGGCATTAATATTGTTTTCTTTTTCTTACAAGAAGTAGAGAGAACCCACAAAGAGTGGGCAGAAAGAACATGAGTCAGAAAAAGTGAGTGAAGGATTAGGCAGCAGCAAGGGAGCAGCTTTAGGCACTATCATCTGAATTTGAAAATGCACAGAATATGTTGAACTAAAACATAACCTTAATCCCATAAAATCATACTTTCAAAAATCATACTTTCAGAAGTGTTACTTGAAGTTCTACAGCCTGTCAACACATAAAATGAAATTACTCAGAGTCTATAATCACCACCACAATAACTACACCTGTTCTGATTTGGCTGATTTTCCTATTACGTTGTCAAGTGTAATTGATAGTTGCCTGCAGAACTTCAAAGAAACTTAATGCTTTACTGCATGACAGCATAATAACACTGCATTGGAAAGTATATTATATTTTTCATTAAAATAAATAAACAAAAAGTTTCTTAATACACATTTCAGGAGTTACAACCACCATAGTAAATCCAGACTTCAAGTTTTTAATTTCAGTTTTAAAAGACATTCCACTTTGTGAATTATGTCTGTTCTTTCTAAAGTGACTCATGATCTGACGAGAATACATGATTGCTAGAGATTAGAGTTCAGTCAGATCACTGTAAAATTATTACTGTGAATGTCTATCCAGGTGAATATTTTCTGAAAACTGAGAAAAATAACTAAATTCAGATTTTGTATTTAACAATCTAATATAAATAAACCTCAGCTGCAGCTGAAATTATAACTTCATGCTAGCAGTGCTAGACAAAGTTCATTGTCATTGTCTGTTAATCCTCACATTTTTATTTCTGTTATTTTCCTATCCAACATGACTTAGAAAGAGCATACTGACATCATGGTTAACTCCAAAAGACTGAAGCTTATGGTTCAGAAAGTAACCCATTTTGATGCTACCGCTAGCAAGGAGCATTGAAACAAACCTGTCTAATTTAACTAATGAAATCCAGATAGAATAAGGACAAGAAATTACAAGTCAGTATTATACTTCAATATTAATACTACATAGGTCACTCTAAAGTAATGCTTCCTATTTATTTCCACGGAAACACAAGAGCACAAGAACAAATATTTGATCAAACAATGTTATTTGAGAAAGTAAATTCTCAGCTATCAAACACTATTTTTCAACATATTCACCACAATTAGCTATGCATTTTGCCAAAGATGAACAAGAGTCTGCATGCCACATTTGTAAATGTCTGTGCCAGAGGAGGTGACCCTCTGTCACCACTGCTGAAACACAGCACATCCTGCCTCACTGTACTCACATCCACTGTTCCATAAACATTCAGCAAGCACTGATGAATGTCAATGGCTGCCATTTTTCCACATGGAAGAACTGAATTCCACCATCCTTCTTGTCACTTCCATGTCAGATGCTTTTTTGCCAGACTGTCCCTCTGCTGCCATCTGTCATACAGCAACAAAATGCAATGGAATGCTGGTGGAAAAATTCAACCTCTACTGCTATACCATCAACATCCGCCACTGATGTCACAAACATAAACAGGGGTATTACTTTCAAAAAACCCCTGTATAGACAGAAATGAATAATGATAACACTTTCAGCACACAAAGCCAGACTTGTCAATACAAAAAGGATAAGGGATTATCAAGAAGGAATCAGACTATACCAGGGAGTGTACTGTCCCATCCTCTGTGCAAAGAAACTGCATCCTTTCAGGAAAGTCCTCCTGCATTCCTAAAAAAAGGTCCAGCTACACAAAGTGCCAAATTCTGCTTTTCCCCCTCCCACACCGCAAAACATGACAGCACATGAAAAGGGGGGTGCAAGTGGCATTTTAAAAGTCAAAAATTCTGTTTCAGTATGTTGACCATTTTAGTGTGACAAAGGAGCTGGAATAATAACGAGAAACCCTAAATCACACTGAAACAAGTTATCAACACAAAAATTTTTCACAGGATTAACATGGTGACTCTCTATTTAAAAAGTCCAGATCATAATGATACATAATACAATAATCTACTTAAATTCAGCGATGCATCAGTAGGAGCACTGACTGTTGTGATACTTTCATCATAAATTAAACAAATTTATATGCAGGGCATTTTACTATTTGGGCTTTCTCCTGAGATAAAGACACTGTATCACACAAGGAAGTCTCGGTGGAGATGACCTATATCTAACAACAGATAAAAGTACACGTTTACAATAGAATATAAGATACAGTAAAACAGTTATATTAAGGGTGAATAAATATTTTTTTTCAGTTTTATCTATTAACTTCATGCATGCTGATCCCATATCATACTCCTATTTTTAAATAGCTTATTTACAGATACTTTCATTATACATTCAGAGATGAAATCTTTGTATATAGAAATTCCATCATATCATCACTAATTCTAGCAGCAAGTTCTACAGATGAATTGTGCATAAAAAGATTAAGAAGTCCTTTTAAAATCAGTAACATATCACTGGAATCAAGTCCATCTAAATGTTTTGTTCAGCAAGCTCCAAATCATTTCTGTTTCTACTTCCTTGATATTACATATATTACATAATTGAAGTTCAACTCATAAGAATAGGTGAAATACCTACAGAGAAGCAATTATTTTCAGTACATTTCTAGTCTATCACATCCATGTCCAAACCCTGCTTTTGTTATCACTATACTCTGCACAAGCCTTCTGAATGAAGTGTCCAGAAGATACCACATAGTTCTTCCTCACAGCTAATCATTTACTTAAGCCCTAGCAACAGACGTTCAAATTATTTCTACTACTGCCAACAGGCAATACTTTACACTTCTCAACAATTTATTTTTCTTGGTATGCTACTGCTTATTCATCTAACTTTATCAAGCCCTGGAAGCTCCTGGCTGCCCTTCCTAAATTTGGCAGATCTTAATAAATGTATCCTATCTGTAAATTTTACCATTTTTTCATGGAAAACTTCAAAACATAGTGCCTGAAGCCAAATTTGAATACTTGAGGGCTCCCTGATGTTAACCCTTAGCTGCATGTGTACACTTCATTCCTTTTCTTCTTGCCTGCCCCTAGCCAGGTCCCATCCTGGAAAACTACTTTTCCTTTCACCACAGCACAATTTAGTTTCCTAAATAGCCTCTCTAGCAAACACTTTCTGAGAGACCAAATAAATTCTGTGAATGTACTGGTTTTTTACCCACATTACTCTGTCAAAAAACATTTATTAGCTATTTTAATGAAGCTGTTCTAGAAAATACAGTTTTCTGGGTAATACTTTTAAACATTTAAGACAAGAGTAGTTGTTCTCCACCTATCACATTGACAAGATAGAATAATTAGGAGACCAATAACAAGCAGTTATGGGCAATATTTTAAGTATCTGCAGCAGCATCCTTCCAGCAAACATATAGGAAGGACATTCTTGGAGCAGTTCTGAATTTTGTTCTTGCACTCTCCAATGTTATCCCTATCACCTGGAGAAGTATAATTGCACACATCAGTACAGGCAGTATAGGTTAGGGACTGACCTGCCAGAAGGGAGCTCTTCAGAGAAGGACAAGAGTGTCCTAATGGACAACAGATTGGCCACAAGCCAGCAGCATGCTCTTGTGGCCAAGAAGGCCAAGGATATCCTGGGGTGCATTAAAAAGAGTGTGGCCAGCAGGTTAAGGGAGGTAATAAAACATTTTATTTGTTTTCTGATTTTATTATGCTTAGTGCTAGGTTCCAACAGGGTGTTTATATTAGGCTAGACACACTACAAAGCACTAAGGTTTAACAGTGTAAAGAAACAGCTGTTATCTTCATACATATGCACTGGAATGAAACTAGAAAATTTTATTACAAAACTATCGTTCTGCAGGGGAAATTCAGTGCACAGTTCTTTTATTTTCTCTTTGAAAATCAGTGAGATGAATATGAAAATCAAGACTTATTATGTTAAAAACTATCATTCAAGCAATGTGCAGAATTAAGTTTGATTTGTCTTATTGATAAACAATGCAAATGCATGTAAATGACAAATTAAAATCCACTTATTTTATAGTTGGCAAAAAGAAGTGCACATAATGCTAGATGAAAATTGTGTACTATACATATACAAACATAGCCAGTATTCAGAGAAAAGCATATTCAGTTCAAGTAATGGCTGTCATTCTAACAACCCAACCATGAATGCTTTATATAGAACAATGAAATTATTAAAATAACATTACATGCACGTTTTGATTATAAGTCACTTATTTGGGATCAGTCATATTTCTTGCTATCCAATTAAGTTACCAACTTACAAAATCTAATATTGTCATCTGAGTTATTTTGCACTAAAAAATGTTTATTTGTCCATTCTATACCACAGACATACCTCATAGACTGTCAAGCATTCCAATTTATACACATCTTGCATATATAAAAACAGAAGCCAGTGCTTATTAACTACAACAATTAAATACCATAAAATGATATTTCCAGGTAACTTCATGGCACTACAACCCAAGAAGAATGTAATTTTCCATGCAAATTCACATAAAAAGATAGAAACCTACATGTTGAAAGCTAAGCTACCAAATCCAAACACAAGTACCTTAACTTCTGTTTCAAAGATACTGTACAGGTGTGAGCTGTGTGGGGAGAACAGGTAAAACACACAGCCTAACTTCACAGGAGCAAACTTGATCTGTAATTATGAATTTTACTTTGCCATCTAAATTAGACACAGTATAATCTTTTTAAAGTAGTATTTGGGGAACTACTTCAACAGGTTGCAGTGGTGGTTCTTTTTGTTGTTATTGTTTGCTTGATTTTTTTATTTTTTAATTTTTTTTAAAGATTCAAGTTATCAGTTTCTTTTTCAGTAGCTAGAACAGGGCTTTAAAAGTTTAGTCCTGGTTTGACAATTGTACATATTTATTTTTCCCTTCTAAGTTCTATATACTGTTCACTCTTAATATACCTCAAATACTCATTTAATTTTTTAATTTAGTTTTTAATATACAAGGACATTTGAATACACCTATTGAGAAAGAAGCTTCAGAAAACTAGCTGTTTTGTGCAAAAGTAGAAATATTGCAGTTTTCATAGCCAATGAAATGCAATTCCTTATTTACAAAAACCCAGAGGCATGTCTTGCAGATGCCAAGAAAGCATGGTTTCTTTTTCTTTTCTGTAATAAATTTATGTAAATTTAAAAAAAAAAGAAAAAACTATTTGCAACTAGGTTACAGAAATCTCCATGTAGTACAGAATATTGTTAGTTCATCTGCCTGTTATTATCAGGCCAAAGCTTAGATATATTTGTGCAAATGCCCTTACAGCCTCCTGGAAGTTTAAATATTCCCTCATATCTGTAATAAATCAGCCATTCTCCACTTAAAAGTGAAAGGTTACTTGCTTGTAAAAGAACATTTGTTAGTGAGAGGAAGGAAGGAATGTGATTGCCATCAGAGTCCAAAATTTGCTGTGACTCAGTATCTCATTTCATTACAGTTTTATGTATCCTAGTGCAGAAATAAGACTGAAGATTTTTGTGCATAATCTTACTGGGATGCATTATTACCAGCACTTTTAAGATTGTTTTAGGAAATTATTCAGTCAAATTTCTAGAGAAAAGCCATATGGAAAAGCAGTTAAACTTAATTGCTTGCGAGTTTACTCTTCACTAACTAGTCAGCATAATGACAAACATACTCTCACTAAAAATACCTCAGTTCCCACTTGCCCCATATTGCCTGCCCTGTAATTCTAAAGTGAAACAGGAACAGTATAAAAAACATCTAAAACAGTCATCATGCAGCATGCCTCAGCGTCACATAGCCTTCTAGAGATTTCAGGGCAAGTCTTCAGTCTCAATCTCTTCAATATACTTATAATTGATCACGGCAAATGTATTTAAGGCTGACTCAGGAATAGATTTTACCAGCTGGCTCAATTTTTTATTAATGTGAGTCACCCATCTCCATACTTGCAAATCCATAACAGAGCATGCACACTCATCAGTTTACCTGCAAAATTCATCTGAATACAGACACTCTGTAAAAGAAGCAGACAATCCCCAAAGAAAGATGCTTTCATGGCAAAGCTTCATGACTCCTTTCCCTGGTCTATCCACAGGAAAAAGGACAGGAAAGCCATCAGCAGAAGACAAACATGAAACAATGAGAACATGTCCCAGAAAAGGCACAAGAGAAAGAAAGGCAAATGAAAAAGACTTGTGTTCCTATCCAGAGGCCGAAAAAGCTAAAAATTGAGATGGGTAAACTAGAACACCTACCTTTAAATGAATGTATGTCAAAGTATATCAAAAGCTAAGGGGAAAGAGAACAACTTTGGGGACATTCATTTCTGATCATAAAGGATAAAGAAAAGAAGCAATAACTTGTGTAAATAGAGTAATCATTTTAAGATGTTAAAACAGCTTAGAATCGGATTAGAAATTGGTTAAATGTAGCAATAAATAATATCAAACCCCACAAAATTGAATGTTCACAGGGGAAAAAAAACCTGCATTATTAAGGACAAGTTAGCAAAAGCTATCACGTCATGCCCAGAGAAATTAAAATGATTGCCAGTAAAGAAAAAACAGCAATAACGGGAGACATTCGTTATTTCAGACATGCTGTGGTGCCAAACCTAATCTTAAGATTGTATTTCATGGAGTAGCTAGATATGAAACCCACTTAATGAAAAATAACTTACAGAATGGTCAGAAGGCACAAGACAAGAACCTCATCAAGAACATTGCAACAAAGAGGACAGTCTGCAAGAGGGATGCTGATATATTTAGATGCAATGTGTCTATTGCAGAGATAAAAGCCCCCCAAATTCTCCCTATTTAGCACTTGACTTTAAAATGGTGAGCTAAATAAAGATATAAACTTCTTGAAAGTAAACAAAATACCAGGAAGTAAGTACTGGTAGTAGCACAAGGGTTATGCTGATACAGTGTACTAAAAGCACACCTGAAAAAGAGCTATTAAAATACCCACAACAAGATGTTTCTGTGTTTAAACAGGTTAGGAAAGGATATTAGAAATAACTGTGTCAAAAAAATATTGTGACAATATGCAAACCAGCATTAATGGAAAGATCATCAAGGTTCACTCGCCACAGAAGCCATGGTGATTGCAGAAAAAACTCCCTGAAAATGCAGAAAATCTGGGAGGTTTCCATAGATTCATCCTTAGATGCTGCAATTGCAAAATTGACTGAAAACGCCATGACAGTAGAAGAGGTTGCAAACTCAACTAAAAAAGTAAATTGTAAAAACTCACCAGAACCAGCCAGAATCCACCCCAGAATTACAAAGAAATTCAAGGGTAAGAAAACTAATCATTGTGGCATGACATATAATGCTTAGAAACTGCTCCAGCAGCAGAACAGAAGACAGCATGCCTGACATTGGTTCTTACCAAGAAACCTCAAATCCAAGTTGCTGGGGATGGGTACATAAAACATTGTCTAAATTAAGTGTTAGGAGAAAAAAACACCTCTAAGTTACAGGGAATAGACAATCACCATGTATTGACAAAGCACTATTGACACCTTTGTAAGGTCATACTTCACAAAGTTATTGCTCCTTTACACAAGAGTCCAGAAACAGCTGGAAGAGCTTTACAATTATTTATTAATTAAAAGCCCAGAAATATATTAAAAATTATATTAAAAACTGTATACAGTGTGGGCAGGATCAGTCACTTGTAAGATATCAAATCAAGATTGTCACACAATAAAATCCTGCATTCTAGACTCTCAATCCCATCTCAGGTGAGATTTTCAAAGTTTAATGGAATTGGGCTCCCAGTGGACACTTGTTTAAATACTGGTATCTAACATTTTTGGACAAGGCGCAGTGACAAAGCTGGGTTCAGTCATTCCACTAACAGTGTCCTACAAGTTACTTTTGTTATTTCAAGACAAAATTAGTTCCTGGAGTGGTGTTATTTTCCTGATTGAACACTGTGATTATACAAATCCCAAGTCATTGGACAAGTTTAAAATAGACACATTATTTTTCTTTCACTCTCACTGCTTCCTTGGGTTGAAAATTCTCTAAGTCCTTTTCCTTCTCTCTCCAGTAGATATTTAGTAGCAGACAGAATGGCAGAAACCTAACAAAAATACACTTCTAAATTTTATGATGAGAAAGATAGCCAGTTTCCAGTCTGTGAAGACCTCTGGACCCTTCTCATAAGCAAAGGGAGGGCTGCTTGTCAGTGGTTGCTCCCAAAGAGACTGAAGGAATTGCTGATGGAACAGGGAAAAAGGACAGGTGAGGCATATGGCCAAAGCTCAGAGTTGCAAGCGGAGTAACCAGCTCTGTTCAAATGCACACAAGGAATTTCTGCTTCTGTTTGCTCCTCCTGTCTCCCTATATCCAGGCTGATGTGCCAGCTTCAGAGGGCAGCTGTTCCTTGTCCCTTTCAGGCCTCCCTCTTGACCCACATATGGGCCCAAGCCCACCACCTCAAAGCAAGCTCCTGTCCTGTTTTTCGGGACATCTCCACTGATGAGCTTTCAAAGGGGGGAGTAAAATGGGATATAGGAAAAAGAAGAGGAGAATCTAAGCACTTTCCGAGACCAAAAGAGATTGAAAGAAAAACAGATGACTAGCTCTGCAGTTTAAAGTAGCAGTGTTAAATGCAGTGCTGAAACACAGATATGGTGCCTGTTATTTGCTTCTACCTTGTAGCAGTTTCCACTTTGGAAGGGCATTGCGTTAATCAAGATAAGGCACAAAAGCCTTAGAGATTCACTAAAGCACTGCAGTTTTATAAATCTAAACCAAAGTTACGCATAGCCTGTCACAAACTCTCTTCAAAGGAAAAAAAAAATGTAAGTGGATCTTTAATTCTGTTTTAAAAACAAGCATGAAGAAAACAAGTCATTCTTTCCAAAACCGTCTGCTATTCACAAACACCACCATCACTTTAATCATTGTTTCTTTGAACAGAGCCTTAGGAAGAATGAAATAAATTTTAGACTAGTTTTATAAGTTATGCTCTAGAAGTTGCGCACCACGCTCAGATTTGGAACAATTTCACCTATCTATGATACCAGCTACTCCAGACTGCTCCCTCTCTGCCTGAGCCTTTTCTGCTGCAGCTTGCATCTCTTTCTGCAAATATCTGGTGGAAAGCACGGTTCCTGGCAAGCTGTCTTAGCTGTGCTGCCCACTGCCTCAGGTATAGATGCAATAGGGATCTTTTCCCTGTCATGCCTGCCCACTCCTCAGCCTTAAACACAGTGCTGGGAGAAATAATACCCCTCTGTTGTGAGGCTGCTCAGGACACTGAGAGAACTGAAGGGTATTAATTTCCTGCTCAGACATGTTAGGCAGTTCATAATAAAACCCTCTGCTACAAAGCTTTTTAAATATTTTTCTATTGACTTCCACAGGATATCTTTTTAGCAGCTCTACTTAAATAGTTCCATTGTGATTTCAAAAAGAACTATTAAATTAATATGCTAACTAGTAGTTCTTCTAAGAATAGTAGGAGAAAAGGAAAAACTTTATAATACTAATACACAAGAGATATGGATTTGGCAATTAAATCTTAATTTGGATTTCACTTAACAATGTAAGAATACTGCCAACTTTCTCAACAGACACTTAATGTATTTGCACTAACACATAGCCCATAATTGCTCCGTGCTTTCCCATGCTGAGCATTCCACACATTTGTAGTTGCGAGATCAGCTGATCCTTGATTGGGCTAGACTCTCCAGTCAGCTTCACTGAATTAAAACAGAATCAGCTCCAAACTTCAGCTTCAGAAAAGCTCTAATACATTATGCTTCATGTTAATTAGAAGCATATGGTCTTTAACAAAGTCCTCAGTGACTCAGCACTGTTGTTCATAGAATGAAGGGCAGCACATCAAACAGTTCTTATTACAAAACAAGACTCTTTTAAAATACTGGGATGAATCTTTCTAATTCATCTGTTTGTCAAAAACAATTTGTAGTTTAAAAATCTAAAAAGGAATAATGCAGCATCCCTTTTGGAAGAAAAAGAGAGTATTACAGCTCCTGCCAACCTCCTGTAAAAACAGTCCCCATGTTCAGGGTGTCCAAACAAGCCAAACAATCAAGTAAAATGTGTGAAGGAAATCTGCTCAGAAAGGTGTTCTCACGGGATTTGTATAGCATTATTACACTAGCATCACTTCAAGAAGGTGAATAATTTAAGGATTAGCTCAGCATATGCATGCTTTGTCACTGATGCAATAAGAAATAATCCTGCTTGCAGTCACCCTTAAAGAAGCCCACTGTATGGTAATACTGCCCATAGATACAATCATCATTTTATCATAAAACTAGGACTGTCCAAACTATGCAGATATTCCAGACTTCTTTTAAAATTAATTCCTTATTATGAGACCAACAACCCTTAGTTCCCAATCATTTGTGAGCGATTATGTTTTCCTGTCCTGAGTTCCAAACTTATTCTTTGATATCATTTTATACTTGTATGCAAGCCAAAAACAGCTGCCTACTCCAGCCGTCAGGAAACAGGAGTTATCTCATACAACTCCTCCATCTAATATTAATAAAACAACATACCTCATGGTTTTGTATTTGGAATTAAATATCAAGGAAATAAATGCATACTTTGGATCAATATAACTGAATATAATATATAAATACAAATTTTATAAATACAACGTTAGAATCCATACCCCAGTGTTTGAAGATCAACAAAAAAGTCTATAGCAAATAATCTGCTGCAAAGGAATTGCTCAGGTCTAGAATTAGTCAGGACTAGTGTCTCCCTTAAACATGTTGTAAATTATTATAAAGAAAACAATCAAAAACAAAACTTAAGGGCAAGACTGTGGCCCAATACTGACTAATGCTAATCAATGGAGATTCCAATAACTCATGTGAGTAACTTGTCTCCACATAAGTTAAGGGCATTACTACCTAGCTAACTCTAAAAACATAGAAAATAAAACTTAAAGATAGCAAAGCTCCTGCAAATCCAAGACTATTCATCCTGTGCAGAGAACACCAGAAAACAAACTATTTCATACCAGAGATCCAACACTCATTATTCAGCAGGCTATTGTGTCAAAACGATAGAAACCCAAAATGATTTACAGTTAATTGAAACTTTAAAATCGCTCCCTTTGGTAAGTAACAGACTTCACAGTGGTTACCTGTGACACCAAAGACTCCCTCTGTCCAGGTTCCACCCCATTCATTATTAAAACCACAAGAAAACAACACGAGGCTATGGCACCATTTTTGCTCTACATAAGGAAGAAAACCAGCCATTCCCATTTTTTTTTTTTCTCCTAGCTGAAAGGAACATTGTACCAAATATTTGGTAGAAAATTAACTCTTAGGTCCTGAGGTCTCCTGAGATAGACAGAGGCAGATTTGGGGGGTGTGGTTTTTAAGTTTTATTATATCTGCTGCTTTTAAATTAGGCAGAACTGGGATTTAAACTATCACAACACTCTCCAAATCAGTATCTGAACTACCCAGCTAACCACTCTTAAATCATTTGTTTGATTCAACTCACCCAGCAGATAAATTTTTATTTATTTCAGGATGAAAAAAAACAAACATTTCTCAGCAGTTTCAGTTTTGCTTTGTTTCCTTGTTCATTGTTAACTACATTAGCTTCCAAAAGCAACTGCAGATGCCAAACTATTCTCCAAACTTCCTGACTACAGAAGTACTTTCAGCTGCAAACTATCCTAGTAGTGAGATGCAAGGGAAAGTCTCCAAGAACAGAAGTAGCTGATAGGAGCCAGGAAGCAACGATGGCATGCTGATAAGCAGTACTGGTGATGCTCAGAGCATGTGAGACATGCTCCAGTGTGCCTCAGGCAAGGACAGAAGATGAAACCCTCAGTGTGTTTTTGCCACTCAAGCTAGACCCTGCTGTTGGCACAGGGCAACTGAAAGTCTGTGCATTCTCTGCAAGGCCAGTGGGAAAACTAGCAGACTAGGTAACAAGAGAGAAACCCTTATCAAGTAGAATCTGCTGATTCTTTCCTCCCCAGGCTGCAGTTTCACAGTTGCTTTAAATTGACACAATTACTCACTGCTACTAAAGAGTACAGGAAACAAAGCCTGAATTTTCTCCTCTTCCCTTGTGTTGGCACTAGAGATGGTACTGCATACACTGAGAAGAACTTAGTGTTTCACAGGGCATCAGTTCAACTGGAAACTTTTTTTTTTCTGTTTTAAAGTCTTGTCAAGTTCCTTGTAGGCTGGGTTAGTTCCCATCTGTCTCAGTGCCTCACAACCATGACTAGATTCAAGGAATCCTGAACCACATGTGGAACAGGTACTAGCTCCATTGAGAAAGACAAAAATACCTGCTCTTATAGCAATCCCATGTGATTCTGAGCAAATCCCATCTGCTACTTTAAAACATTTCCATCCAGCTCAAATTGCTGAGGTATTTTATTCACAGCTGTAGGCTGTGAAAATCCTCCCCGTACCTAAGAGACTGCAAACAAGCAGCTACGATGTATGCAGTGTGTGGTGGAGACAGATTTTAGACTTCCTACAATGTGACACTCTTCAGTGAGGCACTGGGGGAAGAACATTTGGCTAAGAATTTTCCTTAAATAGCCAATTTGGAAAAAGGATGTTCAAGTTCTAGAAATCACTTTCCTTTTTAAGCTATTTCATTACTTTAAGTAAACCAGCTTCATACCTCTGAGTTTTAATGCTGATTTCTTTGTGGGCTTTGGCTGCAAGACCACATGCTTCACAACTGGACAGAACTTAACTAGTGAGACAAGCTAAATGAGAAAACAAATGGCAGCTCAAGTTCTGCAAATTAAGCTGTAAGCATTCCCAAATATTAATATATTAAATTATCTTATAAGCAGAATTTACATTTGTATTTGTTTGTAAACAATTTTTTTTTTGGGGGGGGGGAGGGGATCTTGCTCACACAAGTCATCTTTAAAACTTCTCCTTGACGCTTCCAAACAATACTAAGTAGATTAAAGGACAGTATTCTGGCACTTGTACTTGTTTGAAAGTCACTCTTTCCGGCTTCCCTCTAGCTCCATACCTCTCAAATTTTATTGAATGTTTTTTTTTACATTTCAGTATTTCTGAAAATCAAGACATTTGTTTTATATAGGTAATGCTAAAGAAAATACTACGAACAAACAATTACCTAGCTGCAGCAGGAACAGCAGCATAATCACAATTAAATCCCTCCTGGCAAATGCTAGACTCATACTGAGAGTTTTTGTCAGTCTTCCAGTATGTGAAAAGGTAAGAGGTACCAAGACTGCACTTAATTTTGGGGTTCTGCTGAAACAACCTGGCTTCAGTTGCATACAATTCAGCTTAAGGAACTTTTCAGAAGCAGTCATCTCGTATCAGGGAGACAGAGATGAGGAGGAAGAGGAAAAGGAAGGCAAGAGCTTGGTAAAGAGACTGAAGATGTAATTACAAATCAAAGACAAATCCAGAGACAAAGACATTATTACCAAAAATTAGCATGAAATGATCTTAATTAAAGCTAGCATTCAGCATTTGGGTCTAGCTTTTAAATTCTTCCACTACTGCACATTATAAATACTAATGATATCTGAGAGGAACAGTGCTACTTAGACAAAGTTAGACAAACCCATAAAAGTTAGAATTGAATGTACAGCAACTGACAAACATCTGTGATAGAACTGTCCTTAAAACAGATCTGCCTTTCATTTTAACAGTTTTTATGATACTCTTTGTTGAAGTTAATCATGAAACTCAGCATGTTCACTATCAACCTATAGGAACACTAAAAAATGCTGTATACGTGCAGGTAAACACTGAGAGCTCATCCTTAGAAAGATTTAGGAGCACATAGATCTTAGAAATTTCATTTTAATTAAAGATTCCTTTTCACTCTGAATTCCAGGAGCACTTGGTATTGCATGGTGAACAATAAAATTAAGTGTACCACAAATCTTATCAAAATTGGCTTCTTGGACTTCACTGAGAACTAACAGGAAAGTCATGAAAGATCATTTACTGAAAAGGTTTTTGAGAGATAAAATACAGTCCCTAAACATAGCTGATTTACTGGGATGTGAAATTATATATAAAAAGAGAAGAGAAAGTAACATTTTCCCACAGTTCTTAAACATGAAGAATTATTCTTCTCCTTTTTGCTTCATATTAAAATTAAAGATGATGTAGTGACTCAATGAAAACTAATGTTGTAAATATTGACCTCCATAGGTCTGAAATGATGGCAGGTACCACTGAATCCTTGAAACATGGTTGAAAGAAGTAAGCGGGAAAGTTTGTAAGCTACTGTAGAATTTTCTAGTGCTGTGTGCACACTGTAAAGTCTAAAAATGTGTGCCAGACAGTAGACAGATGTGATTTACAACAATTTCTGCTCAAAAGTAGTTAACACTGAAGAGCTGATTGATCTTCACGTGACATGATTATATGATTTAAAATAAGAACTCTTTTTTTTTTTTTTTATGAAACTCAGTTTGTTAAAGTGCCTTTTTTCATGTAATACAACTGTAGTTAAAAGACATTTCTTCCTCAACATTTCATTGTCCACTTCGGCATGCATTGTGGAATATCTTACTAGTACATCTAAGGAGAACACAGCTTTTTAAATGTTACTGAGTTTAAAGGGATAATTGGAATGAGATGAGTGAACAATTCATTTGTTCCTTCTCCCTGAGGACAAAGATATTTTTCTTCAATGGAAATTCCACTACACAGGGAAACGACTTTGTGAGAGAGAACTGCTTTGTACATAAACAGGCGTAGAGGCCTGATTTAAAAAATAACACAAGTCAGTTAATTCCATTGACCTCCATCAAAAAGAATTCCTACAAAGCTTCAGCTACACAGAAAAGCAGTTTCTAAAAACGATGAATGAGAAAATAAATCTAGACTGCATGTGAAACACCATATTTCCCTGTGGAGATCTTAGCAGACCAAATGTCCCTCTAGGGAAGATGTAAATTGATTATGTTGCTGCCACTGGCTTAATAAACAAATGAGCCCACGACCATGGCTGTTCCTTTATCATGTTATAAAATTCATTGTTGTCATATTTCCTCAATTAGTAGTCAGTAAACTGAGTTCACAACATAATCTTCCCTATTTAAAAATGAAAGAAAAAGAATGGCACCCTGTAGCTCTTAAACTTAGGGACAGGTGCATTCTGCTTCCCAAAATTCATACGCACACAATGCTTGTATTCCCACAAGAGGAAAAGGAGAAAAATGAATCTCAAATATGTTTGGAAATTTTTGAATTTATGATGCAAGCAAACTTTAAATATTATTGATTATAAGTTGTATAAAATAGCACAGCAATAAGATATTATTTATTGATAATACACCAATTATATGCGTAACTTCTCAAACAAAAAAATATCCAAAAATCCCACAATATAATAACACTAAATTTAACTTACTTCAGTACCTTTAATTAAAGAAAAAATAAAGATCAGACCTAAATGCAGTTCAAGCTGCAACTCATCAGAAATAATCCTACTGCTATTTAACAGATAAAACTAGTCTCACTCTGAAATAACTCTTGTGGAAGCTGATGAAAGACCTGCTAGTACCTAATTCATGGGAATTGGATTGTGCCTGAGCTTCATTTCAGTGTAAGAGACCATTTGTTCTTTCTCTTTGTGATTTCAAATGGACCAAGAAAGGGCTGAGTGTTACAAAAAAAAAAAAAAAAAAAAAAAAAAAGATTCTCATAAACCAAGAAATATAACTCTATTTGAAAAGGTGATGGCTATAGCAAATATTTCTGAAATTCTAAGAGTCTCACTAATAATAAATCCAGAAGAATTTCAAGACATCTGAAATAAGGGTCAGATAAAGGGTTAGTGGCATCAAAACTAAATCTGTGGTGTACAAATACTGTGCAAATAGGTCACTAGAATTTATTATGTATAGGATACTGTAGCATTGGTTACTTAATTACATTTCTTCAGAACTACAGATGAATGGGAGCATCCCTTTTCAAAATTCTGCTCCGCTGTTTCAATTAGCCTGCACACTTACATTTATGAGAAAAAAGATTTTCAAGAAGAGCTGAGAATATAGCTGCTGGCAAATAGTACTCAAGAAGAATGATTACATTTTAAAAAAATGGATTGGAGAGAAAAGTACAGATACCAGCTACCTTCACATAGGATAAGCAATTAATGTGAGCTCCAGGATATCTTACATAAAGCATAAGATGTCTAGCAGAATTTTACTCCAATTGGCCTGAGCTGATACACTGCATGCAGTTGCAGATAATGCATTTTAAGGAAAATAAAGAAAAAGGCAAAACAGATGAGAAAAGGAAAATCAGAAGGAATATTGTTAACGTTATGATTAGTGAAACTGGTTTAATTTGGAAAATATTGAAGGAAACAAGAGAATAATTCCCCGCTTGATTTTAAACATTGCAAAAGGATTAATGATCAACATTATCGATAACAATTGAGGAAAAAAGGAAAGAAATCAGTAACTTGCAGTGAACATTTAGGTGCAGTAACAGAAAGCTCTTCTGAGGGAGATCACTGTTAGGCACTGAAGCAAACAAGTCATAGCTAAGTGCAACTTCCATTCAGTTTCATCTGTGTTGAGTTTTGAGTTGCCAGATGTTTTCAAGAAATACATATGTTTCTTGGAAGTCATACGTAAAAACCACAATTTATCTGAGGTTATGCAACTTTCAATAGTTTCTATTTTAAATTAGCAGAAATGGTAATCAGTATTGGGTTAAAATAATGTAATGGATTGTATGTTTATCAATGCAAGTAGAAAAGCAAGTGGAAAACAATAAATTTGTGCATGACAAAGCAAACAGGTAAGTGTGTGAGACAGAGACAGGAGGGCGGTTGTCAGCAGGCTAGAGAGAGCCAAAGTATGTGAATCCAAGATCAAATAATAAAAGCTTCCTTCCCCAGATCCACAAACAAAATCACCATTTATTCCAATAAAGAAAACCTAAACCACTAAGCATGGAAACAGTGCCAACAAACTACAAATGATGTATTCAGCACAATGAGTAATAAAAATGCCTTGGAAATGTAGAGAAGCAGGAGTAGCCAGCTATGATGCCATCAAGCTCATTTAAAATCCACCTACACTAATTATTAGGGGCCAAGCTCATTCCACCTTCCCAGATAAATTAAACTTATGCACCAACTGCATAACCACAGACTGTCCTTTACATAGAGTACCAAGAAACACAATGAAAGGTTAAAAGTTCCTTACTTTCCTGCATCTCATTTATATCAGGTATAAATTCATTTTTTCAAGGCACATCCTTATCTTTAGAAATGGCAACATTAAGTACTATATTTCGAGATTTATTGCCCTGACAATCTTGAAACCACAAGTTAATACTATTAAATTACAAGTAGATTAAAAATTCATATTCCTGTGCAAAAAAAAAATTACATTAACCATTTATTAGTATAAAAGCTTTAAAATACAGCCCTTATACAACTAGTGTGATGTCTGTCATACAGAGAGCCCTAAAACAGTCTTGTATACAAAAAATCCCAAACTGTTCTGAAATGAGGCCTCACAACATCATATTGTACACTGTCACTACTACATTTTTTATTAATTCTTACTTGAGTATTGAAAAAGGTATGAAAAAAAGCAGGAAGAAAGACAAATCCTGGTGGCAAAGGTTGAAAAGGCCTTTGTAAAATCCTAAATTAAATTCAAATGCTTTGTTTGAATAAAAGCTATCCTTCAAATGATCTCCTTACAATTTGCATAGTAGAGAAATTATGCTCACCAAAAAGCAAGCCTATCACATGGGAAAGATATATAAAGACACCACATCCATTGGTCCTTCCCAACCAAATGCTTGTTTTGTGTAGGCAGCAGTAATGGAATAAAAATGGTATGACATTGTTTTGATTGTTTAGGGTGTGTCAATGAAGGGCACAAGCAGCTCAGTGAGGAGGCTGCTAATACAGCAAGGAATTAGGTAGCAAGGAATGAATGCAGCAGCAAGTGTTTTAAGCATGGAAAGTGGTTTAATGATGACTGTGTCCTAATACTGTGTGTAAATACTTATGACTGGAAGAATTTATATACTTGTGCTGTATATAATTTTCTTAAAAGCTAACTTGAAATGCCACTTAGGGGTCTCAGTGAAATCATGGAACTTTCTACCACTCTGGAGTGGAAAGACAGTGGAATACGGACATAAAATAGGATCAGAAAAAAAACATAACTGTGACAGAAGTTACAGATCAATTTTCAAAACAAAGATTTTTAACAAGTGTATTTGATTAAATGAAAGGATAACAGACGGCATTTATCTGAAGTAAATAAACATCCCACCTCATGAACGTGAATTTGACAATTTGCAGGTTTCTACATAGTGCTCCATGCAGCTCTTCCACAGCTCAAAGGCCTTAGAAAAGCTCTGAGGAGAACAGCTCTAATGGCAGAATGTACAGACGTGCGACAATGCCCTAATAGCTGTCTTTCCCTGGACAACCAGGCAAATAGGGCTAGTAATTTATTTTTACTTTCTAAAAAGTAACCTCCAGCTGTGTCACCAACTGTAGCACTGAGGCAGAATTAGCCAGCTCGTGAAGAGATCTGATTAAAAAATGACTGTAGACTACATACCTTACATCCTAAAATGTAAATCTAACACAAACAGACAACATTTGCCAGGCACATCCCTCATGCATCAAACACACAAAAACGAACCAGGAGGCATTACAAGACACAGAGAACTGTTCTGTTAGAAATGACAAAGTAGTTCCAACCACAGAAAACCTTAAAGAAAGCCTCTCTAAAGCCTCCAAAGATGTCCTTTATTTCCCCAATGCAATTTTAAAAAAATATCAAAAGTACCTAATTCTCATTACTGGCCTATTTATCCAGAGAATTCATGGCATCCATGACGTCATCATTCAGCCACCACGCCACTTTGGAAGAACAAGACCAGTTCTCAAACAACTTCAGAGGAATCACATAGCTCGGCATCTGACCACTTGGAAATGGATTCAAACCAAACTCTTTACAAAGAGCAATCACCAACAGTTGGCAATGACCTTAAGAGTTGCCACTTATTGTCCTTTGGCACAGGCTAAAGGTCTTGTGACCACATTTTGACACCCTATTCTCAAGGATCAGGTTTTCTTTACTTTTCTAACTACGCCACATAAAACCTTATTTAGAAAATGTGCTGTGTTTGCTTACTGTGTTGCAGATTACCACTGTCCCTCCACATTTCATACAAGATTACTTGCTTCTGACTTCTGAAAAATAAACACGTATATTAAAATTGTCTTTTCTTGCATTCACACAGTATCCTTCTCTTTAACTTTATCAGGCCTTTATCACATTTCTAGCTGTGACTTGCATAGAGAAAGCCTATTCTGCTGCCATTATTATTGCCAAGCAGTTCCATCAATTTTAATGGCATCATTTGTTTAATAAGATGCTAACCAACATGAGGAGGAATGGATGAATCAAGCTCCCAGTAAGATATCTGGCTCATTTCAGCTAGAATTATGCTTCTGCTAACCACCATTCACATTACATGGTAATTTTCTCCCAACTTTCCCCTGTGCTAGCTTTTCAAGTGGTTCTTAATTAACTCTGTTTTATTTATGAAAGCATATTTTGCTAGACTTTCCCCAAGAGCTTTAGTAAACAGCTGTATTAAAGTTGTCTTTACTTATCACATCTTCTGTAATGCTCTCAAAAGTGCTGGGAGAAAGGAATAATATTTAGAGAAGCAGAGCTGAAGTTTTCTGCCTGTCTCTGAAGCATTATTTCCTTAGGAAATCACAATGGCTTTGAATGCTTATATCTGTGCATATGTCATTCTGCCTCCTTTCTTGCTTTTTTTAACAAGTTGCCCTATTTTGGCTTAATTTTGTAGAGGACAGAAGTCTTAAAAATAGTTCTTACAAATATTGAGAACATAGGGAAGAGAATACACAAGAGAAACCTGTATAAATATTCACACTGAAGGATGTGATAGCAGTGGGCTATTCAGCTCATGAGATGCAACAGAGTTGAAGAGAAGTAACTTGTCCCTCCAAGGCAGGAAAGTCTTCCTCAGCTCCCCAACAACTGGTAATGCTGCGCTTTCCACAAATACTTTAGCAATAGTTGCTAAGTTTGCAAAAGGAATGTGCACTAGTTGCCTTGAAAGTATACATTTGGATGCTCATCACTGTAAAGACAAATTTCATTGGTACTGAAAAATGAGTACTGTCTGCTGGGTAACAGAGTTGAACTTTGCACTCCTCACTTTAGCATGTTATGTCTCAGTTTGCTGTGATACACCAATCATATTTAAAAAAAAATCCCAGTGAACGTTACTAACTATAGTACACTTGTAAATCACTTGTTAGTGAAATACATTTCATTTTCATTATAAATGACCAAAAAAACATACTGATATTATTTAACATACCTCATGAAGATTTGGGACTTGAATAATGCATTCATTTACTTTTCGTGACAAACAAATCTTGTGGACTTCTCCAGATCTTTAAGCTTTTGGCATGTAGTGATGTAAGATCTGATAAAGAACAGTCCATCTAAAGAATTGCCCACCAAAAATAACAACAATATATTTAAAGTGGAGAAAAAAAAACAAAATTACATTTACTTCCACAATAGCCAACCTTTCATATAGATGTAAGAATGAATTTAAGTAATTACTAGATCAAGTCTTAATTTTTTAATTTTTTTTTTTTTTCCCCCACACAAGGCCAGAAGGACTCAAGTACTTACAGTGACCTAAAACCATATAGAAAAATTGATAGTATTTTGAGTCTGTGTTCATTATGTTAAGGAAGAAAGCATTAGAAAAGGTCATTACTCCTAAATTCTACAAAAGGATGCACAATTATGCTCATCACCACAAGTAAACAGTCCGTTAAGCCAAACACTTATTTTTCTAAACATAAATCCCCAGTTAGAAATCACAAGCTTATTTCTAAAAGCGTTCAGGAATTAAAGAAAAAAATATAATCATTTTAGATTTGAAACAGAAAGCCTCTTCAGTTTGTCTTTTGTAACTGCATCTATCCTTTCTCTCTTATTTATGGACAGACAAGGTTGCATATTTGATTTACAGCCCTTCTCCACAGCTGTGCAATCATATAGAAAAAATATGAACATCTTTACCTCACACTGTCTCATGAATCGGAAGTATTTAAATTCTTTGCTTATGAATTTCTAAAACATGTACCAGTGCAATTGTTTATCTAATGTCAGCACACTGACGTAACATGTTCTTCAATACTCACACCAGGAAACAATGGGATAAATACAGAAACAAGCAATGATAAGTGAGAAAATCTAGGCAAATTATTGACAATTACTCCCACGATTCCTTCCAAAGACTTGGGAAACACTTGGGAAACCACGCTAACTCCTTTGCTTCAATTTCCCATGCTATAAAATAGCAATATTCACCAACTTTGAAGTGGATGCTAAACATTAAGTTCAGCATATGAACTGGGAAGAATTAAAACATTAGAATTATTAAAACATAAATTCATAAATCCTTCTTCATTAGAAGAATTAAAACAAAGACTTAAAACATTAAGTTGTACATGTAAACTGCCCTGAAGGTAAAAATAACACTATACAAAGGCTACATATCGTCCCCATAATCAGAAATTCACAGTGTATAATTTCCTCCTCCATACATATGAAGGCAGGAAATTATCCTACCTAGGAGATTGATGGCACCTGGAAATTGTAGGCAGCCACCTGCTAAATTACTGTGGATGAGTCACCAACACTTAAAAGTATTAGTTCTGTGCTCAGTGTGACTGTATTTACTCTAACACATAATGTTAGAACCATAACAGAGTTGTTTGTAAGAGAGACATCATTACTGAAGACTGTAACTAGCACATACAACAGCTGGACCCAATGGTGGAAGAGATGGTTCTATTTTAATATCCCAATTCAAAACTGGTATTTCAGATCATGCAACACAGGAGAAGCTCCACTGGTTTATACAGGCAACAGAGCTGGACCTAAACCGTAATTCAGCCCCATAAGATCTATGCTGCATACACCTATCTGTTACCTTTTCCCCCAGCACCTGCCCTCGTGAAAAAGAACCCAAGAAACACAATTTACATTACAAGACACCCAAATGCATAAGAAAAGGAGCTGCACTGCACTGACAAGAAACATTTACTCAAAAGAAAATTTAGAAAGACTAACTATTCCTGTTTCTCTCAAAAGATTCATAGGCATAACCTCAGCAAGTTTAAATTAAGATAGCTTCCTTGATATTAGTGGAACTCTGTTGATTAACAGTGGATGAAAGGTTATTTAAATTCTTAGAAATAACTAAAGTACTGCTTGAGGTATTTGAAGCTATATATCCATTGAAATTCCATTCCTCATACTGTCATCTTCTGATGGTTTGCATCTGCTGGACTTTACAGGAAATAATTTCACTCTACTAATTATATGACAGCTATGATACAAGGACATGATCTGTCTGGTTTTGATCTTGCATAAATGAAATGATAGTGAGTACATAACAGTGACAGTATACACATTGAAGAGATCAGAAAATTAAGTGTGAGTACTCAGGCCATCTTGACATCAACTATCTCCATCTAAATTCTGAGCTATTGTTTTGGAATTCAGAGGCAATCGAGCATCCACTCAAAGAACAAGGAACTTTAGTTAAAAAAATTTCTTGGACACAACCTCCAAATGTAGTCATATGAATTTCAGAAGCAGCACACTAAAATGAAAACAAAGAAATCTGTGATTTCATTGTATTTTATTTTTGCATTTCACATCCTTAAGTTTGCAGCATCTCCTTATCTCAGTATTTTTCTTTTTTAGCATTGAGTTCCAGCACTTTTACTTCAAGGAATTAAATGGCTAGAAATCACCTTCTTCTGAATGTATTAAGAACAACAGTGTTTTATACATTGAAGAACTGTTTCATCCATATCTAATCTCCTCCTTTAGGATACCCAGCTCTTCCTTTCTTCATAGGTATTTTCTAAGCTCATAATTTTTACTTCTTCAGTTTGTGCCAAACCAGTATAATTAACCTCCTTGCAAGTTAACAGCACCCAAACAGTATGAGTGTTGTTTCAAATATATGTGCTACCTTTGTAAAAATATGATTCTCCCACCTCCAAATATTTTGCCAACATACATTGGCAAGAAGAGTGAATTATATGTTATTAATTCTTAATTCAAGCTATGTTGTCTTGACTACATAAAAAGAGTGAAAGTAAAAATTCCAAAATAAAAGAGACATTTAAAAAAAAAAATCTTATAAACAGATTAATTCCTAATATTTTTTTCCCCCAAAGTTGATATTGGGATTTTAGATAGTCATGTTGATGAATTTGAATGCTTCTGAATGCTTCCCACAAAATGCTGACAGCCAGTCATCATCAGATTTTAGCACAACAAACAATACAGTGATTGTACAGATATAAATTATATTATGTAATCTGTGTTTTTTTAATGTTTCCTAGAACTTAGAAAATGATTTCCATGTAATACAGTTTTGCTCAATAGCATAGAGATAGAAGATTTTTCTTCCATACTTAAATGGAATTGATATTTATGCAAAAGCAGCTCAAACCAGATTTCGCTCATCATCAATGACAAATGTGGTGGTGAGATTGAAAGTGGAGCCATTTAACCCCACTGAAGTCAAGTGTGGAGTAAAAAGCAACCCTGAATTTTTTTATTTTTATTTTTTTAATCTTTGTGGCATCTGGATAGCAAGACATCTACTGACCTGCTGTTCTCTCAGCATCAGAGTGAAAAAAATTGTAATTAGCTCAGTCAATGCTGTGAATGTTATAAACTGATTCTTATCATCACTTAGCACTTCGTATTTCCAGAAGAAAATGAATACCATCAAAAACTGTTCAGGCACAGTTTTTCAGCCTGCACATCATGATTCATTTTGGGAACAATATCTTGGAACGCTGAATCTAAATATCTCATTTGAACTATGTTCTTCCACATGGTCTCTAAGGACAAAAAACATTCCAGGGTCAGAAATTTCATAATATTTTCATTGCAAAAAAATAATAAAAAGTATGTGAAATTCCATCTTCAGCAGATACAGTTCTTCAATTTAACATCGATTTTGACTTGATAATGTTAAGGATGACATGAAAAAAGTAATGCAAATCAGTAGAAGGCACATGAAATATGCCAGTAGAAGCTAAAGGCTCAAAATATGTTAAGTATGAGGTTAAGAAAGCTTTTCTATTCATTTTACTTAACACTGTGTAATAACAGGTGCAAAGATGTTACCAGTGAGCTTTTCTCTTCAGTTATGCCGGTTTCCATGAGTAATAACATCTAATGTGTTTTAAGCTAACTGAAATTCTGAAAATACCGCAAAGGGAAAGAGTCCCTTAATTCTCATGTTACCACAAAGAAAAAATTTAATTTCTATCAGGAGAAGGAAAAAAAAGTAAAAATTGAGGGGACTCCAAAGTCCAATTCACTTAAGTTTGGTTTTCACACATCTATCCAGTGCAAACACTAAAAACCTCTTACAAGCAGTCTCATGTTGTTGTCAGGCTCTTCCTCCTATACAGAGGATTCCAGTTCTACTCTAGAACAGAAAATTCACAAAACTTGCCTAAGATTTACCAACACATAGTCAAGTGTACTTCAGATGGCAGGCACCATACTTCAGCACAGTTCATTTTCCATTTAAAAGCCCCATTTAATCTATGTCCATAAAAGCTTGCTTGAACTGTCTTGCATCCAAAATTCTGGGAGCCCAATAAGTTATATCTTCAGTATCAAAGATTTGGAGAAGAACATGGATGGGTGAATGCTTTGAGTTGGGTAGTTCTCAGTAAAATGCTATAGCTTGTCTGGAAAAGAAATAATATACATTTATCCACATTTCATAAATGACAGGATCCAGTTCACTGCTGCTGTTGAGGTACCAACTCTCTGGATTCTTCCTGAAACATCCATCCTTCCTGCACATTTTGAAAGATGGTACGATCAGGCAAAAATGTTTTCTTTCCCCCTCACAAACAGCCCAACAACCCATGAATTTGACAATTTTTCATTAGCTCAATCTTCCATTACACTAGTGGGCTCATTGAGGGGGGGGGGGGGGGAAAAAAAAAATCAATGGTCTTATTGCTCAGTGTATGCCTTTGCAGTAAAATCACTGCCTTGCTGTTAATCAGTTTTAAGAAGTGTTTAACTAATGAGTTCAAAAAAATTAGACAAATTAAATAGGTGTTGCACTCTGCATCATCCAGATAATTCTATAATCTTGCCTGCTACTAAACAACTTCCAACCAGTGCCAAGCAAGCCACTGGAGCAATCTCTACAATTAACAATCATCATAAAAATACAGCTTCTGTAATGCTCTTTATTTTATTCCAAAACCAGTTACCAGCATTTAGCTTTATTATTTTCTCAGGCACTGAAAAACAAGGACAACATAACTCCACCGAAGGCAATGAACATATTTCAACCTAATTATAACATAATCAAGCTCAAAATCGGGCAGAAACACTGGAAATTCGTGAAGACAAATGCCTCAGTTGCCTAGAGAAAGTATTTGGTAAAACATTTCTAACCTGTATGCAGAATTACTAATATCTTCAATTTTATCAACCATTCCACAATTTTTAGCACTGCTCTATTTCAGATCTTTAGGAAGCTGTCTTATTGAGAACAGCAGTCCATCAGTACTTTATGCCACCTCTTCTCTCACTGCTTACTCTTTGGTTATCCTGGTCTGACAATGGCATTAGAAGACACTGAAATTCTCAATAAGGCACTACTTATTTCAGATGAGTGACTGGACTGTCATTCCTGACAGCTTACACAGTACAGGCCTCTCTCACAGCAACAATCACTGGTTTTCATTAGCTTTAAAATAATTGAGATTAAGATATTTTATAGCATTTTCTCGCAATAACAAGATGGGAGGCAATTTGACAAGGTCCAATTTTCACAGAATCATTTTCAGTGACTTATAGTGATAGGACGAAGGGCAATAACCAAAAACCGGAACATAGAAAGTTCCACACAAATATACAGGAGAACTTCTTTACAGTGAGGGTGAGAGAGCACTGGCACAGGCTGTCCAGAGAGGTTGTGAAGCCTCCTTTTTTAGAAATATTCAAGATCCACCTGAACACCTACCTGTTTGACCTACTGTATGAAACCTGTTTTAGCAGGGGCATTGGACTCAATCTTTAGAGGTCTCTCCCAACCCCTATGATTCTGTGACTCTGTGATAATCGGACACCACAGCTTCCTGAATACCATGATGATACAAGTAGTGAGAACCTAAGAAACTAGCAAAAATAGCTAAAATCTTTCAGAGATGTAAACATCATTAGTGAAATGTTTAGGCTGGCATAAAACTTGGCCCTACAGATTTAATAATTTATCAGCAGACATATTTCAGCATCTTTGTGCAGGCATAAATTGGAGTTCATCATATTTCTGCCTAATGGAAGTAAGCAGCAGCCAAGAATTTGAGTACTGGAAAATTAACTAATCCCCTTCATGTGTTCCCAGAATGCTGCATTCTCCTCCTGCTGTCAAAAGTAATACTTTCTATAGTGGACACAGCAAACAGGAAGAAAAGAAACAACTAGAGCTAGCAACAACAGGATGTAATAAGGATATGACTGTGCTAAAAGCTTAACTTTCTATCACATTACTCTAATATTTCATTGCTAGAGTATGAGAAGGACAGTTGTGCTGTATGTCAAAATATTTTACAACTTGCTCATGTTCCCATGAATATTCACTTAAATTGGACTTCTAATAGGATAGATTGTATTTCTATCTTTCTTCCAGATTCTATTCAACATCTGAAGTACTATTAAGTAAAAATGTAATCAGATGCATATCTTCATTCACTCATTTTCATAACGGGCGTTGTAAAGGAAGCTCAAACGTTGCATACAGAAGTTTCTTACAAACTCTGTAAGGATTAGAAGTAGAAGACAAAAAGAAGGTTTAATTCATGTCCACTACCAGATTGAGCCAACTTTAGGAACATAAAGTTCCATAATAGTTGTTGTTATGTTAACAGTAAGATAAGATAGTAATAATCTGTTAAAGGTTTCTATGTTTAAAAAAAAAATCATGCTCAGTGAGGTGACATAGTGGCAGCATTTTAAACACCAAAACTCTTCCACTTAAGGTTACTTGCATTCATGCTCATCAAATGTCCACTAATTCCCTCATCCCAGGAGAAGCCTGATGAAAATGTCTCTGCTACTACTTTCTCTTCCTTTATAGAAATCACCCCCAGATCAGTGAAAGAAACTCATGCTCATTAGATTTTCAGATGCAAATTGGCACAATGGTGCCCTCTGGAGTGATTTTAAAACTCAGAGAAGGGAGACTGCATGAAGGCTTCCAGCTGGAAGTGTAATTTTAAGTGCTATTTATGGTTCACTGCAAGCAGGACTAGCCTTAAAACTGCAAAGCAGCTCTGGGAGCCCCTAGCAACTCTGACATTTGCTTCAGGTGGAGGAAGCCTTTTGTACTGGTACAGCCATATGTTTCTGAAAAATAGAATCAAAGAAATAATGATTCAAAACATTCTCAAAACAGGTGCTTGATGTTAGGTTGCTTAGACATGGCTCCAACGAAAAGAACTGCACACCCATAGGATTTAAAACAGGCTCTTATGCAGTTGGATTTTTGCAAGCTTTCAAAGCTCTACAGTTCCTTATATTTCAAAAGCCTTCTGCCAGCTTTCTTTCTCCCTTTATTCTCTGGCATTTACCCAGGTCAGATTACCTCCTCACTTGTAATGTGACCATAATCTTGTGCTTCCCTTTACTGACCAATAAGGATACTTAAGGCTTTTCCTCAGCAATTCTATATTTCATCTCTGTAACTTCTTCCCTTGAAAGGATACTACTATTCTGAGCCAAAGCTCCAATTCAGACTTTGACACAGCATCTGCTATACTGCTCGAAAGAACTATTAGTTTTGGTCAAGACAGAAAGATCAGCAGTGAGAATTCTGCGACTGATTAGTTAAAAGAGAAGCAAAATATCAGTGTCTGAAAAGAACGTAAAGGCTAGTAAAAGATTATATTTTATCTCTATTTTTATTTACAGTAAATTAAAATTATGCTAATGAAATTTGCTGATAAACAAATTTATGAAACATCAATAGCAGTGGATGGGAGTTTATACTGAAAGAGAGATACCAGGGAAGACCGCAGGAAATAAGATTAAAATTGATGGGAAATACAAGGTCATGCATAAAGAAATATTTTATCTGTTAAGAATGTGCTCATCCCATTGGAAATAACAGCAGGAAAAAATGATTTGAATGTATTCATCAATTTCAACCTTAATATGAAGTCATAAAACAATACAGCTATGAAAATAGTAAATCTGATCCTAAACATGTCAATTCAGTCAACTTTCCATAATGAAAAAGGGGTATT
The DNA here is from genome assembly GCF_987193195.1 of Phasianus colchicus. Classification (NCBI taxonomy): domain Eukaryota; kingdom Metazoa; phylum Chordata; class Aves; order Galliformes; family Phasianidae; genus Phasianus; species Phasianus colchicus. Next base: position 10,741,025 of record NC_143443.1, read on the forward strand.
TACATCACCATAACAGACACAAGTACAGAACTGTAGAATGGCTTGCGTTGGAAGGGTCCTCAAAGATCCAGCCCCTACCCTGCTGCAGAAAGGGATTGCCAAACACCAGTTCAAGCACTAGATCAGGTTGCTCAGGACTCCATCCATCCTGGCCTTGACCACCTCCAGGGGCTTCCACAGCAACCCCAGGCAGCTTGACAACCTCTCTGGGCAGCAGCTTATCTTGGATAATATCTAACTTTGCTGAGTCATACTTGAAGAGATTCAAAGTGAATTTCTGTTGTGGAAAAGAACTTATATAATAATCACGTAAGGATGAAAGGAAGTTTCCAGCTTGGATTTTTTTAGCACACAAAAATTAAGGAAAAAAAGAGAAAACTAGATCTATATCTGTGCTGGTAGAAGCCAGTACTAGAGTCCTTTGTATAGACCTCATAAGCTGGATTCAGCAAAGCATCATTCCACAAGTCTTTGTCCTTAGTTGGGTATCATTTTCCCTAGGTTACATTTGATACTATCTCACAGCGATCACCTTTGCATTTAGACTACATCTTCCCCAGGTTTGCTTAACTAATGCACGTACAAAATAGCACCTCTGGTTATATACTTTGAATAATGGGAAACCTCACTACTCCAACAGATGCTATACCAAATTTAATTTTAATATATACTATAAATGCATAGTGAGCTATTTTTAAGGCATATGTCCTGGGATTCTGGAAGCAGGGATTTTAATCATCACAAAATTTGACCAAACAAATACCTATAGGTAGATACACAGACCTGTTCTTTTCCTCTAGAAGATCTCATTCTAACAACAACAGAATTCTAATATAAGGAGTAGAACTGCTACTAGAGAACCTAGTAGTAGTCTTGTAATCTTGTCAGAGCCCTCCTGTGAGAGAATACCTTTGACACACACTTGTTGTACATAACCCTTTAGGGCACAGAATGCTTAAGGTCACAGCTATGGTTTCCACAGTGAATCCTCTTTTCAGAAAAGAGTCAGAAAAGATTTTTGTGGCACTATTGTATTCATTTACCAAACTCCTCAATGAAGGTGAAATGTGCCCCAGCTGCTTTCTGACTCTGTTTTTCCAGAAATATCTCAGTATAAAATGCATTTCTATTCTCAGGCATTTTAGGAGATGAATAACAAGCCTTAATCATTAAAATATTCCTGAGGAAAAGCAGATGTCAAATATCACACCCTTTAATGTTGTAACACTACTTTGGAGAATTTAAGGATTATATAGAAATCTGGGAGCAGGAGAACTGATGACTTTTCCAGTTAATTTTAATATCTTTTGTTTACAGAAAGTTTTGTAGCTTTCAGGCAGATTATAGTAAATATTTAAGACAAGTAAGATGCTCCTATTTGAAAACAATCATAGCCTGGAAGGAATGAGAATTGTGGTGCTTATCCACTACCAGAAACACAGCTCATTTGCATTATCTGTAGCTCTCTTTATTTGTGCTCACCTTATACCTACACTGAGAGGCTGTCATCCTTGTTTTTATTTAATTGTAGCTGTAGATTACAATACTGGCTGAGGAAAAATACTTTCTTTACATTTGACAAACTCCACAGTTTAAATGGCAGGGAATTTTCACCTTATCCATCTGAACATACACAGCTTTCAGTCTGTCTACGCTAACATCTTAGACTGATGAGACAAGTACTTCAGGAGCCAAACTCATCACATTTTTGGCTGGCACTGTATAGAGGTCTGAAAGCAAAGAAACTGCTCTCCTTTTGCAAGAAACTAAATCAGAGGATGTGCTCCAGGAATGCTTCCAATGCTGCTAGTGCTCCTTCCGCAAGATCAGACATGATCTGAAAGAAAATATGCACAATGCAGATTCTAGGTCCTCCTCACCAACTGTTTCCCTCTACACATCTGCTCCAGTTGCACTAATACAGATGCAGCTTGTGTTTTCTCTCAAAGCTCCTCTAATGAAAGTTAGGACCCTTAGCCCTGACAGTTCTTTCAGCAACAGCTGGAGCTCCGTGAAGTCAATAATGGGCTATGTCTTTTCATTATACAAAAACAAATAATAAGATTAAAGAATAGGAAGAAAAATGAAGTTGTATTCTCCCCCAGGTCCAAGTCCCAGTAACCAGGAGCTACTCAACACATGAATCAGGTCTAAATTCTCAAAATACTGCACAGGTGCTAGTACATTTTATAAAAGCTATATGCATGTTTTGAGCTCATCTCCCCTTTCCACAAGTGTGGAAAAGGTGTAATGAGTACAAAGTACAAGCAGCTATGAAGAGTTTACATCAACACTTAAAAAAAAGACACTTGAATCAATTAAATTAAATGATTGGGTCTTTAACATAAGAAAGCATACATAAAAATCACCTAATCATAATTTCCAAAGCTTTCATTTGGCAAACTAAGGAAAACTGTTCTGTCCCATGTCACAAAAATTTCAGATTTTTTAAAATAATGAAATCAATATGCATCCATTAGATAACATAAATGCACAGAACATACACAAGTATTTATTATTATTATATATGTTTGTTTTTTCTTCTTACAGAATTTCTTGACTGGTAATTTTCTTTGCAAAACACTGCCACTGCAGTTACGGAAAACCTTTAATGTTTTCTTGATTAAAAAAAAAATCTCTCTTGACCAGCCCATTTTTACACAATGTTTCTCCTCAAAATAATTTCAAGTAGGTATTAATGAGAGCCCGTGATGGTATGGCTAAAACATTACACTGCTACAAAAAGTAATGAAAACAAAGAGACTGCGGCACTGTGGCAGAATGATATGACTGCCACTCTGAGGGGATGACTTTAGTCACTGGCCATAGAATCTTTGGGGATGGCACCATAATGACAACACAATTTCATTGCAGTTCTATTAAGTCCATAATACTCTGAAAATTTAATTTCATTGTTTGGCATCTAAATAGAATACTCTCACTGGACAAGCTGGAAACTAATCAAGCATTGACTCAGCAGCACTTTCTCATCAGTGCCATAAAATCTAAAACAGTGACTTTCACAGGAGATGAAGAGGAGAAGGGAAATGTAACAAAATTTGGTTTGCAACTGCTGTGAGAGACTCCCCTAACAAATGAATTCTCCATACATCATAATTACTAATAGGCACAACCAAAAAATGTACTTATTTCTGTGGACATGTGAATTCTGAGCTCACTTGTAGATCCCAAGCAGTGTTTCTAAAATGCTACAGCATAAATCATGTATCCCAGAAATTTGAGCCATAGGATATTGAGATGTGGATGAAAAATCTCACAGTTCAAGTCTAGTCTATTCTTAAATAAATCACTCAAATATCCTGAAAGAACAGTTTCAGGAGACAAGTTCCTCAATTCTTCATTTTAATAAATATTAAATAATACTACAATATAATATAATATTATAGTGAGAACAAATCCTTTTGTCCAAGTACCCATCCCAGGGGGGAAACAAAACAAAAGAACCCTCAATCAAGTAAACATATTTACCTACCATATATTGTTATTAAACGCTATTGACTAATATGAAACTCTTCAAGACAAGAGTTATCTTGCCCTTGTCTACACAACAGCTCGTTCTGCTTTCCAGCCTTTCTGATGATAGCAATATGAGGTAAGTGTTGGTATACTTGTGACATTAAGAAAATAATGGTACCACCAAGACAATCTTTAAGAGCCAAATGAATTACAGAATCACAGAATGGCCAGGGTTGGAAGGGACCTCAAGGATCATAAATCTCCAACCCCCATGCCACATGCAGGGTCACCAACCTCCTTATTTAATGCTAGACCAGGCTGCCTAGGGCCCCATCCAATCTGGCCTTAAACACTTCCAGGGACGGGGCATCCACAACCTCCCTGGGCAGCCTGTTCCAGCACCTCACCACTCTCTCTGTAAAGAATTTCCCCCTGACATCCAACCTAAATCTTCCCTCTCTCAACTTAAAACCATTTCCCCTTGTCCTGCTGTCACTCACCCTTTCAAAGAGTTGATTCCCCTCCCCTCTGTAGGATCCCTTTAGGTATTGAAATGCTGCAATGAGGTACCCTGCAGCCTTCTTTTCTCCAGGCTGAACAAGCCCAGCTCCCTCATCCTGCCCTCATAGGGGAGGTGCTCCAGCCCCCGATCATCTTCATGGCCCTTGTCTGGATCCTCTCCAACAGCTCCCTGTCTTTTTTGTACTGGGGGCTCCACACTTGGACACAGTACTCCAGATGGGGCCTCACAAGAGCAGAGTAGAGGGGAACAATCACATCTCTGTCCCTGCTGGCCATCCCTCTCTTGATGAAGCCCAGGATACCATTTGCCTTCCGAGCCACAAGGGCACACTGCTGGCTCATTAAGTTTTTCATCTATCAAGACCCCCAGGTCCTTCTCCACAGGGCTGCTCTCAAGGACCGCTCCTTCCAGTCTGTAGGGATGCCTGGGATTCCTCCAACCCAAGTGCAAAACTCTGCACTTTGCCGTGTTGAACCTCATCAGGTTCACGCGGGCCCACCTTTCTAGGCTCTCGAGGTCCCTCTGAATGGCGTCCCTTCCTTCAACCGTGTCAACCGCACCACTCAGCTTGGTGTTGTCAGCAAACTTGCTGAGGGTGCACTTGGTTTCATCATCGACATCATTGATAAAGATGTTAAAGAGCACCGGTCCCAAGACTTTTTTTTTTTTTTTTAATTCATTTACCCCTTTTTTTTTAATCCATTACACAAATGGATAAAGTGGGAAGAGGAGAAGTCTCCTCCTGACCTCTGGTCTAGCTAATACTTTGGACTAAAAAGGTATTACAGAAGATCCCACAGCAGATAGGGACACCTTTCTGCTTCCTCATTTCATCTTTCCCAGTATGTTTCACGCCCCTGTTTGAGATTAATTGCCAATAGCAATAGTTAGATAAATAGGATTTTGGTGTGATTCATTATCCAGGAGCACACAATAAATCACATTGCCTTTCAAACTCAATTTCTCCTCAAAAGGCATATCCCATTTCCCTCAGAAAAATTTGTTTGGTAATTATTTGAAAACATTTATTTTTTCTATACGATTCCAGACCTTAACACTATTTTAATTTTGCATTAGACTTTACATATTTGGTTCTTTCCTGCTTCAAAAATGGGAAATACAAATGCTACAATGTTCTATATTTGTGCGCATGCACACACACAAATTTACGGTAATTGCTTTACAGTTCTAGTGTGATGGAAAATTCACAAAAAAAAAATGATGGTTTTAGTAGATGAAAGAAAAAAAGTTTTGAGGCATATAAAAGAACACCTCCAACTCATAAGAACTACCCTTTAAGGTGTAAGGAATGATTATTCTATGTACGTAAGCATCCTGTCACAATAGGTGCATTAATGTTCACATGGCACAGAAAAATGCTGCTGCCTCATGACTATCTACTAATATAGACGTGAAGTCAGATCCAAATGCATTACAGTCTGCACATAAGAGGCTACAATTGGCAGAAGGGCTCCTCTCATAGGTCTGATCATTTAAGCAAGAGCAGAGGATAGGGCAAAGCCTTTCCCTGAGCAACCAGCACAGCAAAATGCTGTGTAGTAGGAAAAGTGACTCCTCGCAGAGTACTGATGCCACACAGCTGTCAACTTGCTCTTTGGTGGAGGATGAGACATTGCCATGCATGGACTTGCAGAATTCCAAGCCTCACAGAAAAAGACAACTACTCCTAATTACATTATCAAGTTAATTTTCGTCAATCTGCTGCAATAAAAAGTGCAGTAAAATTAATGTTTGCCGGGCCTCTACATTGACAAACCAGTAGTTATGTACTCATTTTAAAAATAAAAACTACTTTTTAGACCCCTGATGAGCTTTTAACTATAAACGTACAAATATAAAAAGCAGTTGCAGGTCAACTGAATATACACTGTGTAGGATGGGATACAATGTAAAAATGATGATAAATAATAACGTACAATAAAAGCAAACGTTCACTAAAGTGTGTTTAAGGTAACGAGGCAAAGGCCTCACTCCCCATCCCATTTAAACCTTCATTTTAACACTGAAACAAATCTAAGTAAAATGATAAAAACATTGTGCAGACATAGAAATTATAGGTGTCTATGACTTCCAAATGACATCTGTGTCTATAGTTTCAACCAAACACTTCAACAAGCCTTTTTTTTTCACTACAATCATTTCAATCCTACCATCTATGGTTTTAAGTCAAATACATTCTGCACATTCTCCAAGAAATGTACATTAAACAATAAAATACCACACAAATTAAAATGAAAACCTTGTTGTGCCTAAGCAACACAATTTCAGAATAAGAATAATACTGGGAAAGTATATCAGCAAATCCTTAAATTGAGACTACTATTATTGGGTTAGCTATTCTCTGAATAAATGTATTCTTAATGAAAACTGTCATGGTAAAATAAAATGCAATAATTACATAAAAGCAAGCGCAACTGTTGTCATCTACCCAGACTTGTGCAAGACCTTTGATGTGGTCCTGTACCACATCCTCATTTCTAAACCAGAGAAATATGGATATGAAGGGTGGAATATTTGATCCATAAAGAATTGGCTGGATGATCATAGCCAGAGGGCTGTGGTCAACAGCTCTATGTCCAAGTGGAGGTCAGTGTACTCTAGCAGTCTGTCTTGGGGCTGATGCTCTTCAACATCTTTATCACTGACGCAGACAGTGGGATTGAGTGCACATGACCCTCAGCAAGTTCCCTAATGACATCAAGCTGAGTGGTGAGTTGACACAACAGAAGGGAGGGATGCCACCTAGAGAGATCTGGACCGACTTGAAAAGCAGGCTCATGTAAAGCTAATAAGATTCAATAAGGCTAAGTACAAGCTGTTGCACTTGGTCAGGGCAATCCCAGATATGCACATGGACTGGCAGAAGAACTCATTGAGAGCAGCCCTGCAGAGAAGGATTTCAGTGTCCTGATGGATGAAAAGTTTGATGTGAGCTAGCAGCGTGCACTTGCAGCCCAGGAAGCCAACTATATCTTGGGCTGCATGAAAAGAGAGGGGGCAAGGAGGTCAAGGGAGGTGATTTTTCTCCTTCACAATCTGACTTTGTGAGGCCCCATCTGAAGTACTTTGTCTAGACCTGGGGTCCCTGACACAAGAAAGATGTGGAACTATTGGAAGAGGTCCAGAGGAGGTCCATGAGGATGATCAGAGGGCTGGAGGGCTTTCTCACAAAGAAAGGTTGAAGGAGGTGGGTTTGGAAGAGACCTCATTGAAGCCTTCCAGTACTTGAGGAAAGCTTATAAACAGGAGGAATACCAACTTCTTACACTGTTTGACTGTGATAGGACAAGTGGGAAAGATTTTAAACTAAAAAAAAAAGGGGAGATTTAGGTTAGATGTTAAATGGGAATTTCTTTACTATATAGTAGTGGTGAGGCAGGGGCACAGGCTGCCCAGAGAAGTTATGGATCCCTTCCCGTGGAGACATTCAAGGATAGGTTGGATGGGGCCCTGGGCAGCTTGATCTAGAGGCTTGCAAACCAAGCCAACAACAGGGCTTGTAACTAAGTTAATCAACGTCCCTTCCAACTCAAGGTATTCCATAATGATCCTGTGAACAAATTTACAAATTCTGCCTGCATGTAGATGGACACATAGGGGTTTACCATATTATAATAGCACATTTTTGCCTTAGGATCAGTAAGGACCAGAGCTGACTGATCTTACATACCAAGTAGTATATTCAGCACAAAAGGCAATCGTGATTTCCTAAAGCTACTTAAACACTTGTGTCAAATGTAACTTAAAGCTTGTTTTTCAACTCTTCCATAGTCAGTAGAATTTTTGAAAATAGGCTGCAATAAAAAAAAGGTACTAACACTTATTTTTTTTATACTACAGTTACATCTTTCTCTAAGTCATACAGATTTTCTAATTAGCATCAATGAGAAACTTAAACCCTAGAAGGGGTTAAAAAAAATGTTAAGATATACTAAATATAATTTTGCAGAGATATAAGCACAACTGGTGATATAATCAATGTAAAGGTTGTTATACTTATTTAGGATAATTTTAATTCAAGACATATTAATCAGACTAATTTCTTGCTCAATGCTTCAGACTGAATAGCAGAACAAATATTAAGTATTAAAAATGATATTTTGTACTAAATACATGAATTTAAATCTTCTTGTCCTGAATGATGTTTGAGGTATACGTTTTTTCTATTTTAGCTCAAATAAAAAATATCTGTCTATGGAGATACTAGTAAGTCTTCTATTCAGATTTAATTTTCTTTATTGCTGTAACTATCATAAACACAACCATGAGGAGATTAAAAGCAGGTTATGAAATATGATCGTCAGTTGTTTGATTTGTTATAAGTAATTCTCCCCTACTGCATTTAACAACATAATTAAGTTAGCATTAGTGCTGCTCTCTACTACATTGTGTCAAGAACTGCTGCACTTAAACCTGCAGCAAGGTCACCTTTCTCCAGAACTCTCATAATCCCAAATCACCACATTTTTTTTTTTTTTTTTTAAGAAGACTGCTGTCAGTGACTGAATAGATTTATATTATTTTTAAAAGTCTAATAGAATTACAGAGTTGTGCCACCGCGAATGGAGGCTAAATTTTAAGTTACTAGGCACGTAGGAATATTAGATGCACACTTAAAATGAGCTATGATGCTTTCCACATTCCATAAAAGCCAGCTTCCTCATTGGCTCTTAAAGTGCTTTAGAACAGCACAAAAACTTGCTGGTAAGAGAAATTTCTTATTATGCTAAAACTACTTCACCTGAATATATTTTCTTTGGCCTACTTTAAATAACATCAAAGAATATTTATGAGATACTGAAATGATATGGATATCACAACAGTAGAAAGTAAAATGCTTGATACGTATAAAATATGGTAGATTTGAATACTCCAGTTAGCTTCACACTTGTAGATTAGCAGGCCTATGCAGAGACCTAGTTTAGTCAGTTGAGTTCCAAAATGGCCTTGTCTAGTAGATTAATGAAATAGGGCATTTTAAAATTGTATTGGTTTGTATGTTTTCTGTATGCTGGAAAATTTCCCTAACTGTTTCACTTAAGTTAGCTTTTATTAGGTGTTAGAAGACTGGTAAATTTTCATTATTACTAATATTTTAGGGAATTATATTTGCTATGTGAAAGATTATAAACATATGGATTCCCTCTGATCTCAGCAATCTTCATCCACCCTGTCCCATCTAAGGGTACAAATTATATTTTCAAGTCCTACTTCCTTGAATTAAGACTTCCAAAAGATAGACATGCTAAGAATGGTAGTGGGGCATTTTTCTCCATCCCACATTTCAGTCTAGCTGGTTTTATATACATAAAAAGTACAAACTCTTACTAATGGGAATACACATCTCCCATGCTTGCTGTGGTTCAGATATCAGATACTTGGACCTTTTGCCACAAACATTTTGCATTGCTACTGATTTCCCCCTTCAGATCACTGCTGGCAGGATTGTTCAGAAGCTCTTCAAGTAGTAGTACTTGCATTTCACAGAAAAAAAAGAGCAAACCACAATACAAAGTACACTAGCACAGAACACACTATTTTTGTTTTCAAGTTTGTCATAGAGGTAAATTTGAGTTCTTAAGGACAAGATAATATTTTCATAGACTTCCAGCATTACTGTAGCTTGTATTTCAGGACAACAGCCCCCAAAAACTGCTAACTTGAATTGATCACAAAGATCTTTTCACTAGAGATGTTTATTTCGCTTCATTGTGTAACTACTATACAAAGGCTAGAAGATTATTTAACTTCTTTGAGCAAAGAGGACAATACATTAGAGAAGGCCAAATGATATTTTACTAAATTCTATCACTAGGCAAAAAAAAAGATTGACTTAATCAGTCTGGATTTCTGGAACTTCTCTATTTCTACTTTTCTTTTGATCAAGCTATATGTGTTAAGATGCGGTAACTCCAGGCAGGCCAAATTTACAGACTAGAGCCTTTGAACATCAAAAGAGCTTGCTGGCCCCTTTAAATTCAATTTTATCAGTAATTCAATTATGGAGAAGTTGTTCTCACTCCTTCTCACAAGAAAATATATTTCCATTTATATCATCTTATAATTTCATATAACACCCTGTGGAATTCTATTTCCCTTGTCAACTGTGATCAGATTCTCTAAGAAAGTTTTACAGACTGGAGTTGGCAAAGTATTTGCTCAGAAGGCTTTCTGTAGTTTATACTCCAGTAAAGACAATTCCAAAATCTAAAATAATTCCATCACTTTCAGGATGATTTCATACAAAAAATGGGAAATGCATCTTAGATTTTGTAGGAAAATCATATACTTTACAAATTAAATGGCATATTATAACTTGTTACATAATAGAGATGTGTGGGCAGCCAATTTTGCAAGAAAACTACCTGCTACAAAAAAAAATAAAAAAGGACTGCAATTACTTAGTTAAGTCTAAAAGCAGATGCAGTACCTGCACTGAATACCAGAGTATAACTGAAGAAACAAAAAGCAAACTCTGTTGATATCAATGCTGCATGTACATTATAGCATGAATAACTTCAGGTCAGTGGAAAACAACTTTTCCAACTTGATATAATGTCCAAGAAAAAACTGTTTTGTATTCTGACATATTTGTAAGTCAGTTATAGAAAACAAGTTGTTTCTACCATAGGCCAATATGAAAAAAATATAACGGAATCATAGAATGGAAGGGACCTTAAGTTTCAGCAAGTTCCAACCCCCTATCACAAGCAGGGTTGCCACCCACCAGATCAGGCTGCCTAGGTCCTTGAACACCTACAGGGATGAGACACCCACAGCTTGTCTGGGCAACCTATTCCAGAGCCAATGAAGTTTTCCTTTTTCCAGTCACCGGGGACTTCACCTAACAGTCATGACTTTTTACATATGATGGCAGGTAGCTTGGCAACCACATCAGCCAGCTCATTCAGGACCCATAACACAGACTTCACTGCACATAGCTTCTACCTACATATCAATTGTCTTGCAGATCACTTCATGTTGCTTATTTGCATTGATAAGGCAAAACTTTGCATCTAGTTTATTCAAGTATCTGGACTACAAAGTATCAAATAAAAATAACAAAATAGAATTTTATCAGTTTTGTTATTATCTTAGCTCTTTAAAAGCTTGGGCAATACAGTTGTAAAAAGATTAAAACATCTGGAGACCAATTCACAACTCCTAAATTTGAAGCTAATTTTCAGCAATTGTTTGGACCCGTGTTCTCAGGAAAAAGTATATAGAAAAGAGGCAATTACAGATCTCCTCCTCTGCTTTACATTCAATTACAGATATTCTCCTAGCAACTGTATAATTTTCTTTACAAACAAATACAACAGTAAAAACTTCTCAATTTTTTAATGAATTTGTCCTTAAGCAAATAGCCTATGCCAACTTTGTGCTGTTTCTACATTTGTTCTGCTACAGAGCTGTGAGCATATACAGCTCACAGCCATGTGCAATACAAAAACAGAGCCAGGCCAGAATATGTTATAGGAGTTACAGTATCTGAAATAAAAACATTAGCAGAACAGATGCCTAGCTTCCAAACAAAAATTGAGTAGCATAGAATATATACATCTAATTTTGCAAATCACCCAAGAGTTATTTTGACAAGTGTGCTGAGTTTATTAAGATGCAATGAAATGTATCATGATATTACCCCCATTTTCTTTTTTACATCTACTATTTTATTAGCATACAAATAAGTTACGGTAGATTCCTAGCCATTCTCAGTGGCTCATTGAGGGGAAAAATATCCTGCCTACCCCACATCTTCTGCATTTCAGGCATGACAGCCCTCTGTGCTACTCCATCCCACAGGACGGTCTCACCCAATTACAGCTACACTTTTACCAAGGCCTCTTTCTCTTTCTTTATGGTAGAGGGAAAGAAACTCTGTACAAATTTCCATAGGAAACAGATAGAAATGTCAACCATCTATTTTGAGCAAAAGTACTAGCTCAGCAGAAGCAATTCAAGATAAGATAGAAATAATCTGTTCTAGGAGTGCCTCTCTTCAAGAGCAACAATTCTTCTGGATCTTCAGTGAGCCATTGACAAATACCACCAGGAAAGAGTGCTCAATTCTATGGGTGAGCTGCAAGGAGGCTGTGATGAAATGCAAATGCAGAACTTCCAGCATTTTAAATATGCTGTAGACTCTGCCATACACATGGCAGAGCTATGCCAGAGTTTATGGCGCTGTAATCTATATATTTATACTCTTATACTGATGATTCGGTTCTTTTTTTTTTTTTTGATACATAACTTCAACTGAAGCATGATTTTCCTATTTAGAGTTACCATTATAGGTGTGATTAATACATACTAACATTGACAGATTTTGCAGTCCTGAATAAAGGACTTCTTAGCCAATTGCAGAAAATCCCGGATGGTGGAAGGGTGTTATCTTTCTGTAGAATAACATAAATATTCCTTGACTTGCTCCCCTCTTATTAAAAACAACTTCAAAAGCTCCCCCAAATGAAAACACTCCTGAATCAGGTGATGTTACTGTTAATGTGACCTCTCTGTGACAACTCATTTTATTTGTGATACCTGCATTTTGATGAAAAACCAGCACAGCTTCAGAATTTAACTTTCATCAGTCTATTCTGTCTCCATTTGGAGCACTAACACAACATGGAAGTGAGAAGAAAACATCTGAACAAAAGCTGAACAGATGGAACTTTGGCAAGAACATCCCTGATCCCACACAGAACAGAGATCTAAAATTTCTTTAAACCTACTTGTTGGCTCTACTCTTCTACCTAACAAGGACCATCCTCACTCAAAAAAGTATTTCTATGTTTGTTTGGTTTTTTTCTATTTGTAGAAAAATACAACAGCTTTTATTTTTCTCGGAAGTTTTCTGGGCCAAAAATGGGTTTACTTTCTTTGCAAGGCAGGGGGAATGCATCAATACCAAGGGATTTTATTTCTTTTGATTCAAGGCATCTTTGAAATTTTATGTTTGAAATAAGACTGGAAAGATCTGGGGAGATCACTTGACCCATTACTTGACTCTGGCAAGAACAGCCATGATACTGTTGCCCTTGACAAAATTGTGGCTAATCAATTTCTAACTATTTTCCTACATCGGACACTTAACAACTTCTTCCAGCAACCTGCTATAATACTTAATTACTCCTAATAGAAAAATTTTAATGCTACTGAATGCTGCTTCTTGTTATGCCTACCATTACAGTAGAATATAGATCATCTTGTCTTTGCAACAAATAAAGATTTCAAATCATCCCACTCTATAATTTCTAGACTCTGATGCACCCTGAAACTCTCCTTTAGATAGTTCATGATTATTTTGAACCTTCCTTGGGCAACACTGCTCAGTTCTGGACAGTATTTCTCTCCTGACATGACACCTCAGCGTTGATCATACTTAAAGAATTACTGTACATGTTTCGGCAGTAAAGAACTCATATGTCAAGACTATTTCTTAATAGTTTGCATGCCTTGTGCAATCCACCGGTGCCTCTCCTCCTGAAACACAGCTTGCCCAGGTGCCCCGACTCTGTGGGAACAGCTGATTATTACCACACAAACACAGAAGTTGGAGCTAGAAGGGCATCCTGTATTTTCAAACCACCTCTCCCATTCGCTGGTGAATGTAAATTCTGGCTCTGCCCTTCAACATACCCAACTCCTCCTATTATAAATTTAATATTCCACTCCATTAAACAGCTCCCTTATGACCAAATCCGCAGCAGAGACCTCTGCAGGGGATTGCTTGGAACATTTTCAAAGCGGAGAGTGACATTGCTCAGCTCACTTGTTAGTGCTCCTCCAGCTCTTCATCTTCATCTCAGCACACATTGAGCAACCTTACAGTTTGCATTTCTGAACGAGTCCTCTTTCACTTCCACATTTTTCCTATAGTATTGCAGTCAAATTCATGTACGCTAACAGACCTGCTTAAACTACTGATTTTAACACACATTTAATTACTTTCATGCTATCTTTAAATAAGCAGAAAGACAGCCTATTCTACAACTCCAAAAAGCTACTTTCTAAACATGCTTCTTAAAATACATGTAATGTGCAAAACAAGCATACAGATTAATTGCACAGTATTTGTATTTACTGGCTATCAGATAGAAAACTGTCACCACTGACAGTGTTGACCACAAGGGCAAGGTGTTACAGATGCACAGGATGTTGAAGTGTAAGAAATTTCCTGTGTGGGACATGTCTGCACCTCTGCTCAATACATCCTAGGCTTGCTGAGCCAAATGTGCTAAGCAAGTAATCTGGAGGTATTTCATCTCTGCTTATTGTGCATGCAGCACGAGTGACCTCTTTGGAAATACTCATGCATAAAGTTTTAAAACCATCTCTCTCCAATTTTAATATGCATACATTTGAGAATTCACACAAGAATATGCAATAAAAAAAGAGAACCAATAGTGAATACAATAAAAGCTAATTTCCTTAGCATGCATTTGTCTATAGCCACCATGAAAATTGCTTCAACCAGTTGTAGCTGTAGGCTGAGGATGAAATATATCCTTTCAAAGCTTAATGGAAGAAATAGGCATTAATGAAACACTTTGATTCTAAAAGTAAAGATAAGAAAATTGGAAATTAAAGTTCCTGAAGCAACTGGAACTCTTATATTTTATATGTGTATTGAAGTGAAAAATGAAAGCATATATATGCACAAACAGAATTCTAACAGCCATGAAATATTATAACCACATAACACTTCTTCAGGGGCTGGGTTTGTCAGATTTCTTGAACATTTCCTACCTGAAAATGTTACATACCCCAAGAGATCTGAGAGCTGGATGCAGGAAGATTTCCTTGGAAAATTACTTGAGGAAAAGAACCTTTCATCTGGACTTGTTAGAAATCAGCATTTGCACAGTTATGCTAACCAAATGCACCACTTTGTACTGAGATGAAAAATTCTTCACAGTTGAACCGGTTCTGATAGTAATTAATGACCTATTCAACTTAACATACTGGTCTTGATGAAAAGTGGCATCTATTATGACAGGAGCAGATGTTCTCTGTAACACTTTTACATACCTAATATACATTATAATAACCAATTAGCAAACACTTCAAAACCAAGCTAGTACACACACTGAACTATAGCGCTACTCAGCGTATTTCATTTGAAAAGTTGCAAGTAATAGACAGATGTAATCACGCGGTTTGGACACATGGGAGAGTTTAACATGGGTTGTTAGATATACAGCTAGTTTACAATTATGTTACACCTTTTTAACTCAAATACACTAAACAGATGGTCTGTTTATTTAGATGCTCTGTTTAGCTCATATATTATGCTCTGATGTTACAAATAGCTAGCAGCTCTCTGAAAGATCACTAAACATTCAAATATCTGAAGTCTTGATTTAGTAAAATCTCTCACCCTGATAAATAAGTTGTTTCCACCTTGAAATACACAAGGCCAGATTGTGATACAAAGCTGGGATTTGTAGGATTATTCAAGGATAAAACATATTTGTCAGCGAGAGTCAGTATATCAGCCTCTCTCTATTAATTCATTAATCAGTTGAAAATTTCTATTTGATCAAAATAACTATCCATAACACTTAACAGAACAGCACTGGATTAGATGCGATTACAAGATGACACAAATTCAATTCTTACCATGTGGACATATATGATTAAATCAGACATTAATAGCAATAAAATGTGGAATTTCTATGAAACATTGACAATTAACAGAGAAAAGGAAAGTTTACTGGCAACTCATTTGAAGATCCCCATCCTTTAGTGCATGCCAGATTTTCTGACAATCACCCAGTAAGAGTTACTGCTGAAATAAAGCATCCTTATAATAGCATTTACATTCTGAAGTACTAGAGCGTTAGATACTTGCTAATTCTAAAGACAGCACAAACAAACATAGAATGGCCTGGGTTGAAAAGGGACCACAATGATCATCGAGTTTCAATCGCCCTGCTATGTGCAGGGTCACCAACCACTAGACCAGACTGCCCAGAGCCACATCCAGCCTGACCTTGAATATAAATATGGGCCCATGCTATTCCTAAGGAGGTGAGGCAAACGTTATATTACTTCAATTTTTCAAAAACAGGGGAGCAGTTAAGCACCACCATTTCCTGGGCAGCCACAGCTTGCCACTGCCTGTACTTCTCCCAGCTTATAGCTCAGAGGTCAGCTCCCAGTTGTTTAAAGTCCAGTGGAAAAAAAAAGCAGAAATGGAATAGGAAAGTTTTATGATAAAATCTTTCTGCTCAAAGGCTTCACTCAAAAAGAAAAGGATGTAAAATAAATGGGAGTTCTGTTACTTCGGTACAGATTTATGTGCAAGTGGTAACAGTTCCTTAGTTCAGGCTACAACAGCTGAACTATACCGAAGGCAATCAACATTAAGTTTATTTTGAACAGATTTTTCAAACATCTGATAAAAAGCTCTTTGCATACACTATTAACCGGTCTGTGAAAAAAAATAAAAAAAAGCAGATGAATAATGTTTTGTAATTTAAAAAGTCTGACTTCTCATTTCCTATTTTGCACATCTATGTAAGTAATATGGTAATAGTAATACTGCATCTTCCTTAAGTAGTTCACCGTGAATACCTGGAGTTGCAATACGTTGGTCAAAACAGAAAATGGGAAGTGAAGCTCATAGCAATTTCACTTTGTGATAAGGGCCAAAACCCACAGATTCCAATATAGAATATAGAGCATCTGATTTAAAGATCAAATTGTAGTTATGGTGTTTATGTTAAGACAATTAACAATCATGCTAGTATACAATTGCAATGTGGTAAATGGAATAACCTGCTTGCTGAGGTCAGCTGCCTGCTGACACTTGGGAATTAATAATGGATTGTGTTTTAAAAACATCTTAAAAATTAGCTACTTTTTATGTTACCATTTGCTTGGCAGCTAGTTCCCAAAAGCGACTATCCAAGATGTTTTAAATATTCGCTCATAACCTTCTTCCCCTCCCTCACAGTCATAGCCTCAGAAAAAGCACAAGATGGGTCAGTCTTTAAGGCACCAGCCCAAAACAAGACCAGCTTCTCCCTGCCCCAGCATCAGCAGCTATTCTCTTGATTCTGTAGCATGTAATCCTAACACTCACTTGATGCCCTGGCCATGGAATTCCTCAGTAACAGACTTCGCAATGTAAAGTGGACCCATATGCACGGGCTGGTTTCCCCCCCAGAGTACAGCAGTATGGAGATGCTATTTTCTTAAAGGAAATAAAGAAATAATACTTTTTCTTGAGACATGGAAAGCATTTCTCATCCAATCTTATGGCACATTAACATCATATATGAAAAGTCTGGGTGATTTGGATAAGATAGGGTTAAAATTAGAGATGTTCTTGATTTTATTGTTGCCCATTTTATCTGAAGTGGTGGGGCAATGCTGAGCAAGGGAAAGAATGGCTGACAGGGACAGTAAGAGTATTTTAATTATAAGAATCTACATTCTGGCTGAGGTTTTACGTTAAACAATTTGCTGGTTAAGCAACCACTAGTTCCATCAAGTTAGAGTTGGCCCTGATTGAAGAAAAACATTTAGAGATGCAGTTGAGAAGTATTAATAATCCTCCAACATTTAAAAAAAAAGCACAAAAAAGAACATACAGTTCTGCCAATGAAAGCTGAAGATTCCACAAAAGTAAGGGAAAAATACATTCCAGATTATAAAACAAAATGAAGATAGATGAAAAGCTCCGCCAATCCTCACATTAGCATGTCCATATGATGGAGCTCTTACAGACAAATGAGGTGCTGCGTCTTACACGTACAAATGCATGCCAGTGAGAGACAAGATACATTAACAAACAAAACTGCAATGCTGTATCATCTCAGGTAGAGCAGTGAAGGAAATGAAAAAGCATCTATCTAACTAGCTACCACGATGTGGCAGAGAACTCAATATATTATCATCATAGCACAACAGAGAGATTAAAAGGACTCAAACCAAGAAGAGCAACACTGTAGTAATACATCAATAAATCGCACAATGCTTCAAGAAATAGAAACTTTATCAGAAAAACAGTTTTGCTGATGGAGAGTATTGAGATGATTCTCCAAAAGGGTATTTTCAAAAAGAAAATTAAAAATATATAGCTTGCAAAGCTAAGATTCCCATAGCTGGCAAGCCCAGCTCTACAAAATACTATTGCTCTCATTGCACTACTTTCTTCACAATCAGACAACCACAGCTTTCTAAAACCTTCTTCTTACAACGCGTGCATTTGTGCTGCTGTTCTTCAGAGATCCCATCCCAGCAATAAGATTGTGCTTCCCATATTTTGGCTATGTTGCAATTTCCTTACATTCCTTTATTTATCTGAAAATTAACTCTGTAAGAGTTAATTATTTTCTTCTTTAGGTCAGAAAATTTCTGTACAGCTTTATTTCTGTACTGGCTTTATTTCTAGGCTGTAAGCATCAGATCAATGTAATTCAGACCTTTGGGGCAGCAGAACACTATCAGTGAAAGCAGTACTGTCAATGCAACAGGAATAGCAATCTGGTTTCACATATGCAGTAAAAATTGCATAGCCTAGAGACTGCATTTGCTGCAGGGAAGCAAAAAGGTGATATAAAGCAGCAGCATACATTGGTCAAGCATCTTCAGGGACAGAAAGGAATAGAAAGGACAGTAGACTAAGAATAGGGACTTCAATGCTTTAAGGATAAGGAGGTGTTTGTTTGCACCTCCATTTGCTTTCAGTAAAAATAATTTGCATGAATGTGCTACATATCAATTGAATTAAAGAGAAACTAAACGGAAACAAAAAGAAAAGTAGAAGTTCTTAACTGGGCTGCGGATGTAAAAACACCCCAAGTCTCAAAGACGACATGAACATGTTAACAATTTAATGCAAAGCACCAGCCCAGAAAAACAATAGCTTCTCTTATGTGATTTTTTTGCTTATTTTTTGCTTGTTTAGACTTTGCTTTCTGAACAAAAAAGATAATTTGTGTCATTCATTCAAAGGGAATGGCTACTTTTCAGAAAATTAATTTGCCAGAGTGCTTTGTAAGCTTTATGGTGGTTTTTATATTTATTCTGTAAATTGAATGAGGGCATTTTCTGAAAGAGCTGCATATCTAGGGTGTTGAGTAGTACATCTACAAATACAACCTGAACTCAACTTTAATTATTCCTCCTTTCCTTGTTGAACTCTTCTGAAGTTGACTTATCTTTGGTGTAGGTTTCAACAGGTTTTTTCCCCATCTTTCCTCTTAGTAACATTCAGATAACAGTAACAGCAGTTATCATTTTCTTTTCTTACTTTCAAACCACAAGTTAGTATTTCAATATAACTGAATTTTAACCAATCACTTTAAATCTATATTAGAAGATATGCAAGACGCTATGCATAAACTTGCTCTGTAGAACATAAAACAATAGAGAAAGAATGTACGCCAGTCATGACTGAGTTTGCTTACCAGCAAAACCTGATCTAGTGGGAGGTGTCCCTGCTCATGGCAGGGGATAGAACAGAGTGGTCTTTAAGATCCTTTCCAACACAAACCATTCTGTGATTCCGTGGAAAGGCAGAGGGGTTGGCAGTACTCCCATGACACACAGCCCTATGGCCCGACTACTATTTCTGAGATTTGAGTTAGAAGTTATGTACTGCAGTATGTTCTTAAAAGAGTTTCTGCAACATTTTCACTGGTCTGTAGACTAAAAGATTTACTTCCTTGAGAACTGTACCTTTGCTCAGTTATTTCCAGATATCCAGAAGACTCTTTCTATCCTGTCAAAGGGTTCACCTTCAGGTGTGACAGGTTTTTGATACCACAGGGAACGGGGAAAAGAGATAAACAAAATGCCAAGTACTATTTTAACTGACAGGAAAACTACCTAGAACTACCTTGTATTGAAAGCAAGAGTAATTTCTTGGACAATTATTACAGAATAAATAAATCCGCAGAGCAATTTGCTATAAAGTAACTTCTTTCTCAAGCCATCCCTCACTAACTGGAAAAAATCATACTTAAATTAATGCACTTGACATCTGCAATCAATAATTAAGCCATATATTCTAAAAATCATGACAACTAATTTGTCACCTTTCTCTTTTAACAGATGGCCAAACTAAAGACTACCACCAAGTTCAGAAAGTCTTAAGAAAAAGCAATCTTTTCATGATAACAATTTGTCTTCCCTAGTTCCATTTCTTATCAATGCTAGGAACCAGAGTGTGGATAAAGTCAAATTGTGGATGCCCAGGCTCTGTGTAAAGCAGGTTACAACTGAGGATATGCCCACATCACTGGTTCACAAAGCCACCATAGTGACAAAGACTTGTAATAGACTTCTACATAATCAAGACCAACTGCCTGACTTCAGAGCAGGCTCTACAGACTTGGTGCACAAAGCAGTGAACCATCACAGCAGCACTGAAAACTACATTAGCTTCCCTGGAATCAAATCCTTTACTTAAACAATATCACTATACCTGAATCCTCATGTGATTTATAAAATATTTTGTTAGCATTCACTAGATTAATGAAATGTTGACTGTACAAATCTAAAATCCATTGGTAAAAAGTGAACATGACCCATTCAAACTATCTTCAGTAACTTCAAGATAAATAGTCTTTTACAGGGAATTTTCCAATACAGAGTTGTGAGACTGGCAGGCTCTGTACTAGCCATCTGCATTTTTGGTTAGCACAGCTGAATAGTTCTATGTTCATCTATTTTTAATGTGCAAAGCACACAACAAAAAGAATCAAAATGATCAAGTATTTTATAAAAAGCTGGCAACTACCTCTGTCAAATGAAGTTGCATAAAATATTTCTCCTTTATTCTAAAATCTCACTAAAAAGTCTGTCCAAATATTTAAAACATTGTTTTGTACATTTAAATAAATTTTACCTGTGAAATTTGATTGTGAAATTTGGTCAGGTTTTCAGCCCATCTGGTGTGCAATAATAAAGAATGATGGTCCAGATTTTGAAAAAGTGTGTTCTAGAAATCAATTTTGTTTCGGTCATTCTCATGCAAATTCTTGCAATGCAAATTTTATGCTAAGGTGTTCAAAGTAGATGAATCTAAAGGGGGTTTCTAAGTGGTAAAGTTAGCCAAGACTATTCTCAGTGGGAACACACACTCATCTCTCAAAAGATAAAGGCTTTTCAAATACCTTTGCTGGCTGTTTGTAAAGGCAGTAGGCATTTAGACATATACTGAAAGTTGTCATAAGGTTACTTTATAAAAAAACTGAATAACAGCTGAGTACTCTCTACTTTTGCTTGATTTTATCTAGGAGGTAGAAGCTTTTCCTCCTTCAGACAGACTTCGGGCTCTGTCACCATGGTTGACATCCTTTATGCCAGGAGGATTCATAGGAAAAAAAAACTGTTTTTCATTGTGTTTGTTTTCTTAATTAGAGCAACTTGATACATTTGAAGAAAAGTGCAGCTTTTAGGCACACGGGCCCTTCTTTGAGCCCATTCATATTTTTTGAGTGAAAAGCAGCGCTATCTGCACATTTAAGCAGCATAATGAGCAAGCAGTCATATTGCATTTCTGAGGAGTTCAACGCTGCTTCACCAAGCTTCCAGACCAAACTGCTCTTAATCAGGCTGGGTAGACGCAGGCCCACAAGTATCACCAACCTGCTGCACACTAGGAACCTACAGGTCAACACCTAAGAGGACTTGGGGTTGGCATCTTTTGTTCAGGTGCATTAGCATACACTACAGCATTTTTCTGCTGAGGAAACATTGAAACTGCTGCATGTCTTTTAAAATCAGACCCATTACTCCACCTCGAACATGCTGCACTTTCACAGGGAACAGTTCAAATACATGTGAGCACCCAAACATTTCAAAAATAGTTTTTGAGAAGTAACCTCGTGTTACCTAGGATAGTAGAATAACAAGAGCACTCCACTGTGACTAAACAAATGCAGGAAAATCCTATTCTTCCTTCACTGACAAAATGCTACTTGAACTGTGAATCAAAACCAAGCAAATACAGATAAGCTGTTAGCATTCTATTGTTAGCACTCTAAAGAAGAGACATGTACTAATTGACTTTTTGTTGGTTTGTTTATGCCTAATAAATATTAAAGTTGTAATTTATGATTACATAAAGCCACATTAGTCACATCTTTGGCCTTAAAATTGTCATTACTGTGTAGAATATGCAGCATCAGAGCCCTTCATACGGAACAAGCAAAAGTCCACACCATTTTATATTACTGTACTACAAAAGAAAGAACCAGAAAAGCCTAAAGAAATTGAAACACACAAAAATGGGAACCATGCCATGCACTGGTGCATAACATACTAAACAATGGTTTGCTCAAGCAGCCAGATGATAAGAAAGAACTGACATAATGATTATATTATTTCACAACAACTTAAGTCCTTTGGTTAGTAAGGGTCACTAAACATTGCATCAAAGCGATTAGCAACTCAGTTGCATTTTATATCTGAATCTGATGTTAGGCAAGACATGGCACTACACCACAAACACCATCACACAGAGGGCATGACTTGGCTTTATGAAACAAAGCAGTCTTTGGAATTAATCTTGAGGTACACAGAATTGGCCAAAACCACATGGATAGATTTCTCTGTAAGAAAATTCCAAATAATGAAATATTTTTATTTTTAAAAAATACACCTACATTACACAAAAATGCACTATTATTTTAAAACACCATTGCTATTTTAATCCTCAAATTAACTTTTCAAAAATCAACTTTGAAAATTCATATTATTGCATTTATATTTTAATTAAGATTGTGTGCAACAAAAACAGTTACAATAAAGAAATTCTAATCCATAGTGAGAAACTTTAAAAATCCTAAATGATTTTTCATCCTAACTCATTGCATATCTAAAGTCTCCTGTTTCTGAATTTCCATCTACGTGGAAGTTCATATTCTACCAGCAGTTGTCTGGAATTAGATGCAGGTAGAGCCTACAAGTTTCAGAATGTACATTTATCAACACTGTTAAAACTAGCATCATTTTATTATGTGCACATACCCATTAATAAGAATGGCTCACACCATCATATTTCTGAAATACAGATGGTAATTTCTTTTATGACCCACACAGTGTTCTCTATCTTTATCTTGCTCCTGCAGCCACTGGCAGGCAGTAAACAGTGACACTAAGCCAAGCAGATGGATGAACACCTAGTATACCTCTGCTTAATTTGTCCTTACAGACAGCTAGGCTTTTTAGAGCATCTAGTTCTTGAACCCTTCAAGCTGTTTTCCAACAACTTTACTTGTTTATTCTGGCAGCAAATAAGCTATCTGAACAAAACCTCAATTTCTCTTGAAACTTCTGTAGACGTTTCCATACAGTATTACCTAAATGGAACAAGAAAATGATGAGTTCACTTGTTTGAAAAATACACTCCATTCTTTTCCTCCATTAGGGATGCAGCACGTGACCCATTTTGGGTGTTCCTCTAAATCTGCTCTGAGCTCTCACTAAATATGAAGAGTTTCTTACTGTTGAATGCCTCAGGTTACACGTTCTGAAGAGAACCATTGTCTGCTTACCCACAATACTAAAAGTAGTATAAGCTGCTGCTTTCATCACCTAAAGAACAGCTGCAGATTAAGCACACGCTACTGTGTCTTCCAACATATACTCCAGGAAAGTCAAAAGTTTTGTTTGACTGAGCATTAGAAAAGATCAAACTGATTGAGCTTAATTGTATGGCCCTAAATTAATATCCTTAAGACTTATTTCCCTCACTAGTTCAGGACGTCTTTCATACAATCATAAAATCACCAAGGTGAGAAAAGACCTCCAAGATCACCCAGACCGACCATCCACCTATCACCAATATTTCCCACTATACCATGTACCTCGATACAACATTTAATATTGCTTGAATACCTCCAGCAATGGTGACTCCACCGCCTCTCTGGACAAAGGCATCTCTTTGAAGGAAAATACACATTATCATTAAAAATACCACTGGTGTCAACAGGAAGGTGGGTTTTTAAGGTCCAGTTGTCAAAGATACCACGAAGGGTAATACTAACCCAGATACAGATAGTACAGGTATTCTCTATGCCAGCCCTGTGCAAGTTCCTGCACCACGAGGTCTGTAACAGTGAGCCACAGAGGTAACAGAGCAGCCTAATTGTTTTTGGAAACTCCCGCAGTGGGTTAATCACCCCAAACTCCAATCCCTATTCTCTGAACCATGCAAGCCAGCAATTTAGGTCATTTTCAATGAACCAAAAAGGTCTAAGACAACTTTTTCTGGATTTAACTACTCTAATCAGCTTTGGTCTCTTGCCTGTTACAGTGAGTTGTCTATACCCCCTTGCTATTTAACCATAGAAATAATCCAACGTATATTACTTGGCACTGGAACAGGTTGCCCAGAGATATGGTTGATGCCCTGCCCCTACAGACTTTCAAGGCAAGGCTGGATCAGGCCCTGGGCAACCTGATCTAGCCACAGTGTCCCTGCTCATTGCAGGGGAGGTGGACTAGATGGCTCTCAGAGGTCCCTTCCTAAGGGTTCTATGATAAATATGGTATGAAAACAACTTGAACACATTCAGAGGGCAAGGAGTTTAAAAAAAAAAAGTGCTTAACTAGTAGAAATACTAAATAATATAGTATATATGGACATATTTTAATTCAGGAAAATAAATATTATATTCCACTATTGTCCACTATATCAGAAAATAAGTTTCTTATATTTGTCACATAAACACAAAGAACTTAAGATCCTTTACTGAGAACCGAAAGAACCACATACACAATGCTCCTTATCCACGAGATAAATTATATTAACCTCTGTCATTTTTTCAGCTGTATCCAATGTTAACATTCCATTACAAAATCCTTCCAATCTTAACAAGCATCTCTTTATTTAATTTACTAAAATTATTATGTGGAGCTTATTCGCTAACATATATAGTTGTAAGTACTTCACTCAGATGAGTTTTTAGGAAATTACAGTGGTTTGCAGAAAAAAGAAAACATTGCCATTGTATAGTAGATTCCATAGAATTAGTCTGTTACAGCAGTATTATGTTTGAATATTGAGTATATCTTTTTCTGTTTTTTTGTTTTGTTTTTTTGTTTTTTAAATCATCTACTAAGCTCTATTAATTTTATACATTGTCAGCTAGAAATCTTTAGATTTAGTTCCATCTGTTTGGGGCTGTTTTTCCCAATACTCTTCGGGAAGTCTCTTTTCTGTGGCAACACGTCAATTTGCCTTCTACTAACAGAGAAA
The DNA here is from genome assembly GCF_987193195.1 of Phasianus colchicus. Taxonomy (NCBI): domain Eukaryota; kingdom Metazoa; phylum Chordata; class Aves; order Galliformes; family Phasianidae; genus Phasianus; species Phasianus colchicus. The sequence goes on from NC_143443.1 coordinate 10,766,272, forward strand.
GAACTTCATTCCCTTAGGGACAGCCTCTGTCAAACTGCACTATCATTTTGGCATTCTTCAGAGGTGTGTGGTGGGTTTTTTTTGTTTTTTTTGTTTTGTTTGTTTTTAAAGAAACATGAAGATGCTTTTCTTCAAAAAATTTGAGAAGAGCTCAATTCTTTCCACTCCTACTCTGTGAGCTATCTTTGAGCAGCACAAATCCACCTCTCAGAACAAGGACTCCTCCCTAATTGTAGTCTTGTTTCATGACCTGTATAAATCCTGGTACCTCCCTCAGCTTTCTGTGATGCTCTGGAATTGGCCAAGTTTCAACATGACACTAACATACAGCTGCAGATGGCTCTAATTCTGGCCAAGCCAGGATCTCTCAGCTATTGCTTCTGTAGGAAAGCAAAGACTACTGGAGAGCAATAATAAATGAAAAAAAAAGCTAGCTGCCTGTTAGGCATATAAGAAAACATAGAAGCATGAATGGAGGTCAGAGGGAAGATAGAAAGGATGAGAATTCTTGAATTCCATGATGTATGTACTAACTTTTCCCCTGGGAATATACCTGTTAAATGTTACAAGATAAATTAAAAAGAAAAAAACACCTATCATAAACAAACCGCGTCATCAAATAATTGAACCCCAAAAGGACTATTCCAATTAATATAAAGATCAACAGGCATAACACGGTACTTGAAACATCATAGAATTGCTCAGGCTGGAAAAGACTTTAAAGATCAAGTCCAACTATGACCTAACCATACTACCCTAACTCTAACAACTCCCCGCTAAATCACGTTCCTGAGCACCACATCCAAAAGGTTTTTAAAATACATCCAGGGATGGTGACTCAACCACCTCCCTGAGGAGCGTATTCCACTGGTTAACAACCCTTTCTGCAAATAAGTTTTTCCTGATATCAAACCTAAAATTAACCTGGCACAACTTAAGGCCATTTCCCCTCATCCTGTCACCTTTCACCATCATTTGGATCTGAGCCATATAATTCAAGGGGCTTTGGGATAATAAAAAAAACAACAGGATTAAAGCAGTCTTGGTATGGGTTTTATGTCTCTTCTAGGTAAGTCTGGATTGGTCACTGAAATAATACTACTCATATCATAAGCTGATGCAAGCCATGAATGTAGGTTAGATCTTTTAATATTATTTATTAGTTTAAGAGTACTGTGCACCAGAGAACACTGCTTTACTCAAACTGGTTAAAATCTCACATCAAAGCACTGATCATTTAATGCCTCAGTACTACTTAAAACCAGCTGAGAGAATAATTGAATTAGGAGAATACATAAGGTTTATTCCTTGCTCTCGGAAATAGCACAAGTTTTCCACCTTTCAGAGTTAAAGATCTCTTGAGCAAATATTTCTTAGCTCACATAACTCTGATTTATGCCAATACTATTGACAATGCTGATGTCACATCAGCTTGGCCTGCTAGGCAAGTTGCATCCACATACAAATCAGCAAGACCGGACTTAGGGCACTATGAAACTATTTAAATATCAATACTGACAGCTAATATACTCAAAATACAGAACTACAATTGGTGGTTTCACTCTGAAATTGTCTGTGCACCAGTTTGCTTTTCTGGCTCCTTTCCTGGAGTCAGGAGACCATCTTTTGACACTTAAGGCAAAAGAGCATTAGGATACCTCACTAAAAAAAGTAGCCCAAGACAGCAGATTATAAAGAACAGCAAAGGTGAATGAAACAGACAAATAGCAGCAAAAAACACAGTGTAACAGGAAGACAGAGACATTACACAAAATACAATTAACAAGTATGCCTCCTCTTAAAGAGGGAAAGAGGGAAACAACAATAAAACAGGAGAAGAAAGCAAGCTTAATAACTCGATAGCAGAGAGATAATGAACAAAGTATAAAAAAGACAACATCTATGTCTTCATCAATACCAAGCCTCCTAAATGTTTCCTAAGAAGCCCATCATTGGAGCTGTAAGAATATCAGCTTTTCTTCTAGAAAGGTGAGAACACAGTCTTCATAGTTAGATGCAGAAGCTATATAACATATCCATATGCTTTAACATGAAAAAGTGGACAACCAGCTAAAGATAAGTAAGAAAAATATCCTATCCTTAAGGTTAGCAACTGATTTCTCACTCTGAATACTTCATCTTCTGGTTTCTTCACTCTTATTTGTTTTTGTTGCTCTTTAACTTATTTGCAAACAAGCCTGATTAAAAGTCATGAGATCTCCCATCACAGCACTTGAAGGATATTAAAATTGCTCATTACATTTAAATAATTAAAGAAGAATAAAAAAAGAGATCATATTAATCACATTCTACCGAAGTCTATCCTATATATAAGAAACTAACTTTTGAGGTTTATTTTCATTCCCAGAAAGTTCAGAGCTATCTTTTTGAAATCATACTTCAGAAATTATGCTTTCAGCAGAGCCAATCAACAAATAAGAGTTTTCAGTAGAAAAGAAAAACAAAACAGGAAGCTAAAATTGTTAGTGCTTAAAATAGATCTAATTGTAGTAATACTTTTAGAATTTAGAACCATAAACAATTATTAAATACCATGAAGCATATTTCAAACTATGCATAAAGTAAAAGGAGAAGTATTTATTCAATCACACATTAAAACCTACTTCTCCAATTCTATATGCTACAACAGAACTGTTGGCCTGTTAATTAAAATACATACATATAAATGCACATACTAGTAAAGTGCATTCAAGTAAAAAAACAACTACTCAAAATTGCAGTGCAAATATTTACCCTAATAGGTTGGCTTAAGAACACGTTCCTTTTTTATTAGTAGTAGCTAACATCAATGTCGAACTAAGATTTAATAGCTATTGCTTACGAAGCCAAGCAAGCAAGCAATGCTAATCAAGTCACAAATTGTTTTCATCCCATAAATGTCACATTCTTTGCAGAAAGGAAAGATATTAAGCAAATGTCACACTGTTCAAATTTTGAGAAATCTAACAAACATGCAAGGACAGAAGGTCCAGCAGCTAGAAAACAAGTTGATTGTTCCTTGGCCTGAACCCCAATTTACTGAATTAGAATAAAAAATAAAACCTTGTTAGTTATTCATCTTATCTTCTAGTACTACTTTAAAACAGAAAGAAAGGGGTCATGCTCTATAGCAGCTGTTATCAACTGTTCATTTTGGTATTTCAATAACTGTTAAAGGTCACCGTTAAAAACAGTCTATTCAGCTTGCTCAGTTTTTTTTTAAAATTTTTTTTTTCCTTCTACTTTAATATATCAAATACACATTCACTGACCTAATAAAAATCGCCTGTCTTTCTCATGAAAGTGGCTAACAGTGGCTAAATGTTCACTGTATTCCCTCCCACCCCTCAATAAATAAATAAATAATCAGCTTTCTTTGCCGGTCATTCAACATAAAGGTTTCAGAGTATGACCTTTGTTTTTACAAGTGATTTTTATACTCTAGGAATATGCTGCATCATGAATTACTCAAAATCCATGTTAAAGATTGAACAGATAAGGAAATACGATTAGACTACTGGACTTCAATTCTAATCATGTGCTTACTAAAGTGTATGGGTTTTGTATTTTTTGTTGGTTTTTTTTTTTTTTTTAATCAATGCAAAAACAGGGCACTCAGCCACAAGAACTGAAAGTAAGGCTTGGAAACAACAGCTATTTCAATAGGAGGTTTTAAACAATATGGTTCTTATATTGCCATGGAGACAACATGTCCTCATGTACAGTGTGACAGAACAGATGGCTAAAAAGCTTAAAACATGGACAGACATGACGCAGACCTCTCCTCTGTCCTATTTCCTTATTATTCACTTTCTCTAATAAAGAGAAGAATGGCTGCAACACATATTTGATCTGGCATGACAGTGAAGACTAGGTTCAAAATAGTTAAATGGTAAGTAACACTACTGATTTCCACAATTTCAGCAATATATCTCACAGTGTGGAACCTTGAGCTAGGTAATTAAAGGCTAACACACTGGAATAGAAAAATTACCATACCCAGGCAAAACACGTGAAGCATATCACTACTGTGCTTATTGCCCAGATTTACTGAGAAGGAAAACTGTAGCAAAAGCAAGTTATTTTGAGGAACAGAAATTATCATGTTAGAAGTAACGCAACATTTGCAGTGAACTGTCCCTTGAATAGAAAACACAATTCTCCCTCATCAAGAGAGCATTAACATCTGCGTAAAGAACAACTTGTCATTTGATGAAAACTGTGACCATTAAAAGCCTTTCTACAGGTTTTTAACTTCAGCCTGGAGTGAGTAGGAATTTATTTTGAAAGAAGCAGAAAAAAAAATTGAAAATGTTATCCCTTTGTGCTTCCGTCCCTTGTACAACACCTCCATGCCACTCACAGGTAAAACCAGACAAATTAACACCAGTGCCTTGTGACATTTCTGTCAGCATGCTGACCAATTGATCTAACAACATACTGCTTTTTCCCAGGCCATTAGAGCATGGACGTTAAAAGGTTCAAATATGAAGTCACAAGATCTAAAGAACCACCACCTTAGAATACCTAAGTTATTTATATTTAAAGAAAAACCAAGATCCTTAAAAGTGACTGGCAAATTTTGCAAGCACTCATCATTTACAGCTCTTCAAAGGGCTCAGAATTTAATCTGAGTTACTCATTTCCCTACAGTAAGATCACTCAGCATATACAAACACCACCACCACCAAAAAGTATCTACTGGTAACCTCCCCCATGGTTGAATTGCGTTTTGTGAGAGGAGAGAAGGGAATCCGGATTGTAAAGCCATGATTCTCACAAGCTGGCTGTAACAAGTTTATGTACGCCTTCAACAGAAGTTTGAGTTTAATTTTCCCTTGTTTCATTGCACAGCACTAAGTAAATACTTGCTTGAAGAAGCAGACGGTGAAAGAAATTGGCTTCTTTTTCACAGCTACTCATACCAGGCAGCTCTAGGGCTTTCACAGAAAGCCCTTGCATATGCTGCTTGAGAGATGAAATAAGGGACTCATTACAAGCAAGATGTGTCTAAATCACAGAGACTTTAAATGTAGGTGTGTAGCACAGAAGGCAGTGAGAAAAGACATTAAACAACCTGCAGCCATCCTGGCATAATACTTTCTAAGGAACATTTCAAGGAGAAGCCAACTAAGAAGCTGGAATGAATACTGTGGTTAAGTCTTGTGTAGCAATCAATAAGCCAGAATCCTAATTTTACTTCAAATACTCCAAGACATACTCAGCTTATTATGGACAGCTGAGAAAGAGAGCATCTGCAAAGCTTCTAACTTACATTTGGATGTGCATATAGAACTGGTTTTAGTCTGCCAGCATGAGCTGACATAGCTGCTGACCAGACCAAAAATTCAGAGAACTGCTACATACTATCCATGAGCAGCACTGGAGCATGTTTTGGATTACATTCTTATGCAGTATTTCTCTCTATCTTACAGAAAGAGAAGGGAAAGTAAAAACCAAGTTGTTACACTGTTATTAGTAAAATGTTAGTGCAATAGGGCAAACAAAAAGGATTTGGTAAAAATTAGTCCCCCTTGGGAAGGAAAACATTACATAGGAAAAAACATTATGACTGTTCTGTGGTAAAATCTGGGATAGGCATTACATTCCCAGGCAACATTTCATATGAAAACAAAAGGGCACTTGTGGAGGACTATAATGAAATCAGTCAGATGGAAAAATCTGGAAAACTGTTCCACCAGCCTCCTTTTGTGCAAGGTAGAAATTGAAGCAAAAAGGAGGGAACGAGATACGAAATGTACAGATGAGAAACATGAGGAAACAGGAAAGGGCTTCCAATCACGATGAAGAAAAAGGCTTCATGAAGTTTGAACTAGGCAAGTTGGAAAGTTAAGAGAAAGTTAAGACTTTTGCAAGAAGCAAAAACAACATGACAACTGATTTACTAGTGAACAAGGTAGTGAAAAATAGTTATTCAGAGAAGAATCAAAGGTATCTGGGAAATGCTGAATTGTAAATACTATTAAAAAGGCTTCAGTAATGATTTGCTTAGTGCAGCATTCAACAATGAGGTTCATAGGTTTGGGAAACAGGAAAAAAACTAAGATTTTGAAAGGATTTCCCAAATGAAGATAGAAATGGCTTTCATTTTGAAATTCAAAGTCTGAAATCAAGTTGAGATTCATGGAAGAGCCAATTTAGGTAAGGTTACTTAAGTATGTTCATTATAATGTATTCTAATCTATTCCCTATCTAAAAAACCCAAGGTATTTTAATTCTCCAAATCCTTTATTCTGTTTTATATTGCCTAAAATTTTTTTAAAATAGCACTACTTAAAATTTAACCTCTGATAAATTTAAATAACATGCAAAACATGTCACAAAGTCAAAACAATGGAAAAGTATCAGGTTTGTGTTGAGTGTCATTTGAAATAACATGATTCTTCACTGTAGTCACAAAAATTTAATTTTTATTCATACCAATAAAGCCGTTGTGGTTTTACAATGGTTTCTTCCATTTATTTATTTACTTATGTACGGAAGCCAACAGCAAAACTTCATTGACTTCTATAAAGGAATTTGCTTTAGCAGGAGGGTTAGACTCAATGATCTCCAGAGGTGTCTTCCACACCTGCAATTCTGTGATAAGAAGGTTCAATTCTTGTATGTTGAGCATATACTAGTGTATTGTACTCCCATGCCTACATTATAATGACATCCTGTGTATTTTCAGAATTCTATATCACAATTCCATCACTTCCATTGCTTCCATCTTTACCTCACTTAATTCTCATATTCCACTGTAGGGCCTGATTTAATTTGTTCTTCTCATCCTCCCTCTTGCTCACGAACTCTATTTTCTCAGCTCCCTCTCTCCATGATCTCTATGGATAACATTCCTCTTCCCTATCATATTTTCCCATGGTTACATCCTTAAGCTACTGCAGATCTGCAGGTGTGCCCTTAAGTGTTCAGTTTCCAGGGTTCCATGACTGAGTCTTGAATTTCACTCCCAGAGAGTCTGAACACCACATATGCATCATGTTTAAGAAAACACCAAAAAACTGGAAATATTTCCTTTAAGTCTAAATGCAATACAAAAAAAAAAACACATTTCTGTTTCTTATGAAAGCCAAGCCAACGTCAAGCAATCAGATAAAAACACTGTCAGGAAACCAACAGCTCAATAAATACTGCATGTTTTCGCTAGAAATTCACCCATACTTGTTGACTACCAAGATACTTATCTGCTGTTAGAAGCATTCCCCGTCTATCAGTTTATATCTGTTTAGCAGCAAATATACTTCTGCTATCTCAAACAAATATCCTGCTTCTTGCAGCTCTTCATAATTGCCAGAGAGAAGGCAGAAACAAACTGTCTCTCTCTCTTCCATCCTTCTTAAAAAAGCTGATTTTTATGTGGCAACTTTTGCTTTCATGTTCCTATGAGAATTAAAGCAGACATGCTAAAACATTCACATGCCAAAAACTGGATTAAATTCCTGTCTGAATTGAACATAATGATTTTTATAATTTTTAAGTTCTGTTTTGATACACAGTTTTGTATACACACCTTTTAGCTGCATTTTCTACATAAAACAAGCCTGAAGTTTTAGATTTTCTTCCCAGAAAAATATAAGGTTATTGGAACTTTTTCTCCCCTGACACTGTACAGAAATTTAATACTAAACAATGAAGTTCAGCTTGCAGGACAGATGCTTCCCTGAATAGTATATTATAGCTTTCAAACTGCAAATTTGAGATAAGCCTAGGCTTTTGGGATGCTTACTTAATCTAAGCCTGGACTGTGAACAATCTGAAGTTCACACACCTCCAGTGATGAAACAGCATAGTCAAAGAGGTGAGAGCAATCGATACAAGTGCAGCAGTACTACTACTATAGTGTTTTGTGTTTGTTTTTTTAAGTTTAAATAATTGGAGGTATATAAAGGCAGAACTTTTACAGACACTTAGCACTATCAGAAGGAAAACAATAAGAAAATACAAGGGAAATACAGACAGGGCTGGGTTTTTTTTTTTTTTTTTTTTTTTTTTTTTTTTTTTTTTTTTAAATCTAATTACCATGTCATGAGGGTTAACATTACCAGGACTATGATCAGGGAGACTATGACCAGAACTATAACAAGAGAGACTCAGCAGCTGTCAGCAGCCCCTCATTATGCTTACAAATGAGCTGCGGTGTGAACTGGAGTGATCAGGAAGTCTTTTTCCACAAATTCTTAAACAAAACAGAAACACTGCAAATGGTTAGAACCTGGGTACTTCAGGAAAGAAAAACAAAAGGCTGTACATACTTAAGGAGGGAAAGAAGATGCAACAAGAGAGGAGAAGTAGACAAGAAGTAAAACATAGGAAATTTTATAACAGCACTGAATACCACAAATTGCCTAAAATGAACACATTCTGCATTCTACATAAGTGTCCTTTTTAATCTTTTGATTCCCCTAATATGTATAAAACTAAATCTAAAGGTAGAAATACATATAATACATGAAGTTAGACTTCAATATAAGTAATATTTTAGATAATTCTATGCTGAACCATGTGGAAAATTCCTAAGAAAGCAGTCAAAAAGTAATAACTTTTCAGTCTAAAGCATTTGAGCCAAATCTTCTCAAAGAGAGGTTTTCAGATACCATAGCACAAAAGTGGTTGAAGCTACCATCTAACATGGACCTACATTTACTGAAAGCTGCTAGATTCAAATCTATGGTGATGCCACAAGAAACCCGAAGTGTGCTGCTCTGTGGGTATTTCCCATGAGACCAAAGATACTACACACACTGAAGTAACTCAAGCAAGTTCCATTTTTAACCCAAAAAGCCATTTAAATTTCAATTCAAATATTGTATTTATCCCCAGTTGGGTCACTTGATTATATTCTATAGATTGAGTTCAATTGCTTCTTAATACAATCCTATGATTCCTATATCTTACACCCTCAAGCCCATTTGTATTCATTTAAGATCAAAGGTGATAGTAGGCTTAAAACATCCTAGGAAAGACCAGGGTTGGGTTGGGGTGGAGGGAATAGAGGGGTAGAGAGAAATAAAACATCTTTTCACATGTAGAATTCACTTTTAGTCAGAGTTTTAGACAGACCATTACCTCAGCATCAGACTCAGGCAAGAAGAATTGGATTATGCCATGGCAACTGGCTGTTTTTCATCTTTGTCTTTCCCCCAGATACCACTGGCTATGAATGTGTCAACATTTCTTGCCTATGATCAGCCCACGATAAGTTACTGTGGAGTACATCATGAACTGCTTGCTCACAAAGCCTACAACTCGAACACCCAAGAAGAAGCAGTGGAAACACACCTAGAAACTGATCTGGATCTGAGCACAATAACAACAGCAGCACGAATCAAGGAACACAGTCAGCAGCTGGCTTAACTTATGGGGGGTTGGTGGTCGTGGTGATTTTTATTTTTCCCTGTAGCAGAGGCTGCAACCAAATTCTATGTAACATTATCAAGAAGTGAGAAGACATAATATGGATTCTAGGATCCCTGTTTAATTTTTAAAAGATCCACGAAGGTTAATTGTTTCAAGTCTACAATTTGTAATTAGTTAAGTTGTGCAGTATTTTTTGACTTTAAAGTATGATCCTTGAAATGAATCTTTTTTCAAAACTCATCCTACCTGCCTGTATAAACTGTACAGATGTAATGTATTTTTCATATTGTAAAGTTTCAATTACCAAGAACAGCTGGTATGTACAGTACCATAATTTAATTACATCTTACAAGTTTCAGTTTCTAAAGTTTTAAATTAACAAAAGTTATTTCTTGTGTTATTCAGTTACTCTGTTTTGTAGGGATCATTTTATTACTGCTTCTGTGCCCAGAAACCTATAGCCTAAAATTCTGTCCTTTGCAGAATATGCACCATTTTTACCATGTTTAAAGTGTAGAATTTTATCTACTTATTCCAGAAGTAATGCATTAACCAAAAAGATGAACTATTCAGACGTCAAAGAAATTCTTGAAATACATAGCCAATTTTTCTTATAAATGAAAGCCAACAGAAATTTCACAGTTCTCCTCAGACTTCCCTGACATATATTCAGCCTGATTTTTAAAATCAGAAAAATGTAATGACGAACAGCATTTTAAGAACAGAGTTTATACGTGGAACTGTTAATCACTCTTGACGAAGTTTTGTAAAGTCTCACTGTTCTGCAAGACAAAATGAAAAGGAGGCTTCAACAGGCAGCTGTCTTTACAGAACCTGTTCTGAAAGGATGGCCTGCCAAATCAGCATTGGTATTTAACTGTAAAGATACAAGGGTCAAAACCTTCTTCTATCAGACAGTTGTTTACAGATACAGTAACAGAAACAAGCCCTCAAACTTGGAATTATACCAGTTCTGGAATATAAAATATTATTCAAAATCAAGAAGTCTCTATTTGGAAGAAAAATACATTTATTTTAACCCAATGGTGAAGGTTAACAGTCTTTTAACACACTGAATCAAGAGAAGAAAAAAATCTTTGAATACAACAAATGTAGTATTAAGTTTTAACAATTACTACATTGCTTATTTGTTTACATTTAATACTGAAGTATTCTTATATCCCATTGTTTTGTTTTGAATCTCCAAGACTTCTCAATACTGTATAACTTCTACAACATAACCCTCAAGATGTAATCATAAAAGATTACAGAAATTAGATTCATATTATATCATGCTGACTGGGTGAAATATAAAAGGGAACAGAAGCCTTCCAAAAAGAAGAGAAAAAAGTTTCATATGGTGAAGCAGCTTTTTTATAATAAAGAGAAATAATATAACCACAATATATTTTTCTGAATGTTTATCTCACCATATTTTCATGTAGCTTCAAAGCAGAAGACTGAAATTTAAAATTACAGTTCAGCTCTTTTCAGAAAATCTAAAGCAACTATAATGAAAAACAGCTTCAAAATATTGATGAAAAATTAATCTGCATTCACTATCTTTGAAGAGTCAAAATTGTATTGGTTATTTACTTAGCATTTTAGATTTTGTAACATTTTGCATAAATTATTTGCTATTCAAAATATTACTTGCCTTTCAAAGACTGATCTTAAAACTCAACGTTTCAGTTTCTTATGTTTAGTGTGTGTATTCTTGAATTTCTAGTCATTGTCTTCAGTGCTGCAATTTTACTATGCACAGTTTGAAAATACTTTGCTAATTATAAATGGAGAAAAATATGCAGGCATAATTCTGGAGCTGAGTGACATTTGTACTCCAGGAAGAAGTGAACTGCTTTATTTCAAAGTTACTTTAAAGTTTAATGCTCAGTCATTCTGGTCAAAGTTGGTCTGAGATGTTAGGCTTCAACATCATCTTATATCAGTTACTCTTACTCTATCCTCATTCTTTACTTTGATCCACTGCCCTCACAGTGTGTGAATTTGGTTCTGGCATTGATGTAATTACTCAAAGTACACAGGTGTTTCAAGGCTCCAGATACTTCTTGTTGGTGAAGAACTGTACAACAGGAATATTTTCTATTATTATCAGACACTAATGAATTTAGGGCCATGAGTTTTATTATGCTAAGATAAATTATTTTTGTCAAAACTGGCTAAAGAGACAACTGTGTATACACAAACACCTTTACATAATGCAAATATTTCTCCCTTTGCTACTTTCTCTTAATAGTGAGTCATATATTAATGACTTGTCTTATACCCCTCCTGGAAGATTTGCATTAAATCAAGATATCAGTTGAAAATGGAAGAAAAACAGGGTGACATAAATAGCAACAGCACTATCTCAATCAATTCCTTGGGCATTTGTAGAGCTCGGCCCTCTGTAACCCAGTTAGGCCACTCTTTGATCTCATGTTTGCTTCCAGTGCTCTGACAGGCAGACACAGCTCCCCTGGTTGCAAAATGGAATACGTACATACCTACACCAAATGAAGAGTGTTTCTATACCTATAACTGAATTCTGTGGTTTTTTTAAATGGACTATGTCAACCTGGAACTTGCTATTCTCTGCAGGATGGAAGTCTACAAGGACACTAAATGTCAGGTAAGTATCTTCCTAAAATAAAGACAATTAAAAAAAAATTCAGTAAAGCTAATCAAGATAAAAGACTTACTCTTTAGATCCTACTTCTGGAAAGCTGATGTTCATACTCCTGAAGATAACTGTTGGCTATGTACTGATTTGGACCACAAGGAAATAGTAAATAGAATTTAAAAATGTATCATATAAAAAAGCCCTAGGGTGATAATATAGCAAGAAGGAAGTAGGCTAAGCCTGTGGATTCAAATACTTCCAAGTCAGTTGGATATAGCATTTCCCTTTGCAATTAGATTCATAAAATAGAAATAGATGTAGCTAACAATACTAATCTCATTCTCAGTTAAGTGATACTATGAAACTATTCCATCAAGAAAGAGCTGGACAAATTTATTATGCTTAAAATATATGAATTGATGAATAGTGTAACCTCTATAAACCAGCCAATTTTAAGGAAATCAATAAGTAACAATTCACATTGTCCATCAGCGGATCATTGTTATACAGTAGTTTACAGGACTCAAACAGCCATTAGGAAGTTGAGAACAAGTATTTGAATGGAGGCCTCCCTTAAGGAACAAGGTATAGATGAAGATTTATGATTAATCTGACAGATCACCACATATTGCAAAACACCCCAAATACATTCTAGTATATTAAAATTACAAACACCAGAATAACATCAATACAAAGAAGCAAAAGCGTGTTTCAATTAAAAAGTGATCAAAATTTACAATATAATATTTTATACAAACTATTCACAAGGAGCATAAAAATAAAAGCTAGATAATGATCAAGATGGATCACAAATGGCAACATACAACAAACTACAACAAACATACCAGCCTCAGAAGTTGTGTACTGCCTTGCTCTACTTACAACCATGTAGATTCCAGCATCAGGCATTAACGTAACTCAGAACACTAATGCTGCAGCCCTGTTTTCCTCCTAAAGATTTTAGAAACTTTCAGTGGAAAAGCATGGGATTGATAACTCTAGCAAAAGTGATACTAATGATATTGTGGCAAGTTTTAATGAGAAACTGTAAATTTATTTATTTTTAATCCTTAACTAAAATTTATGTCAAATGATGTAATTAAAAGGTTTCTGTGAGATCTAAAGAAAGCACACAGCAATATTTCCCCAAAAAGCCCCATCAGACATCACCCATTTGTAGTGCAGGGACTTAGAAAGCCACAGAGAGTGTTTTAATATCTCTATGAATTTCCTGAGTGCCCTTTGAAGTCATATAAATTTTTAATATTCAGAAGTCCTGCAAAAAGTAAATTTACTTTGACAAAAAAAGTCACTTTTTCTTTGTTCTAGTACAAATGAATGACAGTGTAATAGAAATATTTTTCACTTCCATATTTGACAAAGAAATAGGATTATCATATAATTAGTAGTGACAGACTGATGACTTTCTGGTAGTTTGAATAAAATCCATCTATCCGTCTAAAGCATAGATATTATCTGAAAACCCATAGACTTAGTGATCAGATTTCCCCACTGGGAGCTACTTAAAGCCAATATTCAGCACACCAAATAGCAGAATAATTTTTCAGCTTTCTCAAGTCCATCACAAGCTTGAATGCAAACAAAAAAAAAAAACCAATCATGTTTCTTACAAACTATTGCAAAACACTCTTCAACACAGAAAGAGATGCACAAATCTTGTATTCCATGCAGGCTGGATTACGCGATTCATATCTAAAGCAAATAATCTTTAAATGCCTAAAAAAAATTCACTTTTAAGTGAATTGTTAGTGCTATTATAACATAAGGCCAAATTCTATCCTTCTGCTCTAATTATAGAACCTGATTCATCTGAATTATAAAGTTTCTGAATAAATCAATTCGAACATCAGAGTTCATGATTAATGTTATTTTAATGAATACCTAAGGAATTAACAGTTTGCCACTAGAACCTTGCTCAGAATTTTTATGTGGCTCTGAAGTGCAGCATGTAAAACTGAAAATCCCATATGGCATAGAACTTACAGTCTACTTTATCAACACCAATTTTGTATGCAAATAAATCATTCTTAAAATCATCTCTTTAGATGGTTAACTACAACAGAGCACCAGTCGTATAACAGGAAAGGAGTCTGCAACATGTATTCATTATATGCACTCCTGTTATATTATAAATCTAATACAATTGTGAGAGCACCACCACTACAGATGTGACATGTGTAATCATGGTAATTTACAAGTGAGTATTAATGTTGCATTCATATGGACTTTCTATTAAAATCAAATGACCAATGCAAACAAAAAGCTATTGTAATGAAAACTGAAAGAACTGAAAGTTCACCTATTTCAGAACAGTTTTTCCAGTTTCTATACAGTACCTCTCACTTTCTATTTCATAAGAGACAAACTTTTATGGAGGATGCAATTCAGCAATAACTCTATTTCCAAGATAATCCCGAAGTGATTGCATCAATTAAATACATTTTCAAGTTAAATAATTTGGACTTCATAAATACATGGGCTGCTATAAAAGTAACACTTCCTATTTTATTATTTTGGTCCACAGCAGCAGAGGTGGAACCTTCCTGCCAGGATAACATTATATTTTGTTGCTGTGTTACAGATAGCAACAGAGGGGCAGTCTGACAAAATAGAAGTGAGTATGAAGTAAAGGTGGGGAACTGAATTCCTCCATGCAGAAAAAAAAATTGTATCCATCCACTGATATTTGCTGAACCTTTAAGGAGAATTACTGAGATTAAAAGTGGAAGCGAGCACAGTGAGGTGGTAGGTGGTGCGTTTCAGTACTGATGACAGTGAGTCATCACTTCTGCTGGTACAGATGTTTTTTGTTTGTTTTTAAATGAGTGCAGAATGCAGGCTTCCATGGAAAAAAAATAGGAGGCATTACTTCTGGAGTTTCCAAAATGTCAAGCTTTCAAAAATATAAATACAGTGTATGTGAAATGACTTTTTCTAAAACAGCTTTAAAATGATAAATAAGGACAGAGCGATGCTGTTTGAGAATAAGCAGTATTGATTTAGGTCCTATTTTCATTTTGAAAATGTTAGAATTCATAAGAATTATGCAAGGAACTTACCTACTCTGTGGCTTAAACAGATTTTTATGCTGCATATTCCCTGAATCTTTCTTCCATTTCTTTATTTCTGCAAAAATGCTAGGTATCTTGCTGATGCTGGCTTGAGATCCAGTTATAAGATCCACCCCTGTTCAGTCAACCTGTTCAAGGTTATCTTATCACTGAAATTTCAAGTGCCAACTGTAATACAACTCCTTGAAACTTCATTCTTTTATTTAATATTTGTGTACATTTTGCCATAGAATTCTTGGGCTTCCACAGTTCTCTAGCGGAAAAAAAGCTCTACGCACTGAAATTGAAAACATATTTCAGATTATTTCCACTAGACTACATTCTAGAATCCCCCTTACATAACATGCAAAAATTCTTATTAAAATTATTTCTACTGTACTTTTTACTGCATTTCAATGTACTTTCACAGAAAGAACAAATTATTTTCTGCTTTCAGAAATGAGCAATAATGGCCTATTGTAAAGTTTTGCGCTGTGTCTTGTTTTAAAAAATTCTACAGGAAGAAGTTATACAGAAATACCTTTAATACCATAAAACTACACTAGTTACTGGAATAAAAAACACATATTGATAACTAACACCTGAAATAGCAATTTAAATGCAAGTATAATTGTATGTCACTTCTGAAGACAGATGTAAATAAAGGGGATAGAAGATATCTTGAATGCAACTAAGTTATGCTACAGAAAAAATAACAGTTCTAAAGAATTCTATGGAGCTAATGTTGAAGATATTTCAGGTTGGGTTTTAAAAGGATATACAGGCTGTTAAAGCATTAAGAGATAGAAGTATTCAATTTAATTCTGGACTGAACAAATAGAAGCAATCAACCAGATCATGAAAAAAACTTCCGCCTTCCTTACTAATGAAAACCTTTTACTTCAATTTTTTTTCCTATCATTAAATATTTTCTGTATATCTGAGTAATCAGTAGGACAGTATCATATAAATCATATAAATCATTAGGAGTGATAAAGCTGGCCTAGTATGCATGAACCAGAAGCAGTCAAAAGCAGACAGACGCTATATGCAAATACATACATCTCTATTGCCTAACTATTCCGAGAGAAAAATAAACATATCAGCTTCTTTGTTAACACTTGTTACTACTATTGACCTTGCTCACCTAAGAGTTTACAGAAACTCAGGGAAATGGAAAAGTAAATCAAAAATAGAATTAAAAGGGGAAAAAAAGCTTTTCATGATGTATAGACACAAAATACTGCTCATATGAAAATCCAAGTATATAGAGCCATGACAATACATAATGCTTGCTCATCAAAAGCAGACAAAGGTCTGATACAACTTACTGGCATATTTTCCCACTAAGAGCACAACTTTCAAAACTAACTTATAATGGAAACCTTGGAAAATAATTCAAAAACTAAGAAAATGTTATAAAAGACCAATGTTTAAATTATGAATTGCAGCATTTACTGATGTATAATCAATGAATGTAGATGTTATAATTATGAAATATACCAGAGAGTTTGGCTAAGCAGTTATTATACCCAAAGAGAATAGATAGAACGCTTACCCATATCCCAGGCCCTCTATGAAACTCCAGAGAAGAGGATCTCCAGAAGACATCTTTCCCCCCGGTAGTCAGCTCTTAAATGGGTCTAGGAGAGGTGGAGCCAGGCTCCTCCCCTTCTGGCAGCACAGGTGAATTGCCTTCACCTGTGCTCCTGTGGCTGATTCATTGCTCGCCTCAGGTGATCAATCAGAGGTTCAGGCCATGATTCAGCAGTTCCCATACAACTGATAACTAAGCTGAAATCATATAAGTTGTTCCTTTTCTAAGTTTTCGGTTCTGTCTGACAGACATTAAAGATAAATAAGCAAAACAGCAGTTAAGAATGAGAAAAGGGAATTGCTAGCTGCTAAAAACAGCTCTTGAGATCCTTACAGTTACTACTTGGGCAGAAAGACATTATCTCCTTTAAAGTTGTGCAAAAATGGACCCCTTCACTGGAAACCATCTTCTACTACATCACAAACTTTGCAAAATACATTCAACTAGAATTTTTTTTTTATTGATAGTAGGGGAAGATTAATAGCCCAAAATGAGGAAAGATAAAATAGGAAACGGTAAGAGAAGCAGATGTAAAAGGAAGTTCCCCTGTAGAGACGCCTTGTTTTGGCAGGGGTTGGACTAGAAGATCTTCAGAGGATCCTTCCAACAATTCTGAGATTCTGTGAAAAGATCCAGCTGTGAATAATTCCAAAGAACTTGACAAGTATGAACTTGAACTTGAAAAGTATGACACTGGCCAGCATAGTAGCAGGCTAACAAAAGCAAGTAAATTGGAAGTAATGAAAATCAGAAGGTACAGATTAAACTGCTTGTTTACATTAACCAGATGCAATCCTCTAGAGGAAAATAGTTAACACAATGGCAACTAGATTCAACATGCTGTCTACTTCATCTGCCATTTCAGAAGAAAAGGTGAATGTCATGTTGCATCAGAAGGGTAGGATAGTAACACAAACATACACATATAGAGACACAGACAGAAACTGCCATATGAACTGGTGGCATGTTTTCAGCTAGAATACTTCTGTTTTTAGACATCAAGGTAGATACATTAGTTTTTCTTCAGATAAAAATGGCTCTTACTTTGTGGAAATAAGTTTCAAAACAATAGCTTTTGGTTTTGTTTTTTTAAAATGCATCTTTTATCTTTTGTAAAAGCACACAGAAAAAATAAAATACTCTGTTCTCAAAATTCATACAAAAATAATAGATTTGCAGTCAGATATATGTGATTTAGGGATGATGAAGCAGACTTTGTGGGTTGAAGAATCTTGTGAATCTTTTCTAATTTCTTTTGGGGTAGAGTGAAAAGAGGAACTGTTAAAGGAAAAGATAGATTATATTTGCCTGTGGGTAATAAGGCTCCTGAAAAGGATAAGCAGCATAGACTGAATAGTTACACACAGTTTGAGATGAAAGGAGCCATACAGAATCTAGTTCTGGTCAGAAAATTCACCTACAACAAAATACTGATAAATAACAAGTGAGGAAAACTGAATGAATCACAACATTTTATGCAACTCCTTTCTTTAACTAGTTCGCTGAGCTTAAACAGTAAGTCAAGCTGGAATTTCTTCAATAGAGTGCAGAAGCAATGAAATACCTTGTGCCTTGCAGAAATTTTTCCATCTTACATGAATGTCAGTACAAAAAGAAAATAGCAAAACTGCATAGAGGAAAAGTGAAAACCTCAAAGAGGTCATAATTTCATACTATAAAAAAAAATAGCATTTTAAAAAAGTAATTTTTCTAAGAAAGGTATAAGACATTGTATTGCATGTGGGTGTCTGTCTATACAGGCACCAATGAAAAGCACAGCGCAGCATTAAGTATTCACCAAAAAAACTATTTTCTTTAAAAAGTTAAAAATAGCCCTTTAAAAAGATATATGTACCAGATACTATACAGCTCTCCTTTTTATATCCACAGAAATAAGTTTCACTCCTAGAAACAAAGAGACTTTCTAGCTTCACTAACATCAGTTCAAGTTTCACCACTGGCCTCAGCAGATTTGACATTTAAAAGTAATTGGGATTTTGGCCTTTCTATAGCTGAGAGAATTAGCAGCAGAGAGAAGAATTAGAGTTTTATTTAGCACAGTTTGAGAAAAGCAAAAGCCACAACACACTAGCTGAGCACACAGTGAAGTACTTGCCTACAACCTTCTGAAATTTCTCCTATATTTAAAAGCATATCTCCTTCCATCTCATACTGAAAGAGCCAGCCCATCCAAACAGATTTAAAATCTGAAATTAGAAGCCTTTACAGTGATTGGTCCCTCTCAGTCAGAATTAAGAGCTCTCTCCTCTACCTTCTCCTAATGAGAAGTAAAAAAGACTTTCAGCCACTGAAGGTAAGCCATATCACAACACAATTGTGTAAGAGGAAAAAATCTATTCTGCTAGATAGAAGAAATTAAAAATCAAGTATTGGTCATACAATGCCTCCCTACTCATAACACATCCTTTCTCCAAACTTGTACTCAGGCTAAGTATTCTCAGTGATTTTATTTTTTAAGATGCAAAAATTGGACATAAATCCCATCCACAAAAAAAGTATTTCCTTTCTCTGAAGTACCCTTCAAGAGATACACAATGCCATGCTTGGGAAACTGCAGGCATGGGTCTCAACCGAGTAGGCTCAGCTGTGTTCAAAGAAAGGGCATACTCCCTTCCTCCAGTAAGGCTCTATCTGAACAAGGGCTAACAGAGACCAATAAGAAAAGTTAGCAACCCTTCTCCCTGCCTCATAGCCAAAACACAACATGCAGTAACATTCAGTAAAGAGTACACGATCAAATGGCAAAAATGATACCATCAATCACATAATCCCAGAACAGAAGTCAGAGCTTATATAACAGTCCATAGATCAAAAGTGTCAGAATAAGTTAATTTTTTCTTTTTTGTACTTTTAGGAACTTGAGGCTATTTTCAAGGTTGCTTTATGTACTACTTCAGCACAAGCCAACAAGATATTGAATGAGAATTCATTAGCAGCTGGTCAAGTGTAAATAGTACATCAATCATGTTGTTTCCTTACTGATGGCAAATTTAATTTCAACTCAGGAAAAAGCCTGTGTTTTAAACAGTGAAATACATCACATAAAATAGTGACATTTGATAGTATGTTTTTAGATTCTCAAACCTATAGGGAAAAAAACAGCTTGATGCATAATGAAGCCCTTCTTCCTTCATAACCACCAAACACAATTTGATTTGGAACAAAAAAAAAAAAAAAAAAAAAAGGAGCTTCAAGTAAATGAACTACGGTTTATTCTAGAATAAATTCATTAGTTTTTGTCTAACACTCCAGTAGAACTTCTGGAAGAACTGGTCTCTTTTGTCTTATATTTACAAGATTTCCACCCAGTAAAAAATACGTATTCTTTGCTGTCCATTAAATATCTACCATTCACTATACAGGGATCTTTACTGTGAAAACCTGAACAGGTAGGTCAATAAAAACGTGAAAAAGTGGCACCCACTGACATTCACTGATTCTTGTTGAATGCTCACAGAGACCAACCGGTGAATGTGAATGCAGTGAGGCAGTGCATGATGTGTTTCAGCAGTAGAAACAGTGACGTGAAAGACCAGCCACATTCTGGATAGCCATGCACAGCTGTCACACTACAAAATGATGATTGTCTCAATTAGCTCATTTGTGCAAATCAGCGAATGGTGATGACTATGTTTAAACTAGTATTTTGTAGCTGAGAATTTGCTCTATCAAACAGTGTTCTTGTGCTCTTTCTTTCTTTTATTTTCCATGGAAGTAAATAAGAGGCATAACTTTCAGAGTGAGCTGCATATTAAATGCACACAGAACACAGTGAGAGCATAAACATTTCACAACACACGTGATCTGCCAAGCTGGCTGTTTCTCAGCCTGTTAGCGATTTTCATTGGGCTGACTAAATGTCAGTTATGACAGTCTTCTTGGAGTCACAAGAGAGCAAAGTATTACTACCTTTTGCATATAGACACTAGGAGAAGCAACACTGACTTCTACAATTATTTGATTATTATTAAAACAATACATACTAAACACTGAGTACATTGGTAACATTTAATACTAAATATCATTCATTGCATTTTTACTAATATTCTTAAGTTGTTGCAAATTTCTGTCAGAGGAAATGCTAGCAATTTCTTTTTTGCTGGCAAGGTACTGCTGTTTGTTTGGTGTTCTTGTTTTACAACGTATAATAGCTTTCTTCAGAGAAAAAAAGTTAGTAGGAGAAAACATACAAATGTAATATTTTCATTTAATCTCATACAGCAGAATTTCAATCAGTTCTTTCTTGCATTTAAGTTCAAGTTCATGAACAGATTATGGGATATAAAATTGTTAAGTGGATTCTGAAATACTAAATTTAGACAAATCTTTCTAATGTAGTTATAAATATGGTAGGGTAAAAAAGATTCCCACTAATATGATCAGATGAATCACTGTCAGCCATACTATTTTCATGCCAACAGCTTATGAGGAAACCCTTACTACATACACAAATACTCTCAATAATTTCTTTTGTATATGCATTCATCCTGCCTACATCCTGTGGAGAAAAAGGGCTATAGGAGTAACATGTCAAGTTAAATCTGTGAAAACACTTCCCACAGTTCTTTCATGAGCCCTCAATTCTGCACCAGGTGCAACTTGAAGGTTCATGCAGAGCTGCCCTCCATCCTGAAAAGGAACAGTTTGAGGTCTTGAGAGATGACAGAGATGGGACTTCTCTGGAGAGATAAACTTCTTGCTGTTCTATGCCAACTTATCACACAGCAAAGCACTAAATCGTTGCTTAGAGTTATTTTCTCCTATTCACATGGCATTCAAACTGATTGTTAATCTTCATTTCTCCACAAAAGAGCTAAATATATTCTGAAAGAAAGGAGCAAGGGGAATTCCTTCAATAGTTATTTCCTTTCACAGACGGATAACTCTTCATATTCAATGTTAAGGTTTAGAAAAAATTAGAAACATTGAATAGAAAAGATAATCCTAGATTATTGCTAAATACAGCCTCTAGTTAGGTAGCTGGCTTATCCTTTTCTTCTATCTTTATATAAATTTTCTTTAATTTTTGCTACTGGTAATGAAACTATATTTTTTAAAAAATCATGGTAATCTAAGATCACAAGGATTTTTCAGTAAGAAGAGTAATTAGAATAATTTACTTAATGTATGCAACTGAACTTTGCAGTGGTTTGAATTGAGACATGTATTTTCTCCACACACTCTACAATAAAAACAAAATGCGCCAGTTGGCACCACAGGCTTAAAAATAACCACAAGAGGCAGTTTTTCAGTCCAGCTGATCTTGAAAGGGTTTTTTTTTTCCTGTTGCTGTCTTTTAAATTAATATGGCAAGAATTTGCCCTTCTGTTTACATTTTCAGCCTTCTGATCACATACTACTCACAATTACAATAACACAAGAATGTGTACTTCCTTTTAATTTTTAGTTAATTAGAAAAAAGAAGAGTAGCACATCAGATAAAGAACTATGAAAAAATAATACATTGAAACAATAAGGTAAAACAAAAGGGAAGTGCCAATAAATGTTGTTAATAGTCAAGAAGAGAGTCTTTAAAAGCCACATTTTATTTGTCTTTTCAGAAAAAATATAGAATTGCAAAATTTTAATTTACATCCTCTGGTCTCCAGTCCCTAATTGGCTGAAGTTTTCTAAATCACTGTTTTAAGTTCGAGCTGAACAGTAAAGAAATAATCAGCTTCTTATGCAACTGTTTTACAATACTGTACTGATTTCATCAAAAGTCATTATAACTTACTTCACATGAAACTCCATTGTTCATTCCTCATGAAAACAATGGAAGTTAGGCAAGAAATTATTAACTGACAAGTCAGATATATTCTATGCAGACAGTTCCATTTCAGAGAGAAGTCACATTTGCTGGTATAAGTGAAGAATTAGAACTTTTATGTAGCTACTATGTAAACTTCTTAAATCTGAGGAACTACCAATAAAGTATTTGTTTTTAGCAACATGGAAATTTTAGACAAATTTGAAAATTCAAAAGAAGTTAATGCTTGCTTAGAAACAAGAATCCTGTTTGATACAGATTTGGATTTGTAATTGATTTATGATATCAGTAAATTTAAAGGATCAATGAATTTTTTTAAATAAGAACTGTTATATAAAGTAGTAAATACCTTCAAATCTGAAAGCAAATACAATTTAGTAATATATTTGAAGAAAAATCAGCCACTCTATATGAAGACAATAGAAATGCATTCTGAAATACAGACTTCAACAGTGTCCCTAGAAATGGCATACTAACAGTTAGAAAAATGATAAGTTTAAGATTCTTAAGAAAGCAGGAAAGTGGTTAAAAAAAACTTCACATAATGACAGTAATTTTGCACAAACTGTAAAATATATACATATATTATGTATATATTAAATAGATAGGTGGATGTTCCAATAACAACCATTTGTTATATTTTCTTCCAATGCTTTTTTATTACCACAATCAAGGATTTAATTTATCTTGGGAAGAGGAAATGCTACTTCATTGAAAGTTCCTTAAGAACAGAAAACAGTTTTCAACAATCTGATATACTTCCTCTGCTGTTAGGTATATCAAATTCAAATTAGAAACTACCGTACAGAATCATCTTCTGCAGGGCCATGAGTTGGTCATCACCCTACATTACTGCAGTGAAAGCCCTTAAATTAAGATCAGATTAATCCTAGAAATAGCTTGGATCAGAATCATTAAATGAAAAACAAAGCTTAAGAATGGAAAACCTTTTATTATATATCTCTAGTTCATGTTTGATCCAAGTTTACCAGAAATTCTGCAAGACCACAAAGTCAGGTAAATTTAACTGCAGCTTATTTTTTATCTGTAAATCTATTCAGGAAATGTACTAGATTACTTTTGTTGTTTAAACACACTAAAATCTTTTCCCCAAACATTTAATAACTAATTTCCCTTTATAACTCTTTGACAAAGCCAACAGCAGAAAAATAATTTTCAATTATACATACAAAGAATAAATATAGCTCACTATAGAAGTATTTAAAGTCACCTTAAGTACCTAGCCAATATCAGCAAGAGAATTAGGAGAATTACATGTTTTCCTCAGTAAATGCCAGCATAATATGCCATATGGGCATACTAATTTTACTGGATTTTTTTTTTTTCCTGAAGACATCATATTTGATAAAGTCATTAAAAACCCTGAATAGACAAGATCCGAGTGATGCTTTCCACCCACACATCATACACTGATATTTATACAGTTTATATTTTGCTACACCTGACTTCCAAACTTCTCTGTAAAAGCAGTTTCAGAAAATAATATAAAGAGGATAAAAAACATTTTAATCCATTCTTTCTACAGAAAAATATCTGAATGAAAGCACTGCTTGTACATGTTGCTGTTTAAAAATTCAGGGAAAAAAAAAGAAAAATCCTTAACCTGCTGGTAAAGAGCACTCAATACATAAGTAAAACAAGGCACTAGTACTCCACAGCACTCAAATACATGAGCCAAGACCAAGAGTAAGACCCAGAACTACACCAGCAATAAAGACACCTCATTTTCCACCCTTTTTCTGTTTTCAAATTTCCAGTGTTTGGGCTCACAAAAGTGAACTGCAATTACAATTTGAAATCTATACAGATGCAACTGCACAAGTTCCAACTACCCAGCATGTCTTTCTTACGGCCAGACCTTCCCCATCTACGTCAATACATGACTCTGCCCTACACACTGTTTTGTCGGTTTTTGGTTTTCTTTGAGCAAGAGAGAGAACATGAAAGCTCAGCAGATTACAATTCATTCCCTGTCTTAGGTAACCCCCCGGTACCAGACACCCTTGTTTCCCATTCTCACGTACAATTCACATGCTTAGATCCAAACATGCCTCAAATCCAAATGTGTCCTGTATTGAGAAGCTGTGGACACAAGCCCATGGTGAAGCAGAAAGTTTCAGACAACATTCAGGGAACCCAGAGAAATGAAGTTCCACAGCTGTACTAGCAAGGTAAAATTGATTTTTAGACTTCCCCTGCTTCCTTAGTAGTCTCAGTAAGAGACTGAAACCACCCCTGGTGGGACCAGGGATGGTTTGACTTTGCTCCTTGCCAAACTCAGTATGTATAATACAGCAGTACTACAGTAAGAAGCAGCAAACCATCACCCGTGGCACAAGAATCACAGGAACCTTCAAAGCTGCCAAGAGAGTTACAGAGCTGCTGATGGTTTGTACATTCACACGTGTCTGTGACTTGTGAGCGAGACACTTCTGTGAAATACTTTTTAACAGAAGAAACAATTCTGTGGTACAGATGCATTTTTCAATCTGTATCAAGTTGGCTAGTTTCTTTAGAAAGAACAAAATTTTGTTTTCAGAAACATTTTCTGATATAAATACTTAAGATTTGATACATTTTTCAAGATTACAAACTTTTTAAAATGGCAAGAACAATGCAAGTAATTTTACTGACCTTATTTGCCCTCAATCTTAGGTAATTTTAAAATAAAATCCTAGTTAAGAAACAGGTGACTTTGAAATACACAACAAAAAAGAAATTGCGATATATGAAGAAAGGTATAAAGTATACCATCTTTAGCATGAATAACAAAATACATTCAACCAACACCCTGAAAAATCCTGATAATCTAATAAACTCTAATTTCAGGAAACAACATTCCAAAGAGAAAAAAACTTTAACTCAAGAGATCAGCCATCATAATATATCTGACCTTCTTTCAACATTTTTTCTGCCTTGCTTGAATAATCTAGCAAGTGATCTTTATTCAAATCCACAGGTGGTGCAGAATAATTACTCAGATATGCCATGCCTACTAATGAAAGCAGAGAAAGCAGTGCCTGTCATCCTAATAGATGCTCACTACAGCCCACTTTAACACACATGCACAACTTACAACCTTATTATTCTTTTTCATCACCAGGTGAGTGCATATCCCTATTATGACTGGGAATAAAAGCAAAAGGAAAACTCAAGAAACATAGAGTGAAAATTGCTGAACTCCAACAAATTCAATAATT
This sequence comes from Phasianus colchicus, assembly GCF_987193195.1. Taxonomy (NCBI): domain Eukaryota; kingdom Metazoa; phylum Chordata; class Aves; order Galliformes; family Phasianidae; genus Phasianus; species Phasianus colchicus. The sequence goes on from NC_143443.1 coordinate 10,791,956, forward strand.
TTCAGTTTGGAAGGATGAACAGAGACATGACAATAGCTTGTCCTTACAAGAATGCAAGTGCTTATTACTAGAACAAAATGATTGCTCCTATAAATACATTATCCGCTCACCATACTATCATTCTACCACAGATAACAATCCAAATTCACATTAGTAATTTCTGCTATTTGATGTCCTGGAGTGCAAATGTATACTTTACCATTACAGATCTCTGCACAAAATTAAGAGATGATAATAACAGCACACAAATAATCCAGGAACATCCCCAAAAAGATTACTGTCTTTCAAAAGAAGTATAAATACAATATGACTAAATTATTTTGTGGATAAAAAATCTTAAGCTTCTTGGAGACCAAGTGGGCCTCTACTATTTTGCTTAAATATCCATCACATCACCTCATTGTGATACAGCCCCTGTGATAAGTAGCCACTGACATAAAAGGCAGTGTCTGTTTAAAAGATCTTTTTTCTAGCCTTCAGTAAAAGCCCTAAATTTCAATCACTGACCCCAAGAGGCTCCTGATTTTATGTTTTTCTGGCTTATTAGAGACTTAAAATAACTGATAAATATAAAACAAAAATTTAGGAACAACAAAGGCTACAATCCTCATAATGTTTCAAATAGAACTAAATCAAAAGTTCCTGTACACATGTTTAGTATAGTCAGACCTACAGAGTCAAAGGCTTTGCTGAAGTCTAGGTAGATTACACCCGCAGCCTTTCCCTCAACCACCAGGCTGAACACCTGTTCACAGAAGGAGATGAGGTTGGTCAGGAGGGACCTGCTTTTCATGAACCCATGCTGGCTGAGTCTGATCCCCCTCATATACTGCATGATTGCAGTCAAGATTATCTGCTTCATAACCTTCCCCAACACTGAGATCAGGCTAACAGACCTATAGCTCCCTGGATCCTCCTTCTAATCTTTATCATAGATGGGCATCACATTAGAAAGTCTCCAGTCATCTGGGACCTCTCCAGTTGACCAGGACTGCTGATAAATGAGAGAAAACAGATTACTCACCACCTTCAGTACCTTTGGGTGAATACCACCCAGCCCCTGTGATTGTCCAGGTAGAGTAGCAGGTCTCTAACTGCTCCTTCTGAATTGTGGGGAATTTATTCTCTTCCCATCTCTGTATTCCACCTCAGGGGGCTAAGTAGCCTTGGAATAACAGGCCTATTAAACAAAGCATACCTTGGTGGTTACATGGCAAGGAAAAATTCCATTCATGCTCAAGCTGTGGTGCAGAGCCTCTGTACCTCAGGGCACAAATACACCATGAGACCATACATGTGGACTCGCACAAAAATGTATTATGTAGACACTGGGACTTGCAGAGCATGGCAGTGCTCCCAGAGACAGGGAAAGAGTTCACCACCTTTTTCTTAACTTGCACTGCGTTAACAAATGGTTTGTATAACATCTGCAGCACATTCAATTCACATTTCTAACTTACTGAAATGATTAAGACAAGAGACCAGAAAGTAGTAATAAACCAACACACTCTATTGAATTTATTCTTAATTCTTCTGGATTAGAGTTGTAAAATAAAGTAATTGACACCTAAAAATCTCCTCAGTGAAAAATGTATTTAATCCTGTCTCAATAATAGCCATAAACAAGCATTGGTAATGGTATATCCACTGAGTTCAATATTAATTGCATAAGCAGATCAAGAGCACTGAAAGAAACTAAAAATCTTTCAACTCACTCCTGTCATTTAATCATAGTATAACACATTCCTTAATATTTTCCTTATTTCCTCCTTTATACTTTCCCCTCATACTTGCAACCTTATTCAGACAGCGTGTTCTGCAGCTAATTATATGATACTGTCCCTATTTGCCATATTTAAAGAGCTTCTACTTGACTTTCTCAAGTTTGCACTTTGAATTGAGCAATATATTCTTCATTTACCTTAGCCTGCATTATGTAACTCTAGAATTATGATTGCTTCTGAGATAAAAAAAAAAAGATAATCACAGTTTTGTTCTAAAAGTAAAAATTTCAGACCATGTGACTTACAATCATATATTTTGACTTCTTCCAAATATAATTCTACCAAAGAGTTCCTGCAACAAACCCTCAGCGATTTTTTTTGGACTGATACGAATTGTTGTACGTCAAATTAGCATACTTCCACACTTCCTGTCTACTTCAGGTTGTTGCTTTTCCTTACTGAACTTTCTGCCATTTATCAGCAAACTTGATCCAGAACAGATGCTGCAACGGACATTTGCTACAAGAAGGTATCAGATAACAATGTACCAAGCTAACCAGAGCAAAAGAAATCTCACGTGGCTAACCCATGTCTATAGGACCACCATAGGTACAAGAAATAGGTACAAGAACTGTTGTTATTCAGTTGAAACTGCTGATAGATTCTGAGTAAAAATTAGTAAATACGTCTTTATCTCATATAAGGAATGAAAGACGAATTGGAATTCACAGGTAATTATAGAAAAGTAATTCTTCATCTCACTTCTGTATTTTAATTTCAGAAAAAAAAGATTAACAAGGACAATACCAGCAAAAAGAAAATACATCCAATATGCATAAATCATTTTAGTCTCTATGCTTTGTTATCCTAATCACAATAGGATATGACAAAGAAAATACTCTCAGTAGAACAGTTATGGTCTGGTTTAACTACTATGGCTTACAAAAGAGAAAGGAAATTTGGCATCCAGAAAAAAAAACAAACAGCTGTATCATACAATTATTCTCCCAGTGTGGTGGATAAATCTTCTCCAAGTACTCTTTTGATAAGAACTGTATACATATAAAAACTCTCCAGAGGAAAGGCATAATATTAACAATGTGTACACATACTAATATCAGAGCCTCTATTGTTTCATCATTCAACAAGTAAGAAGTGCTAAGTCCATTCTTAAAATCAAATAGTTATTTTAAAAAACTATATTAATTTTCAAAAGCTCACAGATGAATTGGCCTATGAGAATTTCAGACTACTAGATTTGTGGATTCACTGAAAATCCTAGCTTTCTAATTTAGCAATTAAGTCATTTTTACCCTTGTAATTCAATGCCCTTGAACAAATCAAACATGGTGATGTAAACACTCTAAAATTATATCCCTGGCATCAGATTTTAAGAGGAAATAAGAAGGTGAAATTATGATGAAACTTTTGTTCCTAGCATAAGAAGAATCACGTATATTCTGTCCTAGTTATCGTTCACAATAAGTATAAAATTGTATAAACATATATGCCATACCTGTTATACAGCACTTTCCATAGACTGTATGATATAATTGAATTTTTACTCATTCTGGAGGTCCATACTCAGGTTTGGGTTAAATTTATATAGACAAGTTTTCCTTTCAACCTTGTAAAGATCACGATGAGAAATACAGGTTAAACCACAAGGAATTACAAGACAGTCATGCCAAATTACTTCTATTCAATATATATTCACAACAAACATTTCTTAAAAAAAAAGCCTGGTTACCTACATTGTTTATGTATTCAGAAAGCAGGTCTTGGAGAGCTTGACGGATAGCGTTGCACTCAGCAATGATGCGCTCTCGATGGAAATCACGTGTGCAGGAAGAATCAGCTAGCAAAGCTGCTCCACTGATAATAGCTTCCAAACGTTTCTCAAGCGATGGCCTTATTTTCTCTTCACTCACTACAAGAGGGTCCTGGATAATCAAATGCTGGAAAATATTTTTAAAAAGTAAAGGTAAGAATAGTCAGCCTACTGAAGTTGCCTCTTTGTTTTTCATCTGCATGAACCACAGTGACATCAGTCTTCCTTAACTTCCAATTAGCTCTCTCATCTTGATATATCAAAAATACCTTGGACTATGGCAGATCCCAGTCTCCTTACACTGGCTACAGGCACAGCTCATTTGTAGGCAAAGCCAACTTCTCTCTGCCAACAAGATCTCACTAGTTCTAGTCCAATATCCATGTTAGTCAATTCTGCTTGCCTGGATTCAGTGCTAAACTGGCATCTGAGCTTTCCAGCTTGAGCTGTTTCACACCGAAGTGCCTCATAGAATAAGATCTCATCTACCTGCTTGCCACACTGACATCTTCTGACCAAATTACTTTATCTCCAAGTTGTCTTTGTTTCCTATTTTAACTTCATGAGACTAAGTATTTTTCATCCTTTGCTTCAGTCTCTTCTACACCTGCATCTGTCATTTCTTCTATAAGGCATTTCACTGGAATCAGAAACACTATTTGTTTTCTTTATAAATATGCATGTGCTTTTATCTATGAAGTATCTTACTACTTGGTTTCTCATTCTTGCTGTGCCTAACTCTCTTGCTTATTTCATTATTATAACATCTCAATATTATTAAATTATATAATATTCCTTTATATAATTTTCATTGATTATACACATGGTAAAACTAATTATGTTTTTGTGACAAGTAACTATTCTAAGGAACAAAAAAGGGAGAAGTGACGTTTTCATGCACTGCAAAAGCAAGTATAATGGAGCTTCAGCATTTAAAGAAATTCAAACTACTCATTTTTAATCGAACTGAACATCTGAATTTGTCTTTTCTATCCAGATCATCAAGTCTATATTCCACATAAGTCTGCTTAGCTGGATCCATATTCAATGCCATGAGAAAAAAACATATTAAACAAGAAAACCATGCCATATATCCTAATGTGGAATTCAGGTCAGGTGAAACAGAATTTATCTATGCTGTTAAATATGTGAACTACTTTTAAGCCAGAAAATTTTAATTACTTTTCCAATTTAGATTTCAAGTACTGTCTAGCTTAGGAAGTTCTAAAAGTACTGAGGAAAAAAAAAATGTTGTATTACAACAAAAATATCTAGGAAAGGGAACATCAGTTACCTTTAATTTTGTGGTTTATTACTTTTTAGCTCACTATTACATACTATCTAGAGTTAGGGAGATTTAAGTCTTTTTGTTACAGGTTTAATTCTCCTATCTTTTCCAGAATACACAACAATCACTTTGAAACAGCTGTGAGATTCTCCAGAGAAACCAGAGAAAAATCAGACTTCAATATCTGAGTATTTTCAAATGAAGAATTTTAATACTGACATCAGGCAGCACAGGTAATTTCTGCAATGCTCAAGTTTAACTGGAAGTTTGTTATTTGCCATCCTGCTGGAGCAGTGTAGGTTTTTAAATGGTTCACCTTCACTATTGATCCATAACTCTGAAGTCATCAACCACATTTAAAAGTACTCTTACTATTTAAGTACTCTCAGTACATAAGCCTATTAACATATATAACATGATTGGACACCAAACCTTATTAAGTAACTTGTAAAAGTCCTGGGGATAAAAATTTCAGGCTTCTGTTCTACTTCCTATCAGAAACTGGCACTACATGAACTCTAGTCCTCAAATTTCACAGAGTGACCAGAAGGAAAAAGTAGTTCTGAGAATCTGTCTCCACGTTCACCATGTTGATTTGGGAGTTTTCATACCATATCAGAGCATCTAAAAGAAACAAATAAAAGCAGACTGTGCTACTGCCATTTCAATTTACAATTGTCTCTTCTGAGACAATAAAAAGCCTAAAGCTGTATGAATTTGTGTCACTGAGTTTATGAATTTTTGCATGAAGTGACAGGATATATCATTAAAATAGTTTATAGGTTTATGTCAAGAATTTTTATGCATCCAGTAAAAGCAATCTTAGATTAAGTTATAGCATTTCCAAATTCTGTTGGTTTTTTTTTTTAGCTCCATTCGTTATCCAGAAAGACAGAGTAAACCAGAAGGGAGCTTGAATGTAAGCAGGAGGGAAGATTTAGTAATTTTAAAAGCCAATTTAATTGCACTTATCCTATTTGTATCCCTTAATTATTTTCTAACTAAAAGCTGTAGAAAACTAAAATATTCTGACTATGGAAACAATCTCACACATAACTTCAGAAACTGGTATTAGGCCATAATTTTGTTTGCCTCTTGCCTTGCTAACAAAGCAAAGGAATAAAGGCAGTCCTCTCTTTTCAGTTTATTGCAGAAGTAAGGAATTTGAGAATTATTCAACTGTTCCAATATTCATAACAAATTTGATTTCTGCCGTCTCCAAAAGAGAAGAAATACTAAAATTTTGTCAGGGCCTGGTAGTCCCTGCCTCTAAGGGGAAAATCCAAAGAAAAGAAAGAGAGAGAAGGAGCACTGCTTGTTCTCCTTATCTGACGCATCTCCATATACCCTGAAGTCTTACTGGCAGTGGATGGAGCCAGACTGGTTTATCCAAGGCCTACAGCTGGACCCGATAAGAGCAGTAATTGAGCTCTTAGTTAAATATGAAGAGTCCTTTGTTCTTTTCTACAATAGCTACTTCCACATAAAGTTGGAAATTTATCCAAAGATGCATTTCCAGAAGTGTGAAGGTAGTAAGACACCAACTGTTCACAAGTATAACATAGAAACACATTAAGAATATTAATACTGAGGTATGTATTTTTTCCATTTTCTTCTCTTTTTTGAACTTCCTTACAGCAAATGATTGTATGGCTGAACACAAAGGAAAGCTTCACTCTATTTATCTAGGGGCAAGCTAAGTTACTTCGTATCTCAAACATTATGCACTGCAGAAAATTATGAAAATGTACTACAGGAAACTGAAAGAAAATGGTAAGAGATGCCTCTGTGGACTCTGAAATGGAGGAGAAAAAATCCTTTGAGCTGTCACCTCTCTAAGAAGGAATGCATAACTTCAAGATCAGAATTCAAATAGTTCTCAGCAATGGGAACTTTGTTTTCCTACATAACGTGTTTAATTAGTGTTTTATGTCGGTCCCCATTACTTCAACTATATCCAGATACACAACAGAACTATAAAGGAAAAAGCTTGCACTTGATCAACTAGTAAAAACTGTATGAAGCTAGACACTGATGTTTAAATATTAACTGGGGTTTTTTGTTATTGTTTCTATTTTTTAAATTAACTTATATCAAAGAGAGAATGTCAAACTACTCTTCCACAGCAAATGATAAGGGAAGGCATTCTCCAAAGTTAGTGAGCTTTCAGAGGTATTTTTTATGTGGAAGAAAGGTTTATTTTGTATTAGAGATTTGAAATACATAGAATCATAGAATCACTCAGGTTGGAAAAGACCTTAAAGATCACGGAGTCCAACCGTGACCTAACCATGCTACCCTAACTCTAACAACCCTCTGCTAAATCATGTCCCTGAGCACAACAGTTTTTAAACACATCCAGGGATGGTGAATCAACCATTCCTACTCCTGCTTTCAGTAAAGAAGTTCCTGATATCCAACCCCAACTTACCCTGGTGCAACTTAAGGCCATTTCCCCCCATCCTATCACCTGTCACCAGTGAGAAGAGACCAATCCCGTTCACACATTCATGTGTGTTTGCCACATTCACATTACAGCCCTGAATGCCAAATTGTTCTGTGGTACCTCACCTCTGCTATTGTCAAATCCTTCTGGCACTACTCGCTGGATCAGCAGCTTCACTGTTAGATCCCTGTATCTCAACTAAGCATTCTCAACCCTACACTACACAGTGTCACCATAACATAAAATGCACTCAACTAGAATATTTGAGTATAACTACAGAAAGAAGTTGCACTTTAAGAAGTAGCTTTATTACAGAAGATTAAGCCATTCCTGATTGCTACAGTCAGTTAACCATTTAGTTAGCAAAACGACTGTTTTCAAATCTCAAATGAAAATTGGAACAGAGGTTCTCCTAGGAGGCAGTTTGCAGAAAACACACAAAGATGAACAAATAATGCCGGCAAAAAGCTTCTACAGTTCAGCTCTGAACTAAATTTAAGAAAGAAGACTACTAGGCAACAGTAACCAGGAAAATACGATTTAAGATTCTGCCCACAGATTTAATTCTCAAAGCAATTTCATCAAAAAATTCTGATCAGTAACCTAAATGGAAAAGGTAATTTGATTTCCAAACAATTGGAGAATGACAGATACGCAAAAAGTAGTTACACTTCTTTGCTTTAACAGGGTTAATGAGTGTTTAGCTACCTGAGATTTTAAACATAAATGAGCACCTAACCAGAATTATTACTTGGCTACTTTACACCTCATTTGCCTTCTGATCCATGGAAGAGTGATCACCAGAATTCAGATACCAGGTTGCATTTTCTGACATTTTGGACTGATGTACAATAGTTTAACATCTCATATATAACTGTCTTGCTACATGGCCAGGGTCATTAAAGAACAACAGGACAAATGAACACACTGAGTCAAGCATAGATGACCCATATCATCTATGTCATCTATCTCATGTGAGAAATCTCTTCACATTTAGAAAATGCAATACTAGTGAAAAACATAGATAATCTGCACCTACATACTCACTACTAAATTTGTTATAGTTTTGTGTTTAATTTCAAATAATATGTTTATTCATATGGAGCCTATAAGGGAAATTCTTGAGAATCTACTGGTTTAAGAAGTTAACTGCTCTCATTCTTACTATTAGCTTCCCAATTCAAAAATCTGTAATTATAATGATACTGCCAGCACTGGCAAAGGAAGAAATGACATTGCAAACCATCTATATACTAGACTGTTGGGTAAGCTCTGTGATACTTTTCTACACTACAAATATTTAACAAGATTTGTTCCCAACAGACTATTTACGACAACGGTTTATTTCATGGCACTCTATTTGCTGCAACAAGAAAGAGCAAAGGTTATTTCAGGCCTTTAGCCAACAGAACTTTCACTAAAGAAAGAAAAGCACAATCATTTAATTCATAAGATCATTTTTAAAAGTGTAAATTATGCTTATTTAACACATACAGCTTAAATTCCAATTTGTGGTATCTAGGTGAAAATAAATTTAAAATTCCATTAACAAAATGGCTTTTTACTACTGAGACTTCTATGTTGCTATGCTTCCAATAAAACAAATTCAATCCAGACGAAAATTTTTCATGGAATCACTATCAAAATTCTTCTATTTTAAAAAGAAAGATTGTCTTTAAAAGTAAAGACAATTTAAAAATCTCATTAAAATGGCACTGCTCACATATGATAAGCTTGAGGTAGGTATATATAAATTATATATAGTTAAATTCATCTGCAGTCAGATGATGCAAGCACTTTGCCAAATTTTATCTTCTTGAGGTTTTTTTCTGGTTTCATTTTCTGTTTGTTGGTTTGTTTGTTTGTCTTTCTTAGGTTAAACAGGGAAAGAGTAGCTCTAATTTAAACTACGTTGTCTTTCAGGGCATCATCATATCACATCACTTAACACACAAGTTATTTTCTTTCATTTTGTAAAAAATAGTTTATAACTTTAAAACCTAGTGTAAACAGCAAGAATGGCTGACATATGATGTGCAATCACATTCCTTTGGGGATGAAAAAAACAGCATTACTGAAAAGTCTGTTTTGATCAATACGCTACTACTACTACAAGATTTATAACATATAGGGATTTCAAACTTTCTTTTACCATTCATTGAATATTTTAAACAAAATCTATTATCATCAGTCACAATATTTATTCTCTTAAAAATGTATCAACATCCAAGGCTGGCATCAGACAAAACTGAGTTTTTACAACAAAAAAAGGCTCACATTTGCAAATAGGTTTAGTAACTTTCATTTCCTGTTTTGTTTTTTTTTTTTCCTGTTTTTTGCTTTTGTTTTTTAATTTGGGCTTACATCTGCTATAGCGGATGAGGAACGAGTCCATCACCTCATCTTCAGGAGGTCTTTTACCAGTTTTAGCAAGATAATGGAAAATTACACATGGAAGAATCAGAAAAGTTTGAGGGAAAGGGAAAACTCAATGTGGAAGTCTAGAATTATGTTACGAGTAGAGAAAGAGCAGACATTCTCCAAATATTCGGTTAAATACAGAAGTAAAAACATTAATCTGTTAAAGTGTATTTCTCATCTCACTTAATTTAATGTGAATTTAAAAATAAAGACATAGTCAGGTTTCTTAATCTTCAATTACATAAATTACATAATGATCCCATTGACAAGTTTCAGAGTAAACAGCATCACTTTGCATTGCGCTAATTCAAACACAGTCAATGCAGCAGTGATTACAATCATTAGAGAGTCACTGTTATTTATAAACTGAACTTATGAATTCAAGGAATTTCTGTCTCCACCATTACTTACACGCATGGAAGTAATTCTTAAATTCCGTTTGAAGGAAGCAAAATAGTGAAACAAAGACTTAATCGCAAACATTTTTGAACAGTGATTCTTTCCAGTGAAATAATTTAGGGTGATACTATTCAGACTAAGACTAAGGAGAGCATTGATCTTTCACTCAACAGCAATAGATGAAAACTGAAATAACTGAAATACATTGTAGTGTGAAAAGTTTAAGGGTGCACCTACCTCAAGCTCTTCAAGTGCACTTCCTAGAGTAGCTCTGTAAGATGCAGGTTGTCCCTTTTTATTCCCAACTCCTTGGGAAGCATTAGAAATTACATTGAGGGCATTTTGTATTTCATTACAAATTGAATCCTTGCTGGCTGTAAGGGATGCAACATCTGAATGTTCCAAACAAGCTGAACATATTGAATGAAGAAGAGAAGAATTTTCTTTCAGGGTTGCACGTGCTGCAGCAATTTCATCTCGCTGATCACTAGATTTCAAATCCTGTCAGCAAAAGAACATGACATTTATTACCAAGAGCACTTCAAAACTGACAAGTAATGCATAAATGATGTTGTTTGGGTTTTTTTGTTCATTTTTCTATCTGTTGTCTGTTTAAGGACAATTTATCAAAGATTTGGAAAAAAGACTACATCTATAATTGTACTTATAATGGAATCTTCTTTATCTCACAAGGAATGAACAAGATCTGTGGAAAACAATCACATTTTTTAAATCGTATTTTATAACTAGCACTATGAAATATTCACATTTTGCTTTTCTAAAAAGAATTTTCCTGTGAAAAAAGTGGCCTGGAAATCAGCTTTCTCTCCTCTCCAACATGTCTATTTTAATAAGCAGTAGAGGACAGAGATGTAGATAGGCTTAATAAAGGAGTCTTTGATTGCTACATCTAAACACATTTCTTGTGGTTGCATCCCTGCCCTGCTGCCTGTGTCCCAAGTGCTCTGTAGAAATGAACAGCAGCTAGAGATGAGAATTTTGAACTTCAGGGAAATGGAAAACATGGAAGGTAAGGAAATAAAGAAAAAAGTGTCTATGAAAAGCTACTTCCGTAGAGCGCCACTGCCTGTTTCTCCTCTCTCCCTGCTATGTGCATACTTCAAGCATTCAGGGATCCTACAACATTCATCTTGTTCCTTTTTTCTCCTCCTGGATCTGTTCGAAACCCTACAGCCTTCTGCCATCCCAGACAATAAGGACTAAAAGTGAACCTTGAAACTGAAGGTGAGATTCAACTGTTATTAGGAATCAAGCTGTTGTGTTGTTACTTGGACAGCTGAAAGTTATGGACTTTGCAGCAAATATATAGTCAACACCAGTATTGTAAACAGCCTCCTGTCCCAGCCTGCTTTACTGTACAGACATTTTCCATATGCTCTTTCTGAATCTTGTCCATTTGTAAAAAACTAGTAAATATCTGCAAAATGGCCTGCAAGAAGGAAATAAATAAATTCAGTGGAACAGAATTAAAAAAGGAAGGTCAAACAGTACATTAGAATAATAAAAGCCAGCGGTACCAGCTTCAAATTACAAGAAGAAGCACAATGAGAAATGAACAACATGCAAACAGAGCTGATCACAGTTTGCTCTAAAGCAAGTTGGACTTTATTTTCCTTTGCATTGCACGAGGCTTTACACGCATTATTTATGAAAGCATCATAACCTCCACACCTCACTGTATAAAGGTTTGACTTGATAGACAAAGAAAAGTGCATTCAATATTGAATGAACTGGTCCTAGTTTTGAGATTTTATTTTTTTTAAATCTCATTTACTTGAAGAAATGCATTGGATGTAGGGCTGGATCTTACTTTCTCAGTCTTACTTGGAAATCTCAGGGATACAGTAGAGGTGGAAAAAAACAGTGGAGCCCTAAACAGAAGCAGACAACTCTTCCACCAGGAGGTGATCTGAATTAGAAAACTGAGTTATTTCCTTGGGCAGATTAAAATTTAATATTTAAATTTAATATATATTTTAAAAAATTAAAACTAAAAAAAAGAATAAGCCATAATATAAATGAATCTGTGTAGGAATGATTTTTGACCCTTTTGTTGAAATCCAAATACTTGATTATACTCAACTGTATTTATCATGAACTGCAGACTCTTACTCTACATTTCCTAATATTACATGACAAGAAGACAGAGTGCTCCCTTTTTTACTATAATGCAAAGGAGCTACAGATCAGAAGACACACTGGCAAGTCAACATAACATTTTAGTCTCACTGACTTCTATTCCTAAGCACTTATTACTGTGTTCCATCTTACACAGATAATTGAACTCAAAAGTCCTTCCAAAGGACTTTTCCCAATCAAAAAAATACTGCCTAACCTGGAAGAAGTAGTAAAATTGATAAGCCAGCAGCAAAAAGCTGGCAATTTTCATAATAAACAAAGCCCCACAAGTCTTCATAATAAACCCAAAGAACAGAGAAAGAAGTAGGTATGACCTAAAGTAAGTTGTCATGCTCACACCTAGTACCCAAAAATACATTAAAGTTTTGTAGACATTCTTAGAATTTCATGAGTCTTATTATCATCATATTCAATTCTATAAAAACATAGTAAAGAAATGCTGTAAAATTCATTATGAACATCCTTTGTAGATTAAAATTATTTTCCTCTTTTTCAGTTTCTGTCTCTTAGGCTTGTAAACAGAGCAGAATGAGAGGAAGGGAGAAGCAGGATTTCAGTGAACTCAGCTGAGAGATTATCAGAGCTTTCAAGAGCATTTTTTGGGTGCTCTGGGGAAGGAAGAAGGACAGGAAATGGAAGATGCACTTTAGGAAATCTCTGACTAGGATGTCTGTCCTTCCAAGGACCTCTTGAAGAAAAGGAGACCTTGCTCTTGGCAGACCTGCACAGCCACCTAATTCCTACCCCAGCTCCAAAGGAAACAGCATTTCCACAGCACTCTGTTCAGAAACCCCTGAGCAATTTCTCTTGCCTCTAGGATTCCATGAAAGGGAAAGACAAGAGATACACTATTTCACTTTGAGACTTAAGAAAGCATGTACCAAATACACCATTGCATCGTACATTTGCCTCTCTTAATGGATTTTTCATTTTTTCCCTTCCTTGACTGTTCCCTCAATTACTCCTTTGCCAGACACCGTGTTCAACTTTGCTGCACTGGTAGCAGAGAAACTTTCAAGTATTAAAGATTAAACAAAGGGAAAATACATATGTATATGCACTAGTCATTTGGTTTTAACTGAGGAGATAGAGTAACTTTGTGACTGTTGTGGCACAGGAAATAAACTGAGGGAGGTAACAGAGAAGCAAACCAAGCAAAATTTTTATGTTAAAAATAGTAAAACAATTATAAAAACAAGCTAATATCGACTCACATCTTAAATCACTTTCTCATCTTTCAATTTTCTGCAAAGAAATAGGAAAAAAATCTTTGTAGTAGACATTTAAGATTCAAATATAAATTTAAGGGTTGATGTCTAGACAATATTAAGAGACTACAGCACGTATTTTCTGACCATTAGAGTGTATACATAGGGATAAAAACACCCAGGCAAACACTAAAAGCTCCACAAGGTAACTTAGCATATATTACTACCTCCTTGTAACACAATTCACTCAAAGAAAAGTGCAGAAATGCTCAGAACTCAGACAAAAACATCCATTTTACTGTTCACAAAACTGCAATACAAAAATACGTGTAATGGTTTCTACTTGCCTTGTGCCCTTTAAGGTAGTTTTAGTGGTCAACTTGACCCCAAATCCATTACTATCCACAAATCCTCACGCAAATCCTTAAATAAGTAGTTTAAGAATTGAACAGATGCAAATGGAAGTGAAATAGTTATGGATCTTAAAGGCTCATGCGAAAAAAAAGAGCTAACATAAGAAAGCTTTTCTCACAGATTTGAGCATTAGCCAGAAAATTACTACCATTTAATTAATAATTAGACAAAGATGGGAACAATGCCTTGTGTGGTTAGAGAGACAGTGAGAGCCTCGCCTAAAAGACATCCACAGCTCCAAAGCAGAAATGAGAAGCTCCTGTGTTTGCCAAGAGGAAAGGCCAGAATCTCTCCCAATTATGTTAATAAAAGTACAGAGATAGAGATAACTTCCTCACATAAGAAAGTGATCACAAATACAAATCAGGACTATAAACATAGATCTGTATGCATGTATTAATATATAAGTACACACATACACAGGATCCATTGTGAAGGGAACATTGTAGAAGCTCTAGAATAACCACTGCCACTTCTAGAAAACCAACGTAAGATTAACTTCCATAGTAACGTGGGATTAATCAGGCTCTTTGTAGGCATTGGAGGAGTGCTGTCAGATTCCCCTCAAATTTTTTGTTCAAACCAAACAAGACCAGATCTCTCATGCTCTCTTCACAAGACATGGCACTAATCTCAGCCATCCTGAGCTAAGCAGATACACATTCATTTCTTTCAGAGTTTCTAAGCCTGTGTTTTTACAACTGCTAATAAAGCACATTACCAGTTTGGGATTTGGTAGTCAAACACTTGGTAAAAACTTGCTGCACCTTAATGAGATTTGATTTTCAAGAAAGCTGCCAATCAGCAAGGCCCTCTACGTGAGCACAGTGCCATACAGAGTATTGCCATTGCCAAATTACACATTAAGATGAATAAAAACAAGCACTTATTTTCAAATTTATTCTTCAACTGTCCATTTTAAATATTCTGCATGTTACTGATTTTAAAACATAGTGGGTTTTATTTCACACACCATTGTATCAAGTTTTAGAATTGTGGTATAGAATCATTGGTAATGTAGGGCGTTACTTCTGCTCAGTAACACAACCACAGCAAGTTAACCACTGAGAAGGAATGCCCATAAATTCAGAGCAGCAGTGAATCAAAAGGAACATACATTTGTGCATTCTCGATGACTTAATAACTTTTGCTAGTTAAGCTTACTTCAAATCATGATTTTAAGGACTAAGAATTTAATATAGTCTGCTTCTACAAAGACTGTTCTGTCTTCAAAAAACCCTGATTTACAGGACTCAGTTCCCACAAGAAGTGATGCCTTGCAACTTTATATCTACACCTATTTACTATCAATCATACACAAACTGATGCACATTACCACAAAAACATAGCAAAAACACACTAAGTATCAAAACTTGATCATGTCTGATTAACATCCCAGGGTGGTTTGTTTAACTTTTGTTTTTGTTTGCTACTGTTTTTTTTTTGTTTTGTTTTGTTTTTTTCCAGAATTTGCTGTTCAGTTAAGGAGGTATAGTTTATTTAGATGACTTCCTTCTGTCAGACTGCAGCTGCTGCACACCACTGTCTCATATCCTTCATCAACTTTTTCTAGCCCGATTACACATTACAGAGCAACACCTTGCTGTCATTTCCCTATCCCATTATTTCAGAATGCATCTAACAACCTGCTCTCTTAACTGTCTCCTAGATGAAGTTGTTGCCTTTGAAAGGTTGCAAAGAAATTTTTCCCTCTTAGAATTAATATAATAGGACTTTTATTTAAATCTAGCTCTCCTTTTTCTGCACGCAGATACCACTTAATATATTAGCTCACAAAGGTTTTCTTCTAGTTACAGTTGTGGTCATATTTGTCATAAATGAGCATGTCTAGTATTAGAGCAGGAAACATTCATCAGCAAGAGTGACCCAGGTCAAACTTCAGATCTGAACCTCCAGTACCATCTTCAGGAGCAAGAGAGGAGTAAAGAAAGGAATGAAAGAAGTGAAGAAAAAGAGATGGATGAAATAAAGCAGAAATATATATATATATTATATGTATATATAATTTAAAGAGAATTCACTTATTTGACCTCCAGAAGCCCATCCACTCAACGAAATTCAGGACAAACCTAGCTCATTGATTTTTATAAGGTTAGCATCCAGTTCTTGAAAATCATACATTGCCTTAACACTGAGAGCAGAAGGAAATTAAGACTTCAAGATCATTTTAATATGCACTCATCAGGGGAACTAAATGAGCAAACAATGCTTTGATAAACAGTCTTTTTCAAAATGCTTCATAGCTGGAATACCATGACTATGCATGTTTTTAATTATCATAAAAAAGACTGAAAAAACATCTAGGGGATTACAGAGACCTGGTATACAGGCACTGACTGATTTGCTAAGCTTATCAACTGAGATTGCATAAGAACCAGAGGTCCAGAATATACACTAAGACAGTTCCTAATTTCTCAAATATGATTAAAGACACAATAAAAATGTCATTTGTCAAAAAAGTCAGGTTAAGTCTGTAAACATTCATTCAATTTTAATATATATAGAGTGAAACTCAAGATCTTTCACATGCTAGTTATTTCTTGGGTTTGGGAAATTGTATCATCATTCATGTTCAGTACAATGTGCAGGATACAGTTGATGAAGTTTTCGAAAGTATTCCAAACAGAACATTTTCAGTGGAAGATAAATCACTGAAAATTATGTCATAACGACATTTTCCACTAATATAAATTTCTGAAATATTTTTGTCGTTGCTGTAATACACTATTTCATTATTTGCTTTGTTTATGAAAATTTTAAATTAGAAGGAGTTTGGGGATACTTATTAAATAGAAAATATTCTATTCCCTGCCTTAGTAATATTAAGCTGCTTAGAAACTTCTAAAGTAAAAAATACCAATAGCAGAAGATCACATTCTATGTAGTCCACTAGAAGTTTCACTGTTACAGTTTAACAGGTACCAAACTGATGAATCTTTCATATTTATCCTGTTTTGTTTTAGCCTTATTTTTATACATATGATCATATGTAAACATACTTCATCTTTCACATTAGTTGGAAAGAGGTCCTGAACTCAACAGTTCAAGGTCCCCAAGGTATAAGTTTCTCCTGGTCCTAACAGAGCAGAGTTCAGTTTTCATAGAATCTTAGAATCACTAAGGTTGGAAAAGACCCACAGGATCATCCAGTCCAACCGTTCACCTATCACCACTGGTTCTCGCTAAACCACGTCCCTCAACACAACATCCAAATGTTCCTTGATTCGTTTTCCTGGATTTAATACCCAGTGTTAGAGATGTGAAATCATCATGCATAAGCAAGTACAAAACTTGTATAACTGTTTCAATTGAGATTTTCTCATACATTATAGACTCAACAAAGTCAAGGTGCTTGCCACTACGTGTCTGACAAACTCCAGCTGCAGTTTAGTGATTTTAAAATATTTATGATAAATATCTGTCAACAATACAAAATAAGCTGATTTCTTTTTTCCTTGCCAAAAAAACACAAAACTA
Organism: Phasianus colchicus; assembly: GCF_987193195.1. NCBI lineage: Eukaryota > Metazoa > Chordata > Aves > Galliformes > Phasianidae > Phasianus > Phasianus colchicus. Next base: position 10,809,345 of record NC_143443.1, read on the forward strand.
TGGCAAGTTGAGTAAAATAACTCAATGACATATTTTTCCACTCTAAGAAGTATTCAATTCAAACACTGCACAGAACGTTAAGATGCTGGTATGTGAACATGTGTACAATTGATGTGTGTAAAGAACAGCTCTCAAGAAAATGAAACTAAAGTGTTGATCCATCAAAACAAGCTTATTAGCATTACCATTTTCAGAAATGTTAACAGTATGCTCTGTTTTGGCTAATCAGCTTACACTGCAAAATCAGTTTGTTTTGACTGTTATCATGGATAACAGTTTCTCTTTCTTCTTGCATATCAGCTGGGTTTTCTCACCATTGTTTTCTGCATATCCTGCAAACAGTTATAGGATAGCAACTCAGAGCAAGAAAGAAAAAGCCATAAGCCCTTGAGCTCTGTACTGAATGTTAATGCATTGGTATATGATAGATTTAATACAGAACTGAGAATAAATGTCTTCCAGCAGCTGTACTCTGGACCTATAAATTGCTGTAAGTACTGTGAAAATCTATACAGAGAAAGAACGGCTGTATAATTTAAAGCACTGGTATTTGTCAAGAAAAGCTGCAAATCAGAACTTGATTTCTTTGTTTCAAAATTCTTATAAAAATTACAAGTTGCCTTACAGAGATTCTTTTTAGATTCGAACTTTTGTTCATCTTTCCTGATGGAACTTCAGTGCAGAATACTATTTAATTCTTAATAGAATAATGAAATTCAAGAAGAACAAACATCAAATGAGTTTTTAAAAAAAATGCTAGAAGTTTGTACAAAAGAAAAATTAACAATGAGCATTTATGCTCTACATTGAATATACTTGGATAATACGAGAAAAGTAGAGTAGTGATCCAATTTATACTGTAGAGCTTATATATACTATACTAATCCACAAAAATAAAATGATGAAGAAAAGGTTTAAACAGTTGAATTATTATTTTTGAGATGTATCCCTACCAGGAACACTGACAGCTGCATCATACTCCTGTTCTTCCTTACACTTGAGAGATTTTGCACAATCAGTCCAAAAATACAAGCTAAAATACACATTATGCCTCAATAGCCACATAAAATGCTATACCACCTAACCAATGCCTAAAACTTACAGAATTTAAATAAGTTTATTGGAGAAATATAAAGATTTGCGTCTTAAAGTCAAACGTACATTTAACCATCTCTCATTTGCTAATTTGTGAACACCAAACAATGGTTTTTTAAACATCAATGATACTGGAATTTTTTACTAATCAGGGAAGCACAACTTTTGAGCTAGTGGTTTTGATTCAGAAAATAGGAAAAGATTCTAAAATATTTTTCAGAAAAAAAAAAGTCATTAAGAGTTTTAAAAGTGAACACTCTTTTCTAACAGAAGTAATTTTAAGTCCATGAAATAAGAATGCTTTGTTGAAACCCTTTGAAATAGTTACTTTCAGAATGCGATCAACATTGAACTGTGTTGTCAATGTCTGTTATGTTAACAGACTGCTATCTGCTAACTGCAGTTTAAATTGCCATATTTCTTTATGTGCTAGCTTCCAACCATCATAATTGAAATGACTCAACGGGAGACAATATCCTCCTGGACTCACAGCAAGTAACAATGAATACTGTAGCATTTCTTATGTAAGTTCAGGAAATGTAATTTCCTTTATTTCTACATATATAAGAAATAAAGCATTAAAAAAAAAAAAAAACAAAAAACACTGATTTGAGCTGTGCTAAGAAATTTAATTATTATTTTTGGTGTATAAAATCAGAAAAGTCCCAAGAAATATTTATTATTTTTGTGAAGTGAATATTCTATCAGAAGTTCAATTATCTGAAAGCACTTCAAACTGGTCAGAATTCATTTTATAAGACACAAAATAAGGCACACAATACTTCAAAACAAAACAGCAAGTCTTACTAATTATCCTCTCATATGGAACCAGCTGTGTTGAACCCATTGAATTGTAACAAATCTTAATATTAATACAAGGGCTACCACAGGCAACATCCCATAAGACAACTGCATTCAGTAGAAACAGCACGTAAAATATAATGCAAGTCTCACTAATAGAAGAAAGGAGTGGAAAGCAGTCACAGTTTAAACTTCAGCAAAGAAAATTTTGTGAAGACCCTACAGACAGACAGACACTGCAGAGCTCTGAAATTTTTATCTTTGCGATCTGTCCTTTAACATCTAAGTCAGGGCTTTGGTGTTTATCCTTGAATATAAAATAGGAATGCACAGCTGATCACAGTCACCATCAGAAACAAACCTCCACTGCCTTATCTCCATACATTACAAAAAGTCAAAACACCCTTATAAATGTTTTTTCCTTGAAGAAGGGAAATGGTAAGAACTTCAAGCTTCACACAGCAGTGGCAGCAGTTTTGCCAAAGTGTCCCCTACCTGTTCATATGCTGACTTCCTCATTTTCCCTAAATGGTTAAAAATTATTGAATTTGAGTTTCCTTTTATTGTTTATGATGGTATCTAATAATGTGGAAGAACACCAAGGAATTAAAACATGTTGCAGCATTTCAGTACCTAAAGGGAGCCTACAGAGGGGAGGGGAAATCAACTCTTTGAAAGGGTAGATAACTGCAGGACGAGGGAAAATGGTTTTAAGTTGAGGGAGGGGAGATTTAGGTTGGACGTCAGGGGGAAATTCTTTACAGAGAGAGTGGGGAGGTGCTGGAACAGGCTACCTGGAGAGGTTGTGGATGCCCCGTCCCTGGAAGTGTTCAAGGCCAGATTGGATGGGGCCCTGGGCAGCCTGGTCTAGCATTAAATGAGGAGGTTGTTGGCCCTGCATGTGGCATGGGGGTTGGAGATTGATGATCCTTGAGGTCCCTTCCAATCCTGGCCATTTTGTGATTCTGTGATCTAATTAAATGGGATGAAAAGGTTTTAGTTCAAGGTTTTGTAGAATCAATTTCTTGCATTGAAGCAATGTATAATTTTAATTGCAAACTTCTCTGCTTAATAAGCCTTAACAGAATATGCTCATTTCTATGACTTTAGTGGTTTTGCACAGATGATAATAAAGTCAGTTCTTCCATGGAGGAAATGTCACTATCAAACTAAACATTCTCATCAGTAACAGTCAGAAATTATAGAGTGTAGGGAGCTCACACAATTTAGAAAGTCAAAGACCTGACCATCAAGTTCCAATATTACTGGTCTTGTGAAGCTTTGAGATCTTAAGAGATGTGGTGCGACAGATTAAATATAATAGTCCATCTTGATTAAGGGGGAAAGATGTCTTCCACCCCATTCCCCATACCAACTGCCACAAAACATGTAGAGAAATATCAGTTTATCTGACCCCTGGTTTCCTCTGGAATAACCCCTTTTTTTTTACTCTTGCTGTGTTTCAAGAAATAACACAGCACATCGTTGATCAAGAAAGAGGACACAACCATCAGTAAAACTACTAGTACAGAAAAAGCCCTGTATTTTAGAATTCATTTAAAAGGGACAGATTAATAAAATAAGGCCAGGTAAGTCAGTCAAAGCAGCACTATACTTCACATTCACAAATAATTTACTAAGCAAACTACCTCGAAGATACAGCATTTAAAAACTTTTACTTTCAATATTTCATACAGAAACTGAATTTCAAGTGATTATGCTATTAATGACTAATTTTCCATTAATTACAATTTGATCAAACACAGATTTGATCCCAAATCCCTTCAAATCCAAGGGAAATTGCAACATAAGTTTTTGCAAAAAATGTTATGCTTTTTTTTCACATTAACAACATTATTCATAGGACACGCTAAATCTAAGATTCATATGTATTCAGATTGTTTCTCATTTAGAGTTTTTGGTGAGTGGTACGACTTGCTGTGTTGCTGACTAAGACAAAACAAATTATATTCTCTCTTCATCAACTCTAAGCCACACTGCAATCAATATAATGTCTAATAGTTCTGAGGACTATGAATAAAATATTAAAATTGCATTAGAGTTCTTTTATATTGAAGAGCTTAATTAACATGAAAATAACCTTTCAATAATGTTTCCTCTCTTCTAGATTATTCTTATAAAGTATTAATGAAACATTAAAACTTTTCTCATAGGACAATAACTCACTTTTAAAATGATAAATCACTCAAAGACTATCTAATCAATTTCCTTTTTAGTTTATTATTAGAATAACACTCCTAAAAAGTGAACAGAATTTTTAAAAAGTATAATCCTTCAGAGAACTCACCTTCAAAGCTAATGAGCGTAATCAACTTCTGAAACAGAGTAAATCTTTTATACTTTGCTATAGTACTTATTTTTAATATAAAATTGAAGTTATTTTTGCTCAAGAAAAGAGCTCCAACAATTCTGAAATACTTCTTCAAGCCCAAACATGAGATACAGCTGTGCATTTGTGTAGATCTTAAACCTGCCATCCACATTCTTCAATATTGCCTAAGAGAAGCAATATAGGGTCTCCGTTCCTCTGCTGATAGTACAATGTAGGACTGCATAAGATGCAACTAGGATCAGCTCTTCAGCATACAAGAACTGCATAAACCTAACATGATGGTTATTTGTTCCTTACATAAGGCAAACACAGAAATAAGAGAAACTACATTGAAAGATGACAACAAACTTGTGAGCAGAGAGATGTACCATTCTAGCCACACCTTCTGCTTTTTGCTCTCCTCTTAAGCACACTCAGGCTAGAAGAATAAAGGAAATGTTCAGAATTACAGTAAGTTCTAAGCTCAGTAAATGTATATGACATACTCAGCATCTTAATAATAACCAAAAAAGAAAATTTTCTTTTTTTTTTCTCATTTTAAAAGTTAGAGATTGAAAGAACCAGCACAGGATTCATTAGTAGGGAACAAAAGAACAATGGGACTAAGCAGGAAAAAGAGCCATATGGACTACTGCAAGTTCAAACGCTGTTGTGAGGCACCAAATAGTCCAGCTGTGCCACATGCACACAAAACAGTTTGTGATACAAAGCAAAGAAGCCAGAAAAGGAAGGCAAGAGGCTGGTATGTCTAAACCTAGACCTTCTGGTCAAAATGGAGAGCAAGAAGTACAGGTACAGGTGCACAGGTGGCGGAAGCAGGGACAGGTTCCCCAGCAAGAGTATAGGGATGCTGCTAGGCTGTGTAGGGATTGAGTCAGGAAAGCCAAGGCCCAGATGGAACTGGACTTGTCAAGGGGTGCAATGAAGAATAAGAAAGGCCTCTAGAAGGTACATCAACTAGAAAAGTCAAGTCCAGAAGGGCGTACCCACTCCTAGCGAGTAACACAGACAGACTGGTAACAACATGCAAAGAGAAGGCTGAGGTACTCAACAACTACTTTGCCTCTGCTTTGCCTGTTTGTTATCACAGCTCTTCACAGACTGCTGAAGCAGATAGATCAGAAGGTGGGGTCTAGTGGAGCAATGCTCCTCCCACTGTAAGCAAAGATTAGGTTCACGACCACCTGAGAAACCTGAATATCTGTAAGTCTATGGGTCCCAACAAGATGCAACTCAGAGTCCAGAGGGAACTGGCTGATGTAGCTGCCAATCCACTCTTCCTGGTGTTTGAAGAGTCTTGGCAGTAAGGTAAAGTTCCTGGTGACAGGAAAAAAGAAAAAGGCAGTTTATACCCATTTTTAAGATGAGCGTGGCCAGCAGGTCAAGGGAGGTAAAGTCCTCAGTACAGGAGAGATGTGAACCTGCTGGAATGCTTCCAGAGAAGGGCCACAAAACCAATTCAAGCGATGGAATACCTCCCCTATGAGAAGTAGAGAGAGCTGGTGCTGTTCAACCTGAAGAAGACAAGACTCCAGGGAGACCCGATTGCAGCCTTTCAGTATCAAAAGGGGAGCTGTAAGAAAGAAGGAGCAGATTCTTTAGCAGGTTCTGTTGTGATAGGACAAGGCAAAATGGTTTCAAACTAAAAGAATTAAACAAAAAGATTTAGATGGATATAAGACATGCGGGTTTTTGGGGGTTGTTTGTGTTGTTTTTTGTTGTTTTGTTTTGTTTTTTTTTTACAATAAGAGTGGTGAGGCACTGGGAAGAGGTTGCCCAGAGAAGTAATGCCTCATCTTTGGAGACCATCACGGTCAGATTGAACAGGGCTTTGAGCACTTGATCTGTCTGTAGATATCCCTATTCATTGCAGGGAAGATGGGGTAGATGACCTGTAAATGTCCCTTCTAAATCAAACAATTCTATTATTCTAAGGTTCTGTACAGATACCCACTGCATCTTAGGAGATATTCTCTTTCAAAGACAGATAATCCTTTCCTTCACAGATTTTTCATGCTAGTCTAATATCAGTAAAAACTATTTCTATCACATGGTCTCAGTCTAAGGAATATTTTTTCTTTAAAAAAAAAAAAAAAGAAATAATCCACTGAAACCAATGATGTCTGTTTATAAACAGCCCAAGTTCCCAAATTCATTTCAGTGTTCTTCATCCCACTTTTTCTCTACAGAATTATCACCAAATTAGAAACTGCTTTAGGGAATTTCAATACTGAAAATATTCTTCAGTTAAAGCAATACTCATACACTTTAAAAAAAGAATATAATTAGGGAAAAGATTTAATAAAGGCATACATCTTTATTTTGCACTTACTCAACTTCCAACACCCAGATGGCACCTATGGAATGTCTCCTATTACCTATTTTCCCCACTCTTTTAGACACTCTTCTTCTGACTTAGACAAAAATAACTGTCATTATTAAGGAGTCACAAAATGCCAATTTCTCGATATAAAAATTAGTCATATATATCACTTTCACCACAGTTAAACATTCCAAATGTGAAACATTTGAAATTCTTTAGAGGACTCTATTGAACAAGCCCTGAGAACTCAGGCTGTCTGTGAAAGTCAGTGAAATTAATTTGTGAAAGCCAGTGATTTAGTCTGCTAACGCCACAATGAAAACAGGATGCTGCCAAAAATCTAATCACATATGAACAATTGCCACTGGAAAGCAATTTTGACAACTATAATCTCTTCAATCTCTTCAGATAATCAAGAACAATCATATATAAGAACATTATTTTTCTAGCTTAGTAAAATTCTATAGCATTGGTATGTTGCATTCAATAGCTGCTATACTGAAAGGAAACTTTGTGATGCCTTTGGACCAGTATAATCTATGTTGCATTGGGCAAATCTCTCTTTGAGAGACTACTTGGCCTTGTCATCTGCAAGAAATTTTGGATGTTGATTAGTGAGAATTTTGAGTGAAGATAGGTGGCTAAACAACTTATTGAGAATTACAGTGATGATGAAAGGATTCCAGAGATCATGAGTTCACAGTAATTAGACAGCAACTAACAAAAATATAGGACGTTTTATCTGCAAGGTAAACCTGCAGTTTCATTAAAATGTCAAAAATATTTGTATAAATGGATATACGTGACAGAAAATAAAAGCAGTCTGAGCAATAATATAGCCAATTAGCAATACATTATAAGATAGGAGGAGCAGAAGTTCAACATTTCTGCAACTGAAGCATCTAGACACTTTTTCCCCCACACTGATTGTTCTCCAGCCAGAGCTTCTGCAGTAGTATGGTGCACTGCAGACTGTCTGAATAAAAAGAAACCCCAAAAGCAAAAATTCTGGGTCAAACCAGTTGTGCAAGAGAGATTGGAATCTACAGGTTGTGGCCATCTCAGAAGAAGAGCAACATTCCTTACTCCCCTCTGGTAATAAGAGATAAAAATAAAATATGATCTAATGAAAATGAGATAATCAACATTGCTTCCAAATCAGGCAGCTTACTCCAACACAAATGGCAGTTTATTCCTCCTCTGAGAGCTTGTATCTGAAAAGTATCAGTGTGCAAAACCTTGTTAACGTCACTGCTTAGCACTCAAGTGAAGTCTACCGGAAATATTAGTATCTTCTGGAAAGCTTTGACAGAAGTGCAGAGAACCTTCCTCAGACTTGCGTTATGTAAAATGCTCCTATCTGTTGTCCCCTGTCTGAAAAAAACAAACAAACAAACAAAAAACAACCGGATGAGGTCAACATGGAGAAATATGGAGAACCAAGAAAGACCTCTAATAATTAAACACATCCTTGATTAATAGAGGGGTCTACAGCGAAGGAAACATACAGAACTCTTTTGTGCATCCAAAAACACTGACAGACACAATAAATACACAAGACCAAGTTGACTGGAGGGAAAGAGGATAACACAAAAGCTGCCAAAGACAAATTTGCACAGTGTGCTCACCTAACCATAGTGCTAGTCAGAATCAGACTGAAGTCAAATTTGGACAAAAACTGTGACTAAATTATCTTGCCCAATAAATAGTGGGGAGCCCAAAAGGCACTTGAGCTCTCCTGCACATTAGCCAGCTACACAACAGGATCTCTGCTATCACCTAGGTGAGACACTATACCCCTTGAGGGTACACATCAATGTGAAGAGATTCCTTGCCAGTATCAATCCTTAGTAAATGACTAATAGCTTGCTAATCTTTGTAAGCTTTCCTAAGATTATAGCTTAGATTGACCATGCCCATATAATCCTTTAAACACAACCTATTGACAAAGTCCATGACTAGAAGTGGATTTATCCACACATATGCTCTTCACATCTGTGCTGCAAGGATCTTAGAAAGCAAGGAGGTACACTCACAACTCACATGGAGTATCTCCTGGAGAAGTGTTTATCCTCTATGCAGTGAATGATCAAGTAATCTTGCCTTCTCTAATCTTGTTAATTTGTTGTCTTATTTATGATTAAGTTGTGTTAAATCACTATTACATACAATAAATACAGCACTGCTTTTCTCTTATGAGTGAAGTATCTAATTTCATTTGTGACTGCTGTAAAAGGAAAATTGTTTCAAGAACATACCAGTTGGTTTCATAAATAGAATAAAACCATCAAATGGACATTACTAATATCTTGCTCTTTAAACAGGCTCTTTGTCAACACAAACACCAATACCCTGGCCTATCGGTCCCTGTCAAGCTCAGGCTCAGATCCCACAGAATTCCAGTCCAGGAAGAAGTGAGGATGATGACTAAGGTTTTAATCCTTGAGCTGGAAACAGTACAAACCACAGCTTGACCTTCAAATGAGGAATAAGTTGTTTAAAAAGAACAGACCCAAAGTTTGTTAGATTTAGTAATAATTCATCCTACAGTTACTGTCCAGTGAGAGAGACACAATTCTCCAACAGACTAACTATCTATCCATTAATATTGGGAAAATCTTCTCCAAAGCCGTTAATTTTTTTATTTTTTATTTTTTTAAAGGAACTTTTGTTAGTTTTTTGTTTGTTTTAAGATAACAGAGATCTGATACATGACAAACTTAGCATCTACTCTCTACTGAAGTCATTCTATATTCAGGTTCTGATTGATGGAAGGTCAACATAAATCTAACAGAAAACATGAGTGACATCACCAGCCTCTACAGAACTACAGACATACTTTCTCCTTACTTCATAAGAATGGAGATGTGGGCATCTGTAGCCTAATAAGTGGACAGATGACTTCCAGTAAGATAGAGAACAGCTGTCATGTCATCTCTAATCATCAGGAAAATTTTCAGATTTCAACATCTGGCCTTCAAATCTCTATATACTGCTATCAAATCCTAACAATTTATCAAGTATCAGATATGAAAAATCAAAGACTAATAAAGTTTTTGTGGTCAGTAATGAAACCTAAAAAAATACTATTCTGTCACTTAGATGGAGCATATTTCTCAGAATTTATCACATTCTTTTATTTTAGAATAAATTAAAGATTTAATTTTTTCAAATAAGCTGAGGCTTCAGATTGACAGTTTGTATAAATCACAAAAGTAAGACTACAGGTGATGAGCATCATCCTGTCAAGAAAAACTGACATTTTCACTCCAATACAAATAGAAGGCATTCAGCACTTCGTCAATATACAATTCATGACAATAGAATCACAGAAACATAGAATCACCAAAGTTGGAAAAGACCTCTAAGGTCATCCTGTCCTCCCATCCACCTATCCCCCATATTGCCCACTAAACAACGTCCCTCAGCATAACATCTAAACATTGCTTGAACACCTCTAGGGACAGTGACTCCACCACTTCCCTGGGCAGCCCATTCCAACACCTAACCACTCTCAGAGAGAAGTAATATTTCCTAACGTCCCACCTGAATCTCCGCTGGCACAACATGAAGCCATTCTCTCATGTCCTATTGCTAGCTACATGGGAGAAGAGGCCAATTCCCACCTCACCACAGCCTCCCTTTCAGGTAGTTGTAGAGAGCGATGACATTAGCCCTGAGTTTCTTGTTCTCCAGACCGAAAAATCTGAGTTCCCTCAGTCACTCGGTAAGACTTTTGCTCCAGACCCCTCACCCACTTCATTGTCATTCTCTGGCAAGCTTCACGGCCTCAATTTCTTTCTTGTAGTGAGGGGCCCAAAACTGAACAAAGTACTTGAGGTGCAGTCTCACCAGAGCTGAGTACAGAGGTACTGCTCCTGCTAGCAATACTATTTCTGATATTCTGAATTATGTTCTTCAAAGCAGAATCAGAAAACATGCTCTTAAACTAGTGTAAGGACAGTACAAAAAGATTGGCAGAGAAAGAATCCTGGAAATATAACAGTGGGTCAGTCTTAAATGGAAATACATATCAAATATGATTTTTCAGAATATTTGTATATGTCTGAAAAACTCCATATTCCCAACCAAGGTTACAAAAAAGAGAGAACATTGAAAAAGAATGTACAGATAACAAAGGACAAGAGTAAAAATGAAGTTGTTTTGATAACTTCCAAAATGACCCAAAAAGTAAAACCAAATTTGAAAGTAAATATTACAGCAAGTGCAAATGTTTGTACCTATGCTGGAAAAAGTAAACTGCTGGCTGTACTGCAGTCCTAAAAATACACCATCCTGCTTCAAATCTTCTGCTAGTCACCTTCAAAACAACAAATATCAAAGCAAAGTGAATGAACAGATTGTAGCCTGTAAGAAATTTTAGTAACCTTTTGTAATCTTTATTATGGATAAACCCAAGCTGAAGTGCTGGAGGATGGAGGAGGCTGAGGCTGCAATGAGAGAAGTTACAGAAAATATGGATATTTTTAAAATATATTATAGAGGAAAGAAGTCATCTGTTCTCCATGACCACTGTGGGCAGAAGACAATCAAAAACAGACTTACATGACAGCTGGGAAATCTCTGTATTAGATAAAACGGGTAATATTTTAGCAGCAAGAAGAGTGAAGATTGTAGACAGAAGCTGTAGCACAGATAAAGTATTTAAAGAAAAAAATTGTTGGAATTGGTCACTTACATTTAAATCTGATTTGGAATACACAGATTCTGGATGGTATCCTGTGTTCCTTTCAGACCTTCTTTTCTGATTCTATGAACATACACTTTCAAACAGACAACATAAATATCACAGCACTCCACCAGACCAAGCGAAGAGTTTTCACATTCAATACAGAAGGAAATGTGTCTGATCAACAGAAGAGAGTTACAAAGGCAGAAAGATTTTTTCATTATGGGTCAGTAAACTGGATAGCAGTCGTTCTGGTTATGACCAAAATAACCATCTTGTACAGACTTATATGAAAGTGTCAGGCATGCTGACAGTACAAGCCAGAAGTACACAGGGTCTGTGCTGTTGCTGTACTGGCTGTGTGGCTAAACACACCCATGCATGCAAATTTTGCTCAATGCAGCAGCTTGCACTGCCACTAAATAAAATATTACAAAGCATACAGCAATTATATATATGATCCAGTGAGTGAGCTGCATGTGAAATAAACAAATCTAAGACATTAGAATAACTGCTTACTGCACATACATGCTCTTCTCTTTCACAATGCCTGAGCAAGTTCCTTAATTACAGAACATCTCCAAACATACTACCAGACCTAAAATCTTCTTATAGATGCTTGATCACATCTCAACACCTTACCTAAAAACCTCTCCAAAAACACTGCTTACAACAGTTCTGGGAATCAGAACAAAATCCTGTCACACCACAGCTCTGCAAAGCTGTGTGTAGAGGATCTTTGTATTTCAAGAATAATGGAATTAGTGCTATGCTGACTGAAAAGTAACAGCCAATTAGACATGAGCAGGGCACTATTCAGCACTGTATGATTTAGTAGGCATGATTCCCCATTTTTCCCAATTTCCCCATTTAAGAGGTTTTCGTTTATTTGCCGTTTTTACCTCATGAATGATGTAAGCAAATGGTTGATAGACCTTGCACCAAACTGTTCTAATGGTAATACTTTTCACAGTCTTGTTATTGTCTTCCATGAAAGCACATGATAGATGTTTACAAATGTCTGTTGTTACTGGTTTAGTACCACCTTGGGTCTTTTTTAATACGCCAAGCCTGTAATCACCTGAAGTAACTCCTTCCACAGTATGTGCAGACCATACTCATGATAGTTTTTCATTTATCCATTGAGATCTCTCACAATTACTCTTACAAATAATGTCGTAAAAGAGGACTGTAGGATGTGGAACTGCTGTACTGAACTTGATGAGCCCTTGAATATCAGCTAGTCTGTAATCAGTAGTGATTGCAAGGACCTGATCTCAGAGGTCTGTCCTTTCAGGACAGGTACAGATTTTGATGGGGTCATTCACAAGTTCAGCAGCAAGTACTCATGACTGAAGAACAGAAAAAAAATCCAGCTGAGCATCTTCAGTCTCATCCTTAGCAATCATGACACCACGTCTTTTGAAATCCCACAACAGACCCTCCTTTGACAATAGGATCAGGCCTTCATTGACTCAGGCTAAAATCAGTACTATATAGCAATAGCAGAATAAACAAAATGTTACATTCCTTCACAAATGCTAAAAATGATGAGGAACTAGGAAAATACATGGAAAAAAACCTGTAACACTTCTTTGGAAGTTATTCAGTATGTAATGGAAAACACTTCTACTGGTTAGTTCATCTAATAACAGTTTAGAAACTGGTTGAATACACATTCAGAAAGGTAACAAAAATATCTATTTAACCAGCATACTAATTAGCAGATGGGCTTTCACAAGATGCAAAATATTTTTTAAAAAACATTTTTAAATTATTAGGGTATAAAATATACACTACTGGATATACTGACAACCAAATATATATGAAATCCAATAAACATTGTATAAAAGGCATTCTTCCTAAACAACTGTGTTCCCAGCTACGACACCAAGGATTAAAAAAGGGATAGGACATACAGGGAGGAAAAACTACATTCATATTTGTCCTTAGCCATTTATAGGAAGATTTTCCACATCCTCTTGTTTTGCTGGAGGGAAAAAGCCCATTCCCCAGCTGCAGCTGAACATAAACAGACTACAAAGCAGCAAGGGGCAGGGGGTTTGGCAGTCTCTAGTGACATAGCACAAACTACTCTGCCATCCACAAGACAAAACAAAGAGGCAGGATGCCATATGTATGAACAGCACTGTAAACAGCAAGGACTCTTGTTCAGTTCAAAAAAAATAATCAGATCTTGAAAATTCAGACACTGGAATGGATTCTTACAAAACAAACTCTAGAAAAAAAACAAAGTGATGTATTTTTTTCTCTGAAATCATGTATACAAAAAGGAGAAAAGATTTTTAACAACATACACCATTGCTTTAGAGCACATTTACTTCAGAAAGCTAGAACTATACAGCAATACATTAATAAGAGTTTTAGTCATTTCACAAAAACAAGAGAAAAACTGAGAGTTTATTCAGAAAGATTAAAGCTACTTTTGGAAATGCAAGAAAATGATCCAGAAAGAGGTATATTGATACATTAAAAACAAAAAACATAAACAAACAAACAAAAAAAACCTCTATAAATCCAAAGTGAAATATTACTTTGGATAGATAGAGCAAAATATTAAGCATGCTATTTTTTTCCAACATGCATTATTTGCCGTGATCCTTCAGGTCAAGGTAGCAGTTACAATACTTCTGCACATCATGCTCTCAATTTTCAGTATGCCATAGATAGCAACATGGTATAAAGTTTTCTCACTAGCTTTCTGTTCAAAAACATATAAGTTTACATCCCTAATGATTGGCACAGTCATGTGAAAGTTATTGCGCTAAATGTTGAAGTTGGTAAAAAACAAGTAATTATTGTAATAGTATTTGAAGGAGAATGTAAAGTAAATCATAGTGCTCAGTTTTAAATAGGTCATGAGCTAGAAGGAAAACCTACACCTAGGGAGCTGTGTAATCTTAATTCTCAAGTTTTCCCTGACACACTAAAAAGAACAGAAATTTAATGAATTCTGTATTACTTCAGTAGTCCTAAAACAGTTTCATCATGATAAAATTTAAACATTAAAAAATTAAACACTTCAGAAACTAAAATATTTTCTCCAAATGGAATGGAAGATGGCCATATTCCATGGTATATAGTGGCAATTAGACTTCTATTCCTGTAGAACCAGGCAATGTGCAATTCAGCTCTTAAGATTTTTTACACTGCATTACATCTGTACCCTGAAAGATTTAGACCCACCGCCGACCACATACAGACTAAACACTTCTCATTTATTTTTGAGAATTGTTATGGAAAGAATGGGTAATGTTTCAACTTTTCTTTTTCACAAGCTTCTGAAATGGATTTATGCCGGTACCAACAAGAATACTGGCAGCTTCTTATTAAATCCAGTTTGATGCAAAGCCCAATGGACAGACTCTTGCCCGATACCAGCAGACACTTCACCAGACCAATAATTATACAGCTGCCCGTACTTCTGCATTTTTCAAGCATTTAATATTGCAACCATTCTACAGTAAATATGTTTCTCCGAGGAGGTCAAAGGTCCTAACCTTTGCAAAACTCAGAAATCTTTTCGATTTGAGCTCTTTGGAAACTGTAACATATCTTTATAATGTGGTATCTCTATTCACTGATTACTGAACTCTTGCCTGTATAAGCCACACGCTATTTCCTTCAATTTTCATTATCACATGTGTACTATACACTTTCAAAGCATTAGCCAAGAAGAGTAAAAGAGGAATAACTTTTCATTACAGATCTCTGCTCTTTCTTACACTTCTATAGAGTTGTATTTGAGTAAGTTTAGTTTTTCAAATGAGTTCCAGGCATTACTGAAGAGTAAATTCCTTTTATGGTCTGAAATATTTTAATTACAAAGAATCTTCCCAATTTCTTCATCAAAATTGTTGTCAAGTATTTCCTGATGAATGAATGCTTCCAACAAACAAACAGAACAGTTAGTGTTAACACTTAAGCAGAATTTGTATTCCTATATCTAGGATCTTATTTCTGTCTCACTCCAGCTGGCACATCTATTTTAAAAACGGACATGTCTCTTTGCATGTAAATCTGTGCTGTGTCCCTTGAAGTGCATATTACTTAAAAGTAGTTTAAATATCCCTTCCTTGTTTCTAATCATATCAGCAATCTCCAAGTAGGGGAGCAGGAAGGGAGATGTTTTTCAAGTGAAGTTATCAGATAAAGCAAAAGCCTGATTCTTCAAGAAAGTAGGCCACCACCACATCACCGCAGAGTTCATCTGTATCCTGAGTGAGATCACAGGAGGACCTGCTCAAAAGTGAGCACTCCCTCCCTTCAACTTTCCAAGGTTTTACCGCACGTATCTTGTGGCTTTTGGAAAAACAAAGGTTTAAATATGTAATCAGAAGTCTGGAAGCCCTGACCACTGCGTTTCTCAATGTTTTTATTACCGTTACTAGAAGGTTATAGTATTTCTCTCACCAGTTATTTTGTTTATCAAAAACAGAAAATAAAAACACACAAATTACAAAAGTTGATTTCTTCATACCAAGGATTATTAGCTCAAGACCCATCACTGTGGGAATGTGAAAACAATGAGTAGAATTTATACAGATTTAGAAATGTATTTACATCAATTACTAAAAAGTAAAGCTCCTCTAATTCTGTTTAAACTACTTTCTCAAACAAAAAACTTCTTTAGAATGCTTATGGAAAAGGAAAGCAGAAGTATTACCTAAGCTTTCCTACCTATTCTTCACAGAAAAAAAAAAAAAACCAGCCAAAGCTTTCTGCACTCATGCCCTCAATCAAAATTACTGATGAAAGAAAACTAAGGTTTCAATGAGAATATGAACATCCTACTTTGAGAATGCAGTTGAGCAGAAGCAAATCCTCTGCCAGTTTCTTAAAGCAGTGAGATGTTGGGCAAGCATCTAATGTAGTTACTGGGTTGGCTGAAACATCTCTGCCTTAAACACAGATCCAGAAAGACAGAATTGCTGCCAGAATGCTGAAGGCCTACACGTCTCAAGGTTACACATAAGCAGTGGCTCTAAAATTTGCTCCAGTACTACTAGTTTAACATAGCCCTGCAAGGCTACAAAATAGAATATATTCAATTTTATCTAGAAGTAAACAAAATATTTATATATATATATATATATATATATATTTATATATATATATATATATATATATATATATATATATATATATATACACATATATATATACACATATATATATACATATACACACATATATATTTGTGTGTGGGTATATACATATATATGTATACATATATATATGTGTGTGTGTATATATATATATATATATATATATATGTTTCAAGCATACCCATAGATAATGTCTTTCAGCTATTTCTTACATATTATGTTCTGTTACAAAAGCTTTGGGTAACAGTCATTGTATTTGACATTTTTGATACAACGTACTACGTGATTACTTTATTTTCTGCTTGACTATTTATTCTTTAATTGGGAATGCTAAGCTTGAACATGTGGCAGTTTGCCTACTGCACCACACCTATCATCATTTATTTCAAACACCAAGTGACTCGAGATAGTTAGCATACAAAGGTTATTTTTAACTTAGATGTGAGTAATCATTTTGTCTCCACATTACTCCTGTGAGAGAAGCACAATGTCTGAAGGGGCTAAAATAGTCCAAGCCAGAAAGTAACAGTGACAACAAACAAACAAATCATCCTTCTGTATAGATTCAGAAGAGGCTGTATTAGAATACTGGCAGAAGGACAAATGCACAAATATTCAGTTGTCTCCCTCTCTAATATAGTCTAAAAGTGATTTTATTGTGAGAACCATTAATGAGGAATAACAGGTCAAAATTAAGTAACAACCATCAGCAGAAGGTATACTCAAAGGCATTGCTACAATATCTGTTGTCTCAAATGTCTGGAAACATGCAGATAATTTCTAAGTGCAGTAGGCCCAAGAGGGAATAAAAAATTTTACTTCTCCACATTGACTTCTCCATCTTGGCAACACTATCATCGATAGATTTGTAGAACACTATCTTTCCTGCACCATGCTAGGCTAAGGTTAAAGTTTGAATCACGCTCTTTTAGTTCAACATACTAACGTTATTTCATAGCAGGAAATAACTTTTTTCTGAACTATAAATGTAGATCACAAGCATCCTCACCAGTCAAAATATACTACCTTTTGTTGCAGCTTGGCACCGCTAGGAAAATTCCCATTGATTTTGCTAACAGGGCAAAAACTAAAGAACCTTGTAAAACCAGAGCAATACTGCAGGCCGCTTTATATTTACATCAGCACCAAAATACTCAGATTTCTTATCATACTTTTTTTGTGCTACTAGTCCCAGCACATCAAAAGAATTTAAACTGATCATACGCACAACATACATGTTCAAATGAGGTTAACTTAAGATATATCATGGTCACCCAACATAAGAAACACTGGCAGAACACATCTACAAACAAGAAAAATGCAGTAAGCTTGCGTGACAAAGAGTTATAATTAGTACCACTGCACAAACTCCATAAAATACAGTTATCTCACATATCACTCATCACAGCTTTTTAAAATCAACTTCAAAAAAACATCCCTTAATTACTTTCCTAGAATGCAGCTGGTTTGGAATTTTCAGCACTTGCTGTCTTAATATACAAAGACAGCTGCTACAAAACCCAATATACATGGGTTTCTATTCTGATACTAATGTTCTCCATGAGCATTATTTCAATGCCTGGTCATTTAGGCACTGAGGTCTTCATTCCACCAGGTATACCTTACTAATTATTTGGCAACTAGCACTAACCATTTCAAGTGAAAAAAGGTGTGGCTAGCATTTCTGAAGAACAGGCTACTATTTTCCAGAACACTGATTAGAAAACATATACGATACAAAAAAAAATGTAACTGAGAATGTATAACCCTTTATAAAATCCTAGGTAACTAGAATTGTTCAGAAAATCCATAAAGCACAGTATGAAGACATTCGCAGAGAAAAGATAGTAATAAAAAAGAAGATTTCCCAGGTTGGAGCATAGAAAAAAACACGTAGAAGAGAACCACAAAATGCCAACCTGCCTGTCAAATGTGCAGTCAGCTTCATTTACCCAAGAAACTTGCTCCAAGATTTCTAAGTCCCATGTTCAACTGCACACAACATATTACCAGAACTCCTTACTTACATGGAATAGCAGATCTGGCTGTCTCAAGAGAAGATGCTAACTGTTAAAAAGTATTTTGAGCCATGAAGTTTTACCAGCATAACCCAAGAGCAAGATTCTACTCTTGGAAGTTTAACTCTTATACATGTTTGTAATAAATGCCCTCCTTGTGCCACTATTTTTTGTGCGTTACTTCATCATTATTACCACCCTTTCATACATGTAGAAAGAAACATTAAAGAATACTGGATCTTCCTTTTGAACTTTATACCCTCTATTCTGGCACAAATGTCTCAAATACTGGTCTACAGCAAAGTTCTGTAGAATATGATTTAGGAATTAGTTGGATGACTACCTTATTTATACTCAGATGTTTGGCTGATTCGGGGTACCAGTATTTTCAGATGAAAAAATAAACATTAATGACAGTCCACATATTTACAGGATTGAATGAATAATTGCTTCTTTCTTGTCTTCAGGGGCAATTATTTAAAGAGAAACTGCATTTGCCTGCCTGTGGAAGCTGCCATGATCAGGACATAACAGTCAGTCAGGAGAGAAAACTGGAACAAGTAATTCCTTAGAAGTTATCATAAAACTGTATCTAAAAATGGATTTTATATTTGATTAAAATTGAGGGATTGTTTAGAATTATATCAGGAATTAAAGAACATCAGGCTGTGTTGTTTAATATACTCTGTCATTTTAAAAGTAAATTAATTTAATAGCAGCAAAGCACCTATCATTACTATATACCAACTATATAACACACTAAACGAAGATTACTTGCAAGTCTTCCAGAGTGAATTATTTTTTTTTTCCTCATAACTTTATGAGTAAAGGGACTAGACAGTATTTTCTCCTGCATTCAAAATAAGTTCACCTCTGTGAAAAGGTCATCCATGAAAAATGTTAGCCTTAAGGATGAATACTTGCAAAGCTCTGACCGTATATTACAATGACAAAAAGAAAACATTATTGCAGCTCAAACCACAGACTGTTTTTTCTAACAAGCAAATGTATAAGGAGAGAGATATTCTACTATTACTGAAACTCTTATTTCCTCATCAGGAACAGTGACCTAAGGAATTTATTTTTCTCTCAAATACATTAATATTGAAAAATAAAAAGGATTGCTTGAAATGATTTTATCAAATACATATCAACTCCCCTCTAAATGGTACACAATAAAGAAAATCTAACCTAAGATTATGGACAGCACATTTTTTTTAATCTTTATTTACAATACCAATTTGAAAAAGAAATTCATGCACAAACGTAACGCACAAACTATAACAGTGGGTGACAACTGCTCTGAATTTATTTCTACAATTAATATTAAAGCTTGTCGGTAGAATCTTCTTCCTTACACAATATTTCTTCTAACATTGCACTTTTAATACTACACTGTAGAGACAAAGAAGTCTCACTGAGAGCCAATTCAATCCAAAGATCACAGTCTCAAAGTTCACTTGATATGGGAAATTATACTGGAAAACCTACATACGTATATTCCTTCCAGTACTTATAAGTACTAGAAGGAAATATAAATATTTACAAGGGAGCTTATAAAGAGGAAGAACTTTTTACACAGGCAGAGAGCTACAGGACAAATGGAAGTGACTTTAAACTAAAAGAGAGGAGACTTGGATGTAAGGAAGAAATTCTTTCCTCCAAGGGTGATGAGGTACTGGCACAGGCTGCCCAGAGAAGTTGTGGATTCCCAAACCCTGGAGGCATTCAAAGTTGGATGTCGCCCTGGGCAGGCTGATCTGCTGGGTGGCAGCTCTGCCCATGGCAGGGGATGGAACTAGATGACCTTCAAAGTTTCTTCCAATTCAAGCCACTCTTTGATTACATACATACATTTTTTAATTATTATTTATTTACTGAGTTACAAGGGCTACTCCAAAATTAATGCCTCCTGCTTTATTATATTGGCTCACAGCACCAGAAGTGGATGTTGGTGGTATAGCAGTGGAGTTGAACCTTCCCACCAATATTCTATTAAATCTGTTGTTGTGTGACAGAAGGCAGCACAGGGGCAGTCTGACACAATGGTGTCTGACGTGGAAGTGAATATGAAGCTATGAACGCAGACAAACCATCAACTCTGACTGCTACATCATGACTCTGACTGAACTGGGGGCTCAAACTTCCCGAGTCAGGTCAGAGAGGAAGACAGTCTTTCTCTTGCAACATGATAACTCCAGACTTTGTACAAGTTTGAAAACTGTGGAGCACATTCCCAGTCTTGTCTGGACTGTCCTACCAAGCCGACTGCATAGCATGGATTTAGTACCTCCTGACTTCCATTTGTTTAGGCTGTTGAGAGTGACTGTATGAGTAACATTTTCCTCACAATAACACTTTCACAGCAGCTGTGAAACAGCAAGATACTTCTGCTAGTGAGGTGCAGATTTCCACAAGCGTGTCATGTAAGTCATGTAGTTCACTGCTCATAAAGAATTGTGACTATGCTGAAAAAACAGCTGAGATTTTGCTCTATCAAGTGGCATTATTGCGCTCTCTGAATTTGTTGTACTTTCCATAGAAATAAATAGGAAGCATTACTTTCAGAGCAACTTATGTATTTACAGAAAATCTTTTCACACTGTTTCCAGTTTACTATCTCCTATTCCAAGACTGAAATTAAATGAAACATAATCTTCTAAAATCTAGTGAAGTCATAGATTCTCAATTAAGCAGTAAGTATACAGATATATTTTCCCGTTTTCTCATGAAGTATAAAATGTTTTGGGATTTTTTTTAAATTTTTTTTCAATTTCATTACCGACAGCAAATAAGTAGAAAGTACCTTAGGCACATTAAAATTGGAACAGGCATTTTCAGGGATTAACTGTAGAAGGAAGAATAAGGTAAAAAGGTCAAATGCTTCTCATTTCAACGTGTACTTGAGATAATCCATTTGTTTCATTATTTGTACTGAGACATGCTAATCCATTTTGATACCATAATGATTTACGTATGGTTAAATGTGGTGCATATTGCCCATCAATCTTGAATTTTCACTGCAAACCACACATCGAACTACTTCAGATATTTACATGAGACCCAAACTACCTTATATTTCACCTATCTCTGACATGACTTTGTGATTTCACTGGCTTTTGGTCAACCATAGAGGACTGTAAAATACAGCTCTGCTAACATTTAGATTTAAGGATTTAGTCAGAACTGTAATAGAGGGCAAAATAAAACAGTACCCTATAAAGTCTATCAGACAGACTATAAATAACTGCAAGTTAGAGGAACTACGAGGAGCAGAGACTTTTTTTCCCCATCAATCAGTGGTAGAAAAAAAAAAAAATCAAGAAAGAAAGAAAAAGAACTTGATTTCAGAGATATTTGGGGCTCAAATTAATTTTGAATACACCTTGATGAACTATCTCCAAAGTATTTCACAGTATTTCACATTCATGCACTTCCTGATTAGGAATAGGAAAACTATGAACTACGAAGATTTTCTTTATAGAAAGTGACAGCACATATATATGTAAGTCGACAGTGACACTGCATTACTTGCTTCTCCAAATGAGATGCTCACTAGCAGCATCCTAAATAGCAAAGCCTGCTTCTTCTGCAGGTTCAGCTTCTATACTTCTCCCTGCAGACATGCATCCCCAGTTCAGTCCCTAATTCTGGCTTATACAGATTACCACAAATGCATGTTGGATTGATAACTGTTGTTTGCTGTTGTTTTTGAAACAGAACACATGCAACTGCTCCCACAGGAAGAATCACTTTGATTAGCAGTTTAAATTAATGAATAATCCATTTACTAAACACTCTGTGCTTCATTTTTGAGAACAGACTCTCTTCATCATAAAGCCTCCTACTATTAAGGACTGACTTGAAGCATTGCAGAGTTGCAGTTTAAGCTGCAGCAGGTTAAGACCATGTTTTATAAAAATGGAGCAGCAAAGATCTGACAGAATGGTGAACTGCACAATGCTGAACAAATTGAGATTCATCTGACCAAAATTTGTTAAAGCAGTAAGAATGAAATTTTCTCATACTGGACAAACTATGCTGCTTAAACATGACTGCTTCAATCAAGAAGCCCAAGAAATCAGAACCATACTGAGTTTTTAAAAGGAATACAAAACTCCACTGCACACAAGTGTTATGGACTTTTTTTTTTTTAATAAGAATGAGAGATTTGTTTTTGTGTGAACCACTGTTTATTCATACACAGAACACTGCAAAGGCTGACCATGGAAGAGAAACACTATGTGTCAATATACTATTTCAGGAAGTGCTCAATAGATGCGCATGGAAATTACAGACCTGTAAATCTGACTGTGAGCTAATTTAAGAGTTAGTTAAGCACTAACTCTAGTGGAGTTCTGAAGACCTAACTGTTGAGACAGATAAGAGAGATCCATTGGATTACAGGGCTTAAAAATCCTGATTTTGCATCTACAAGCAGTAAAATAACATATTTTAAAAGGAAGGTTAGTTCCTGAATTTTCTGTTCATTATCTGGCAAGAGAGGCAGAAAATGCCTCTGCATTACACTCAGCTGTGATCATCTTGAAGTCTATTACAAAAAGACATGGTTCCAGCACTGCTGAAAGCAGTGTCATGAAGACAGTATTATGGTTAAATATGTTTAAAAACAAGTTCAGAGAGGTATAGTGAAGCAGCTGTTTAAAATATGACTCCCTGGTAGAGAGACTTTACAACAGAGGAGGTGTTGCCAATCACTAGAATTATGTCTTCCAGAATTACTTTGAACCATGCTCTGAGCCATTATCCAGATTTTCTATCTAGGACAGCAGTGTTTCTTGAAATGTCCAGGTCCTCAATAAAGCCAGCTAGGACACTGTCCATTACTGCTGCTGAACAGTACAAGTTATATTATTAGGGTCTTACGTAAGGGGAAAATTTGTGGAGCAGATGAAACAGGTTGTAAGTGTAGATATCACAATATCATTATGCAGTATCTCATATAATCTTGTATAAATACTGTCCCAAAAGGCTTCCTATCTCTTTAGGGTGAAGAACTGGAGATTATTTCATCCAATTTCCTAATTTGTAGTAAGGATATTCAATACAAAAGTAACAAATATACAGCCTCACTGTTTTGTTTTTAGTACATCGCTTCTGAGGGTAGAAACAAACTATGATTTAGCTCTTTTCTGAGGTTCCTTTACAGCTCAGAGCAAAGAAGCCAGAATCCTGTGATCCATTACAAATGTGCTAAGAACAGCAGCAGATGTGTGTCTGTTTATCAACTTTTTCTAATAGTTATTGTCAGATAGACAATTAATTTCAAGAAACTTCCCCATCTAACAACTAGAAGTAATTTTGAAAATATGCTTTCTTCTATTGCTAAATCTTTAGTAAAGGATTAAGACTATTAAACAAAATCTGATCAAAATGAAATATCAAAGCATTTTGGAATGCAATATTTTGATATCTAGTTACATCAAATGCTAATTCATTAGGTCTACGCTCTCAAGCAACATTATGAGTCACATCTATAAATGTTTCAATCTACAAGCTAATAACATTTTTGATTAGTCTGCACATTGGCTAGCATTTACTTTTTATTAATTCTAACTTCCTCTTTGTCTTTTATACAATTACTGCAATTTACATTTGTTATTCTAAAAACAGATTAATACAAAAAGACCATGAGATGACCCACGTAGTCCATAAGTCCACATAACGTTACATCTTCTGTCCAGTGCATGACAGTGAAAAATTTGGAGCAAATACAAAACAGACAAGTGATTTCTTTTAATACCATAGCACTTTTTTGAATGCTAGACTAAAGGCAACAGTGCTATGCATTACAAAAGAATGACTGAGTAAGATATTTTCCTTATTGGTTGACTTTGGTCTTGTTCAGTAAGAAGTTGAACTGCACTGAACTGGCCTCCCAGATTTATTCTAATTAGTATTTCCTTGTCAGCAAATTTCAAAATACAATGATTCAACATAGTCAAACAAATAGATTTTCTCAACAATGAAATGTTGATAGTATTCAGTAAAATAATTTTCTATGTGAGCTAGTTTCAGAGAAAAACACACTGTCTACAACTGAATAATTTCCCAATGTTGCTTCCAAAGTAAACAGAACGTATATTTTTCACAGTAGTTTTGCAATATACAAATGTATTCTTCTGCTATGTAACTAACATATGCATGTGAATCTAGTTACGTTTTAATAGTTTTATTGAATTAGAGCCATGAAAATTGATGTTTTAAGAGCCCATACAGAGGAGTCTCATTCAACTCAATGGGATTTTTTCCACTAAAAATGACAAGGCCATATGGTTTTTTGGCTTGGATTAGATCATCACATCAATATTGACTCTCTATTCTCCTAGGGTCAATTAACATAGTCATGCAATATCCAGTACCTCAAAAATTTATTTGCAAAAAGTAGAGCTTATTCTTTAAAAGTCTGATCTTTCACAGATGTTTCTGAAGTAAAGAATTCAGCTTCAGTCAATGAAGTTGAAACTTTTATCATGCAAATCTATAGCACCTTTTACTGTTTTGTCTCATTTTCTTTACCTCAGCTCCCAAGTTAGGCATATATATTAAAATAATTTTGTCTTATAAAAGACCAGTCCCAAGGTCAGCCATTCCTTTATGCTAACGTGGCTAAACAGGACTCCAATAAAATTGTTCATGTGAATATTATTTTAACAAACAAACTATAATGTTCTGCAAACTTGCACAGATCTAGAGAAAAATATAATACTGACCACATTTCTAGATAGTTGTTATTTCTATCATAAATAACTGCATAATATTTGTATCTTTACAAATATTCAACTTTATAAATACTGTTTAATTCTGTACCAGATCTCCTCAATTCACTTTACTCAGAGGTAATTAATGACTTGCCATATTAACATGTTAATATGGTTCTTTCTACTTCTATTACTGAAATTTTCAGAATGAAGATGAATGTTGACTTGTGCTAACCTCATGCTGCTCTGTACACCTGCAGATTGCATTAATGCTGCCCTCCTGTTGTCTGCTACATCTGTTCACATTTGCCTCCAAAACATATTTCCTCACACTTTGATTTCCCTCACAACTCCTTAATAAAATCTTTATTTTCAAACATCATGGAATTGTAAGCCTTGTCTTTTTTTTTTCAGTGGCAAATATCATATTACCTCAAGAACTGCTCCACTTCAACACCTTGAGACAGCTTTTTTGCTAATTATTCCCAAAAACACACAAGTCACTAAAATATGAATACAAATTATTTCTATATATAATATAAATCATACACGCTTTCATAGATCAGTCTCTCCAGAAAATTTAATATGGTTTGCTGTTCCTTAACACATACTGAAACACCTACATGACAGTAACACTTTGAATGACAGACTGGGGCTATTAGAAGTTCATAGCAAGGAAATTTTCTAAAGCAAAATGTATGGTGACAAAATGCTCCTGGCTTTGTCTAGCAGGATTCCTTACATCATTCTGAAAACATAGCCTACAGATTGTGGTATGAAGTATCAGGATATATATATGTACCAGCTACCATTCAAATCAAGTCAAACCATAATGCTTCATGCACATATATAGCACCCACCTGATCATAAAACTTTTCACTTAATGACGTGAGAAGCAAATGTAAAACTGGCAGTTTCATAACTATGAGGACTGCCAAACATAAGCAATTGATTCCATAAGCTGTTTAACTGAAAGAATCAAGCTTCATACTTTTGGGGTGTTTTATGCCCTACAGAGGCAAGCCAGTACTATATTGGAAACCTTAGGTCTCAGATCCACTCTGACTCATGCTTGTGCAAGTCCCAATTTCAAATAAAGACAAAGTAGGCTAGGGAGATACGCCTTCCCTCTCAACTCTCTCAATGAGATTTTTGCTACTTCAAGAAATAGCATCTTTGAACTAGAGAATCTCTTTTTTTTTTTTCAGAAGGCAAAAATAAAAGAAAAAAGGCATTCATATAAACAACAGGATTCTTGACAGGCCAAATATGTTCCTGACTAGAGGAACTCATGGAGCTAGAGAAAAAAGGCTGACATGCCTTTGGTCAAAAGCATTGCCTACTGGACTAACAAAAATCATTGGCTCTCCTACAACCCCCAAAACCTTCAGACCATTACAACTGTTCACCTACAACACAATAACTAACTTTAAGACTTCATAGTAGGGATACAACTTCATACTGCAAAGCTTTGCACTTCATCTAGGTTTAACTCACCCAAAGAACAACAGTCTATACAGAAAAGGTCTTCTGGGCAC
This sequence comes from Phasianus colchicus, assembly GCF_987193195.1. Lineage (NCBI taxonomy): Eukaryota > Metazoa > Chordata > Aves > Galliformes > Phasianidae > Phasianus > Phasianus colchicus. The sequence goes on from NC_143443.1 coordinate 10,836,014, forward strand.
ACAGAATGAATAGCTTGGAAGAGTCCTTCATAAAAGAAGAAATAAGCAGAATGAACTGACATGTTTCAGGTGGTGATGTAAGAAAGTACATGCATCAAATAATGTCATTCTGATTTACATGCTAGAACATTAAGAAATACACCTTCCTCTGTTAAACACTTCCTCTGTTAAAATGTTAACAGATTAGAAAAGAACAAATGGAACTTAATACACTATTCTACATATTACAGATAATGATCACGCTGTTCACGAAAAGCTGATTTAACTGGAAAACCATGAAGGTGAAGAGAAAAATTCCAATTAAGGAAAAAAAGTGAAAGAAGAAAACTCAGAAAACATGCCCAAGAAAGAATATCCTGTCTAGTAAGACATTACCAACTCTGAAATTACTAGTTTTGACTGGAGAACTTACAATTATAACCAGAGGCATGGTTAACAGGTTAAAGTAAAATTATTTCTTAAGTACGCTTTTAAGAGCATATGAAAGAGAAATGAAAGAAAAAATATTTCCTGATTTGGTACAGTAATGTGTTTTAGACAATCAGTCAATATTGCAGAAAGAAACTGAATAGCACAGTACACAGCAGACAGTTAGACATGAAACAGAAGAAGTTTGTCTTTGCATTGTCTTCATGTTTAAATTTAGAATTGATATTATGTACTCATACATATAATCTGTTATACATTTTCACAGAAAGAAGGAAAGATGTATCATTTTATTAAGCCACAGTCCTGCTCATGAATTAAAAAGCGTAAGAGAAATATGAGTAATTAGAGTTGTCCCAGAGTCTTGTTTATAGAGCATTTATACAAATTTTTCTGATTTGTTTCATTTTTTAAATTAATTTTTAAAATAACAGCAAATGATTCTCTATACCAATGATATTACCATTTCTTCTGTTCCAATTGAAGTAGCAGCCACCTGTCCTCCTTTTATGACAGGATTACAGTTAATGAGCATGACAAAAATACAAATTTGTTTGATATTATGAAAATAACTTTTCTTCTGTGCCGTCCAGGATTTCTTATTTATGTCATAATCAGTTACAATGTATAGTTAAAGTGTTCACAAATTTCTCCAGGTCTCTCTTTCTATCTATGGAAAGTTTTAATGGTGCGGATAGCAGAAATTCTGTTTTATGAAACCTTTGTTTTTTTAAACAAGATACTTGATTAAGTTTACAACTGCAACTTCTACAAACAAATATTCACAGATGATGTAACTTTTGCAGCAAAGGAATACAGGTATCAGACTGTAATACCTACTAAGAATTGTACAAGCATTTACGATTCTGCAGAGAAGGACTGACACAATGTTTAAATACTTATCACAACCCACAGAAAGGGCAACCTTAACTGCAATGCTGGCATAGCATTTCTAAAGAGTCAACATGGAAGTAAGAACAGAATTGAGAAGGATTAAAAATAAAGTTACAGACAGAAATTCAGAGGAAATCAACAAGTGGAAGGAAGTCACAAACAAACTGCTTTTCTTTCTCATGCCAACCTGATTAAAAGAACTACCAATTATAGCATCATAATGCAGTGTGGAAAAACAAATACAGAGGACTTACTGTGAAATAATACAGTGTTTTCCTGTCTAGCGGTTGCTGGATGACAGTAATGAAGAGCACTCATTACTCATATTGCTACTTTTAATTCTTAAGAGTTACAAAAGATAAACCAGGAAACAGAACTTTCCAGACCAGCAAGTATTTGCTTGCTTTGGTTTTGAGACAACTCTCCTGTGCTCAGAGAAACTGAATTAGGCATACTGGAAAAGAATCCATCTTCTAAGACAACTGCAAAGCAATCACTGGAGAAAGATTAAGCTTCTTCCGCTCAAAAGTTAATATGTTAGATTAACCACTGATTTTACCAACCCACTGAATTTAAGTCATTTAGTCTGCCACTGCTGCATATTACAGAACAACAATATGTACAAGATGGTAGGCAAAAGTTTCTTCATCTGTAGAGAAATATGAAAAACTCAGGCAGCTAAGCACCACACAGCCTCTCTTCCCAATGGGATGTGGGAGAGAATTAGAAAATAAAAGAACTCATAGGCTGAGATAACTATTCACTAAAACAGAAAAGGAGAGAAATAATAGTAATGTTTTATATATATATATTTACAATACAAGCAATGTACAAATCAGCTGCTCACTACTCCTCTACCAATGCCCAGACAGTCCTCAACAGGAGACAGATATCCCCCACCCCTCAACTCCCCCCAGTTTTATAGTCTCCACATAATGTCATATGGTATCAAATATCACTTTGGCCAGCTTAGATCAGCTGTCCTGGTTCTGTCCTCCCCTTGTATCTTGTACCCCACCAGCCTTCTTACTGGCAGGACAGTATGAGAAACTGAAAAACAAAAGCATACTTCTCTCTGTACAGCACTACTCAGCAACAACTAAAACATCGGTGTGTTATTGATATTGTTTTTTCTCCTAAAGTAAAAGTGTCATACCAGATGCTATGAGAAAGTAAACTATCCAGCTGAAACCTGGACAATATTTTACAATATTGTCTGTAGCAACATCCCAACCATAAAGTATGCTATTCTGTTTATAGAACATAATTTATAATCTATATGCAATATATTCAATTTAAATGCAATTTCCACAAAAGGGATTTGCTATATAGTTTACACACAAAAATATAGTTCTAAGATCAGAATCCTTCAAATTCATACTTCACTGACACTAGTCATCCTATAAAGATACGAATTTTCCCGTTTAGTGCTGAAATGATTGTCTGGGGAAAATTTTAGGGAATTCAGGGACCAAAAATATCCTGAGCTGTGTTAACAGGAGGCTTAAGTGCTTTCTTGTCATAGGAGGCTGATGCAATGGAGCTTGCTCAGCCTTGGGGAAGGTATGGCTTTGCAAACACGTAATAGCAGCCACTCCAGTACTTCCAATAAGGTCATCAAAAAGCACTTGAGATTGAACAGTAATGCATGGAAGTAACTTGTGAGACACCAGGCATAAATCAGAAGACATTTAGACTGGTTGTAAGCAAAATCTTTTTCTCTAGAAGATATGCAGACAATGGATTGGGTTGCTCAAAGAGGTTGTGCAGTTTTCATTCTGAGATGTTTTGAAGTCATGACTGGATAAAGCCCTCAACAACCTGATCCAATCCCACGGCTGACCCTGCTCGAAGCAGAAGCTTGACTAGGACTCTGATGAAGTCCCTCCCAGTCTGAATAATTCTAAGGAGAAGCTAGAAGACCTGGAGGCAGTAGTCATAAATAATTCATTCTGACATTTTTGTGACATATAAAATAATATTGCACCAGATTGATTGCCACAGTCTTCATAGAGGCATATAAAGTATTTAAGTTTTGAAAATCCTGCAAACTCTGCAACTCACGAAATATTCTTAGCATAGGTATGAGCATAAAGTTTATCTGCATGATAAGATGTATAAATCAAAATGTTATAAAATTAAACAGGTTACATTTCATCACAATTAATTCATTTCATATTTTTAAAAGGATTAAGTATTACAGTAAAGCACATTTGCTAAAAGGCAAGTATGGGTTTTATTATTTAAGTAGCAGTCATACTTCAGCTTTTAACCCTGATTCCTTTGTCTATGTCAATAAATCTTGTTTGTACCAGAAAACTTTACAGAACAATTCTCACCAGTGCTAGTACTGACAACTGCACTCACACTAACAATACCAAAGGAAGCCCTAATTCAAACAAGATTCCTTGACAGGGACCACTCTTCTCATTTTGTCCTGTAAGAACAAATCCCTCCAACTTAACTACAAGAAGAATAAATGTACTGCAAACATGTGGAAACTTGTTTATATTATCACCAAATCAACTGAAGCAACAAGTTACGATTTGGAATTTCTCCTTTTTTTTTTTTTTTTTTTTTTTTTTTTTTTTTTTTTTTTTTTAAAGGGGGGTTGTTTTAAACAGGTTGTCCATATGCTTTAATGTTTCTTTACCTGACTAAATGTAACATAGATCAGTTCAATCCACAAGGCTGCTGTTCCAGAGCATACCGTTAAGTTTTAGGATGTGCATGTACAAACTAACTCTGCTTGTGTCAGAGGAGGCAAGAAGAAAATTTATGGCAGCACATTGCACATTTCACTTTCACACTTTCACTATGTATGCATAAGGCATCAACAAAGTTGTTTGTTGTTTTTTAAAAGAAGAATCTGAGTAACCTATACTGTTTAAACATTTAGGCTAGTACCCTTCTCTGATATCTAGGTAAGATGTCCCATCTTAACTGACCCACCTGAATAGGTCAAATGCAGCCACTTCAGAAAGAATATACAGATTCTTACAAGCAATACAAAACAAAGATTTGGTTTGGCAACAAGCAGGGAAAGCTCTTTGACTCAAGCCCCATGAACAATGATAGTTGCAAACCATGAGTAGAAAAGAATAAGCAGTTAACCCAATTATAAACACATTTCTCTTTATCTGGCTGTCAGGGACATTGTTGCTCAACTAAATATATAGTTAGAAAGCTGTATATTTTTTAATTAGATAAGCTGATCTCTGTAGTAGCAAGTTGTGTAGTTAGAAACGAAACAAACATTGTTTCTTCATTCTTGTCTAGTTCCCCAACACTCAGATGTCCTGCACACTCCTCAGATGTGTCTTTGAGATTCATTACTATTGTAATGCAATAACTAGCTTGGCACAGAAAGCTGAAGAATGTTTCCTTTCATATAGTAAGCCATTCATGAAATCATCTCTCCAGAGATGATAGCTTTTATTGCTGCAGAATCAAAACTGACCTTTTCAAGACCAAAAGCCTGCAGAATACCAGAATATTTCAGGCACACAGACTGACCATATATAACCCCATCTTATTAGCCTGCGTTTGGACATGCACACATAGCAATAGTGGAACTGCATAAGAATTAGTACAGGTAAGCATAACAATTCATCTCTCACTTGCCAGACAGCCTAGTTCGTAATAACAATGATCTAAGAGTGATTATAAAATCTCTCTCAAAAAGAAAACTTGATGCTACAACCAAGTTCCTTTTATGGGCATCGCATCTACCAGCTTGCAAACACTGTGTAGTTATCCCTTACTAAAAAGTTATAAAAGGCAAACGTAGAAAAAACAACAAACCTTTCGAAATCTTGACAAGGAATCACTACAACACTGTACTAGATAAACCAGTGCTGACTTACTACATGTGTAGGAAATATGCTATTTTAATAACAGGCACCGGCAACAATCTTTTATAGATGAAAGCTAATATACAAGGATTTTTTTTTTAAGCTGTCATTTTTTATGACTACTTTTTTCCCTGAAAAGTGGCCCTCATTCTTTTCACTGCTTAATCACTTCATTTGGCAATTTCATGCCCACAGGGTACAAGAACATCCAATAAAATTGACATTACTTCTAAGGCATGGGTGTCCCATAGAAGAATTAAGTACTGCTCCATCAGATCTTTTCTGGTTGCAGCACTGCCCAAACCAGACATTTAAATGAACTTCCATGGAGAAACATCCAAGAAAATCAAGTAAGATATATGCATAGTATGAAAACAGAATCCACTGCAAAGACAGCATTTATTGCAAACATATATATATACATACATATATATATATACACACACACACACGTCTCATGATTAGCAAGAGCACAAAATCAGAGAGACTTCTCAGGAAAGCTATCTTAGTTAACCTGATCATCACTCCTGAACTTTGTTTGAGGTTTTCTGTTTCTCTGCCAGTGCAATTGAGAAGTTTGTATCAATGACTGATAGAGATGATTAAATCTAGCAGAAAAGCAATGTGAAGTTAATGTATTTACTGTACTTTAAAAATGGCAAGTAACTAAGTTGCTCATAAAACCACACATAGTTGCCATATTTTAGATAAAATATCATAATGTAATCACTCTTCTCAGCTCATCTTCCAGTAATAACACATATTTTCCGATTTTTCATTTTCCATGTTCTCTCATGTAGAATACTATCAGAAATTAATTAGATGACCTTCACAAAGAATTTTTGGATGGAGGCAAATGACATTATTTTAATGGGAAGTTCCAGAACCGTTAAACATTTCCAAAACTTGGGCTGCATGACTCCTTCCCAACAATATTTCTATTTAAAAAATACACACAGTAACTAAGGACAAAAAAAAAGTAGTATAAACCAAAATGCTTATGGTTCTTTAGTTCTGAGGTGTCAGTCACACACTGTCCATGCTGTATCACGCTAGCTTTCTCCTACCACAGGAATTATCAGCTCTTGTCTGAACAAATCCAACCACAATTCAGAAATCACTTTCCTCATGGTGCCACTTCAGAAGAATGGATAGGAGTACATCAGATTAGGATTCTTCTCTCTCCCATAAGACTGGCAGGACACCCCAAAAGGCTCTACATCTGTACACATGCTCCCACCACATAACTAAAAAAAAGTTCCCCTCGTATCACACTAAAGATATATAACTATACAGAGCCATGAAGCATATCTTTCATAGTCTCAGTAAAAAAAATTGTGGAAAAAAAAAACAACCTCTAAAAATAAAGTTCTGAAGCACCTGTTAATCCATGACATATTACAAAGCACTTAGCAGCAATCCTTGATGTGATGAATCTGTGTTCAGACATTTCTCAGGTCTAGTAAGAAATAAATGTCATGTTCAGATTCTCTCTGGCAATCCATAAGCAAAATAGCCCAGCACTGAATTTTACCAGCCCTGCTGATGGGACTGCAGAAACTTAAAATAGACTTGAGAAGGCAAAAACTTAAACCAGGCCTAATTAAGATAAATAAACAAGGTCCAGCTGTACCCATTGCAGATTTGCTTACCACCAATCCATAGACTGCTAAGATTTGTGGGCGGTTGGTATCCTCACTTCTCTTCAGGTATTGATTTCTACAGGGAACAGTACCAGTACTCAGTGGACTCATAGCAACTGATCCTTAAAGTTATCTTAAATAACATTTCTGAAAATCTCATTTCTAATAACATTCTTTGTGAGACTTGCTAAGATGAGTTAAGACTTATCTCCACTTCCATTTGGTAAAGAAATATTTTAAGAGATGTCTTAGTAAGACTACCAAAAGCAGAGATAAAAGGACCTACTATAAGCAGTGGGGAAAAAAAAAAAAGAGAATGTGTTGAAATAATTTTGAATTTTCTTAAAATATTTCTCTTGACAGCTCCAATAGCACTCATAAGTTTTTACATTGTTTCTTTTCATAATCATTTCATTTTTGAAATAGGCTTCTTTCCTCCCTCTCCTGCCAACTGTTTCAGTTTTGCAACTATGTCAGAAGCATCTGTCATTTCTCTTCTACACTACTACAGACACTTGAAAGGGAGTACTTTGTGGACTATCATTGCTCACAGTAATGGTGGTAAAAGATTAGGCAAAGATTCAGGCAAGTGTGAAGGCAGAGATACACTTATTTAAATTAATCTTCATTTGTTTTAACCTTTTCAAGATTCTTAAGAGCTTCTCAGCTTGCTCTCTGCAATTCTAATGAATTATCTTCCAGGCAACATAAAAACCTTCACAATTAATTCCCAATAAGCTAAGGCCAAGATCAAGAACTCTTCACTATGCTTTCAACCATCTTTCTCGTTAACTCCTTTCCCTGACCTCCCAGGTTTGATTTTATATATACCATAGTAATGAAACTCTCCACGATGAAATGCAGAACGCTTCTCTACAGAATCTTGAGTTTAGAGGAGATAGGCTCAAGCATATCAGAACACTATGCTATCATTTTACTTGTGCTTAAAAACCGCAGCTTATCTGAAAAGTGGAGAGGAAAAGAAAATATTGCAGCTCATATCGCCTCTGTACCTATATTTGCTTCTCTAATCTACTAGTTTAGCAATAAAACACAATCAGCAGTTCCAAAACTCTGATCTGCAATCAAAGTTTATTTTCATGGACTTTATCACCTCCATTTAGGTCAGATCCTGAATGTAGAAAATATTGCTCTAAGAATGCTGGCATTAGTATTAGTGAGAATGTAACTTTCACCAGAAATACTACCCAAATGCACATGGTGAGCAGCTCATTTCTGGCACATCAATTATTTGTCTACAAACTGATGATCAGTGAGGAAGTTAAAAGGAATGCTGCACATTCTATTCAGAACTTGAAACAATAGTTTACAAAGTTCTGCAGATGAAATACTGCAGGATTCCTAAAGATGCTCATGCAAAAACAAACTGAATGATTAGCTTACTCACCTGAATATATGAAGAAATGTAATATTTCTGTCAGTGATTGTCTCTATTGGAAGTGCAGTGCAACACCTGCATCTATCAGTAAAGATAATAAATAACCAAAACAATGAGCTTTTATTCAATATGCATATTGAAGTTATTTAACATCATCAGCTCCAGTGACTTATGTCTCATACTTTCCCTTCGTCTTTCCACCTTTCTGCAATGGTCACTGGGGTTTTTCAATATATGAACAGTTCAAAGAACTTAATATTTCCAAGTATTTCCAATATTTCCAAGTATTTCCAAGTACCAGTCTGGAGTGCAATTAGGTTTCCCGATACAAGAAATTCAGTAATAGATTCAATCACTCACAGAAAAGACTGAGGAATACGAGTGATAGCTGTCAACACAGCTGTGAGAAGTATTTATAGCTATAATGACTGTTGAAGTTCATTTAAGTCATTCCATACAGCTGTTGTATTAATAAAATCAATGTAGAGAGGATATACTGAGGTTTAAGTCTGACAGTGAAATGCCTAATGCGTAAATAGAATTGTTCAGCATACAGAGAGATCTGGAAAATAGCGATAAGTCTGTCTTCTATCTTTTTAAAGGTTTTCAGGCTCTGACTAGGGAACATACATTAAGACTGGATCATGAATATACCTCATATCTGATTTCTCCATGCTTTTAGCTTCAATTCAACCAGCATTTGCAGTAGCTGCTTTATTCTGAAACCTTTTCTGACTTGACAGTTCTTGAATTGGACTTTTCCAAGCTAGATTTAGTATTGATTGTACTATAGTATTGATCTGAAGTACTTTCCTGGCAATATCTGTGAATTGCAACATTTTATACATTCTAAGCTCACTGCACATTCCTAGATCATCTCAAGATCAGGCAGGCCATCAGCAGCATGCTAATCAGACCTTTTGAATCCATAACAGCAATTCTTCTATGTCCCTTCTTCTCTTCTGGGCCATATTCCAAGTGCAAATTAAATAGATCTCTTTGGTACACTAACTCCTCACTTTAGAAATACCATTTGCAGGAACTGTTCAGAGACCTTGGGTCCCAAAAATGAAAAAGGGGAATCATGACTGATTTCTCAGCTTCCAGTTCTCCTTTCTTTGGAAGGGATTTAACAGTACACTATGACCATGTTTGTTTGTTTGTTTTTAATTCTTCTATACTTTTGTTAATCCAGTGCTGAATTACAGACAATGTAATTTACTAAACTTAGAAAATATAATGCTTTGCCTTTATGGGCTAGCTTAAAGAAAAAGAAAAAAGACATTAAAAAAGTCTCCCATAGTACCTCCCTCTTACAAACCAAACAGAACGCTCATCCTTTTTCCACTAATAACCTACCCAATTACAGCTAAAAATTAATCCCATTGTGGATGTATATGGAAAACGTGACTGGAGAAACAATTAGATTAACCCATATTATCTTTTGTTCTTAAACATTAAAGTCAGGTGGATCTTTAAATTAAAAACTCCTTTATCAAGGAAAAAAACCTTCCTAAAGACAGAAAAAACAATCACCGAATAATTTATTTTCTTTAGTTATAAAGGCATTCTTATGAGCTCAAGATCTGTCACAATATCTTCTGAAGCCATTCTTTCACAAATTGTTCATCGATAAGAAGTCCTGGACACATTAACAAGTGCCGAAAATATCAGAGTACTTGCTATGAAGAGAACACGTTAACCTGAATAACATGCTGGTTAGCCTCTAAGGTATTTTTATTAAAACAACAGTAGAAAGAAAACACATTTGGTGACATCAGCTTTCCTCAGCCAAAGGAGAGCAGTTAGTCTGTTTTTCAACCAAGACATCCTGTTTACTATTCTACTGCTGGAAAATTAGGTATTTTCTGTCTTCTGATTTGATAAGTAAAAGGCAAAGGAAAATTTTCAACTGCAACTTGACAATGTAAATTTTACCTACAAAGAAAGTTTTAATCCATAACGGCCATCTATAAACCCACAATTTCCCAAGATGTCATGAAGGCAGATTTCAGAGTAGACCAATGAGCAATAAGGTCTACACTGATAAGGAACCAACGTTGGCCCTCTCAAACCATGAAGATTTTATATTTCATATTTACATTTTAACAAAAAATTAAAGATAGGTGACAAAGAAAGGAAAATATTAGAGTCTCATGGGTCCCATCAAGTAAGAAGAAAGCCTAATTACTTTCTCCTAAGTCTTTGGGATAAAGAAAAAGAAAAGAACAGGGCTATATATCATGAACAATCAGACATCTTGGCTAAACTAGAACAAGGATCTGGAGCAGAAATGGGAATGATTAATTCAGGGTAGGAACATCAAGATTAGGTTGGGGCAGTGAATAACCCATGTTTTGTCCTCTTTATTCATGCCCCAAATCACTGTAATTTATCATTCCATACATTCTTAACTCATAAGTGCAATACTTAAAAAAGTTTAATACTTAAGACATGTCTATCCAGCAGTACTGTATCTTCTGTGCAAGACTCAGGAAAAAATATAGCAAAACAGTGTATGTATAAGTGAAATTTCTTATTTGTTTAAATCTAATGCAATAAATATCTTTTTGTGAGCAAAATGAATGAGTAAATACTTTCAGAACGAACAAACAGAAATGAGGTGTGGATGACAGATGGCCTTGCAGGAGGAAGGAGACGCTGACTTAGATTTGTGCAGTGGCTGCCTAGGAAATGTAACTGCTGAATGACTAGGGTAAGTTTTAGAGGAAAAATGAATATGAGTATCATTATGTAAACGCAAAGGACAGAATACAATTTTATATAGAATATTTGCTGAAGAAAGGGGGCTGCAAAGGGGGTCATATGTGTACGGGAGAGATGACAATATAAAAAAAATTAAGGACTAAAGGCCCAACCTTGTTATTTCACAAACCACTAAGTCAGAACACTGCCCTGAATTCTAGACAAGACTACAAAGTCATCTGTATGCAAAGTTCTTGATTTCCATTCTTAGGGTTTTGATTCTGCCCTGCACAGTTCTGCTACATCTTAGTAATATTTTCCACAAGCTCAAAGCCCAAGGGTGAATGGGCACTTGAAAGTCAAGGGCCAGAAAATCTATGAATAGGACACATTAGTCCTTTCCTATACACTAAATATCTCAATTTCAACAAATGATATACTCCCTATAATCATAGAATCATAAAATATCTCAAGCAAGAAGGGAACCATAAGGATCATAGAGTCTGTAACACAATGGAAAGCACAACAGTGATAGCAGAGTAGCAAGGTCCCAGGCTACAGCAAGTAAGAATTTGCTCAAATGCAACAGCCATGGATACAGAAATAAAAGAAAAAAGCTGCTTACATTCAGAAGGCCTCAGGCACACAGGAACCTCCAGCAAGATACCCTTGCTTTCATTACCAACCCTTAAATAAGGGTTTGGATAGCTGCTGGCTCTACCCCTTCCAGTCTTTGCATGGACTTGAGCTCCCCTGGGTTGGTCCTGCCTTCCCACCAGGTACTCAACCGCTAAGCCTTGACTTAGCATTTCCACTACAGAGTCCAACTTCTTTTGTAGAATATTCAGAAATATTTAAGACATCTATTTTCTTTTTCAAATAGAACTAATAATCATGCATCACTTTACTAGATTATGATTTCAACCAATGAAAACATACTGAGTTGTAGATCCGTAAGACAGAGGCAAAGAACTCAGCACAGACTTTGGAAATAACACCCCTCAAGCCAAATTTTTATTATTTTCAGAGATATTGTAACAATCAGAAAGATCAACACAATGGAAAGGTGATACAAGAAGTATAACGATAGAGGTACTAATGCAATGGAATGGTGTTATAAGGAAAGGAAAAAGGACTACTCACACATCTCTGAAGATCTAGGCTTATAGAGGAAAATTCCACAAAGGAAGAAAATCCAGAAAGAGATCCTTCCAGGATGGCAGTCAGCCCTTAAATGAGGTCTGAGAAAGGTGCAGCCAGGCTCCACCCTTTCCGGTCGCACACTTGAATTGCCTTCATCTGTGCTCCCAGGACTGACTGGGTCCTTTCGACAGGTGCTCAATCAGTGGTTCAAGCCATGACTCAACAATTACTATAAAGATATATGTCAGCACTTAGACCAAGTCCAAATATCAATGATAACTGTGTAAGTAAAGCAATAAAGTGTTGCTCTATAATTTTTATTTTTAAAAAATTGTCAACATTTCTTAGAGTGTAACACTTTACAAAACATACTATTGCATAAGGCTTATGTAATACAAAAATCAAGACAGGAGCATGAATTAGAATATTAAAATCCATCAGTCCCATGTCCCAGTGATACTGCAAACAAGCTGCTGCATACAAGAGTTCTGCAGGAAGGGACTGGTTAGGAGAGGAATATCTCAACGGGACATTTTACCAAGAACATATGGGAAATCTTTCTGCATGCCGCTCGTAGAAGTTTTCAAAGTACAGGCCTTATACACTTTGAACTATCCAATGGAAAAGGGAATACAGCAGTGCAGAAAATGCTCAACAAGTTCTTGTAATGCTTTAGTGTAGTGATACAGAAATGGTGAGAAGAAAATTCTTAGATTTTGTTTCAACCAATGTGGGGAAACTGAAAGTTCTGAAAGCCATTTTGGCATAACCGTGGCACTTACTACTCTTGGAAGAACAGAGTAAAAATCTGTAAAATAAAGATCAATATGTTCCAGTAAGCAGGTTTTGTTACATTCAGTTGAGATGAATGAATTTCATCCTACGATACTGAATGATTGATGACAAAGCTAGCAATGCTCCCAGTTACCAGTGTTTCCTTGTGAGAGAGCACAAAGACCTCTATGAAAATGGAAAGTGAACAAATTTGATGAGTCTTTTTTCAAGGAGAGAAAGCAAGGATTTAGACCAATCAGTTAATTTTAGTTAAAAAAACAGATAATGGAGTTCGCTATTTAATTATCTAGAAATAAAGACACGAATGAGTAGTAGCCATCATAGCTTACCAAGTTCATCTTATTTCCTTCTTCCTCAGTTCTTGGTATGTACAGAAGTATTTTTTGAGCAGCCCTTGTATGGCTAGATTTTTGACACTCATGTAACTTTCTCATAGCTAGGAAAAAAAACTAGATGAAGATTTCTTAAAAGCAGTTACCAGCAATTCACTGCTGCTATGGAAGTATCTATCAACTGATTTTCTTCAAGGGTACCTAACTTGCACAAGAAATCAGAAAACAAGGATAAGGGACTCTTAGTGTACTGAAGGATGGAATTTGACATCACAAGAACAGTAATTGTGATGCTCTCCACTCATAAGGATGAGTACAAGGCACTATATGCGGCAGAAGCAATCAGCTGCACAATGTATGAGGGATGCTCCAAAAGTAATGCCTCCCATTTTATTGTGCTAGCCCATGACATCAGAGGTAGATATTGGTGGTATGGCAGTACAGGTTGATCCTTCCCACCAATATCCTGCTACATTTTGTTGCCATGCAACAGAATGGTAGCAGAGGGGAAACCTAACACAATGGCGTCTGATGCAGAAGTGTGTATGAAGCAAAGGTATCTCACTGAATTCCTCCATGAGGAAAAATAGCACACACTGACATTCATCAACACTTGCTGAATGGTTCTGAAGAACAAATAGTGGATGTGAAATCTGAGGCAGTGGGTGGCAACAGTGACAGTGGGCAACCAAAACTGGTGTACATCATTATGAGCACAGCATGCAGGCTCATGTTCCTTGCTGTCAAAAATGCATAGCTAATGGTAGTGACACTGTCAAAAAATACAGTTTTGTAGCTGAGAATTTGCTCTGTCAAGTAGCATTATTGTATTCTTTGTTTTAGCTTCCATGGAAAAAAATATGATGCACTACTTTCAGAGCAACCCACATATATGCAGCACATGCCAGTAACAGGAGATCACTTTAAACTGTGAATTGTTCTGCCAGATTTTAAAGATTTTTAAGTTGTCTTTTATAACAAATTTAGTTCATTGCTTCAGCACTTTCTTGCTGTTGATCTCCTGCTCTCTGGCAGTTTTCAATTAAGTTTGCTAGCATATTTATCTTCAGCCCTGTTAGCTGTTGAGAGTCAAGAAATCAAATCTATTCCCACCACTGCTACACAGAGTAAGAGACAGGAAAAATGTTTCAAAGCTCAAAATACTATATGGGGAAGGGTTTATTTGAGACAACTAACAAATTCAAACATAACATTATCTAACAGATATCTAGACCGTGAGATAACACTCTGTTTTCTATTGCCAAAGACATCTATATCTTTGTCTCTAGAATGTCACACAAACCCAAAGACTCAGTTCAGGTGAAAAATCATTAGTCCTGTCTCTTAGCAGTACAGATAAGCAAGGTAAGGTATGGGTGTGTTGGTTATGGTCAGCACATGTTATCCCCAAGCAAGCCAAATACGAAAGTCATCCTGTTGTTCTTCATTCTTCTGCCTGTCTCTGAATTCTGCAACTAAATTTAACATAGGTACCAGAGTTCTCCCAGCATAGTGGCCTACTTAAATTAATTCTTTGCACCAATTTTGTTATACTATCCTCCTTCTTAACTTCTTTATACACCAAACACTTAAGTACATTAAGATGTAATGAAAATTTGAAAGGAAATTTTAGGCGGGAGAGAGTAGTATGCCTCAAGAAAAGTCTGCTTTTTAATGATTAAACATAGTTTAATCATTAAACAAAGTTCCCAAAAGCATTAAAACAGTTTATTTTCCCTTAAAAAGAGGAAGAATAAGAAGATGTCAAGACTCTTTGAAAAGTGAAATACAAGTAAATTAATTGCTAGAAAGGTAGATCAGGCACCAATGGACGTGGTCAGTGAGCACGGCAAGAATGGGTTGGGGTTGGACTTGGACTTCCTAGAAGTCTTTTCCAAACTTAATGATTCTATTGCTCTATAAGAAGAAGAAAAAATAAAAGAGCTCTGCATGAAAAAAATATATATATATTCTAAATCCCGGGCAAGCCCAGGAAAACCCAGACAAGTGGCAGGCCTGCAGCCTGTTGACATTCACAGTCCATAGCATTATGACGACATTTTTGAAGAGTCAGATTATCTTAAGTCACGGATGCTCTTGGCATGCATTATGTCAGGATTTTTGCCCTAAAGATCCTATATAAACATATGGTTAAAGAGGATATTGTTCTCAAAGGCGGAAAGCTCCTGACTGCAGGGACTTTATCTAATGGCAGAACTCCAGGTTCAAAATTGTCTGGCATAAATACAGTAAGACTAGGTCTATGGAGTAGAGCTGACCACTTCTATTTGCTGGCAGTGATTCCTGATGAGTTCATAATACATTTCCAACATTTAGTCTGAAAAAATACTACAGCACATCCACTTGAGAGGAAAGGGAGGAGGTAGGAAAGGAGACCAGAATCATTAATGCATAGAACACCATTGTTTTATGAAAAACAGAACAGTAGGAACAATGGAGAAGGCAAATACAAGCAGAAAAAAATATTTCAGTGATAGAAAAAGTTATTGCAACAAACATAATATATCTGTGAAAACATGCTCATCTTTCTTGTAGAAGAGTTTTGTGTGTGGTTGCTCTGTTGAATTAGTCACATTTATTTATTTCAACTGCATTTGATGCTCTTTGAAATTTCTTCTCTTGTTATAAGCAAGGAAAGATAAGTTCTCTTATCCTTTCTTTTTCCTAATAAATTAAGTTTTAACAGAAATAGAAAGAATAGGTGTTGTTTCATACACAGAACAGATTGCGATAGCTAGACGAAATTCCATTTTCAAATAACTGACCTTATTTTCAGTCTACCTTAATTTTTAAGATAGCTCAAGGATAGGTTAACTCTATCCTAATACGAACAATAAAACACTCCTTCCAAAATGCACTGACTGTAAAAAAAAAAACGCTGCATTTTGGTATATACATATATAAACACACACATGTATAGACATATGGATGTATATATGTGTATATATAGTTTGTGCATTCGTATATATGTATATGTATATACATGTACAAGGGCTACTCCAAAAGAATGCCTCCTATTTTATTATATTGTCTCATGACATCAGAGAGAGTTGTCGGTGGTATGGCAGTAGAGATTGAACCTTCCCACCAATATCCTGTTACATTTTGTTGCCAAGAAACAGATGGCAGCAGTGGGATAGTTTGACAAAATGGCATCTGACATGGAAGTAAATACGAAGCAAAGGTGTGGAACTGAATTCCTTCATGCAGAAAAAATGGCACACACTGACACTAATTAATGTTTGCTGAATGTTTATGGTACCAAAGAGTAGATGTGAGTACAGTGAGGCAGTGGATGGCAGTGGTGACAGTGGCAGTAGCCTCAGCTGGTGCAGATTATTGCAAACATGGCACACAAATTCTTGATTATTACTTGTAAAAATGCAAAGCTAACAGTGGTGACTTTGTTGAAAAAAAAAAAAAAAAATTGTAGCTGAGAAATTGCTCCATCAAATAGCATTATCGTATATGCTCTTTGTATTTGTTGTAGTTTCCATGAAAATAAATAGGAGGCATTACTTTCAGAGCAACCTACACATTAGATATAGTTCTTTTCTTTTTTTTTTATATAGACAGTAAGTAACATATATTTTGTCAATGGAGATTTTACAAATAGCTATAACATGAAATTCTGATATAACAACTACATAATGTAAAATCTTCATATAGAAACTATATTTATCAGGAAAAAGCATAGAGCCATAAAAGATTAACACAATCCCCAAGACACATTCTTAAAAATATTTCGCTGTTACCTCTCTCCACTTTAAGATATATTAGTGCTCCTCGAGATGTGTTGCAACCACAGGAAACTTACTTAATTCAATTGACTGATGACATTTGAACGTAAGTATGTTTGACCTTCCTTAGTTGATGCTGAAACAAGTTACACAGTATTTAACTCACAACTAGAAAGTCTATTGTTCAGCCAACAGAATATATTTTACTACTTAGGTAGAATGCAAAGTTTTAACAAAATGGGCAAGAACACTAAAAGGATACTCAACACTGTATAAATCTATTGATTTATACAAGTGGAGATAAAGATTCTAGAAAACAGGAGTGAAAACACTCCCAGCCAGTCTATGCACAACAGAAGCGAGTCTTAAAACCACAACTACTGGCCTTCCATGGTTTGGGGGCACAAAAGCATCAAGCACAATCTTTGTTAACACAAGGATTAACATTGCCTGGGTGTCCCCCACTGATCACCAGATTGTAAGGTCAGTGCTTCTCTGCTGGCATTTACAGTTATCTTTAGACTTTCCAAATGCACACATAAACAGCTCTTATTGACAACTAAAGAAAATCCACACATACCCACAAGCACACTAAGATGCCTCAAAAGAACACCCAAATGAAAGAAAGACAATCCTTTCCTTCTCTTTCTCTCTCTCTCATCCAACTTCGCTCCCATATTACCACTGCTTCTTTCCCTCTCTAATATGTTCTATCCTAACAAAATAGTATTCAAACATCTCCAAAGAAGTAATCCCATTAATTTTCACACAAACAATAAAAAAGGAATGTTCTGATCCTGTTACAGATCTGATCACATTCCTTGACCAGGAAAATTAGAAGGAAAAATCATGAATGAGAATCGTGATCAAGTTTTTGAGGCAGTATTTTCCATCCTCTCAACTGTTTACTTTCTCTACATGTCTCTCAGATTAAATGATGATGCTATTCCATTCCCTATGTCCTTAAGCAGTCCATAACAAATCAAAGTACTTCATTTCTGAAAAAAGGAATACTAAATAAACAAACAAGAAAAACAAGATTGCTTGATGTTTCCTTATTCCTCTTCTGCCAAAGATGGTGTATCACTTTAAAGAATTTTTCTTTTAGCTGGGAATGTTAAAACATTTGTATCGATTCTATTATTCTTCGGACTTTTCTAAAAGGTAGAATTCTTTGTGTCTTTCCTGAACAAAAAGCTACTCAGAAACTATTACAACTACAGATGCTTTGAAAAAGACAACATGCACACTATCTCAGTACACTCTGAATAGAAAAATACCTGTACGCATCTGCCTATGACATCAAAATAGGAAATTTTTAGCAGATTTTCCATTATCTCAAAGTTAATTAGACAGCAATTGTAATATTGTGTGTGTCTTCATAATATTAATTCTGACTACAATTCACATGAATTTTGTGCTGGTGGCAAATAAAGCTAGGCCCTAAAAAAGGAGGTAAGTAATTTAGTTTTAAAACATTTAACTTCCTGAAATTGATCCTGTGCAATTAGAATAACTTTATTGGTACAAGTTTATAACATTATTAACTTTCTGAAACTACTTCAGATGTAATCCAGTTTAACATAAACGTCAGCTCAGAATGTAGAAATTAAATTTTCAATTCAATTAAAAATGGAAGGAAGATAAGTAAAAATGGTAATTCCCTAAACAATCTAAACAGACTACCTGCAGGACAAAACAAAGTATGAATGGAAAGCAAGCAGGACAGTATAAAAAAGACCTACTTCAAGATGGATCACTTATGGTCCTTGATTGTTTCCCAAATATAGAAATTTACTAAAAGTAATCCTTCTTCATTTACTAAAAGTAATCCTTCTTCAGAGGAAATACCATTAGTCAGAAAATGAATGAAGTGACCTTGCAGTAAAATAATTTCAATGAAGAGGCTTAAACCAATACTATTCTAGCTGAACAATACATTGTTAACTTTCCTTTCACAGCAGTGAGGTCCCATATAAGAAAAATAAATGTGCACCTTTTACTACTATAATCCTAATGAAAAACAAAAATGTGTTGGGATGAGTCACAAAGTCCCCTCTTATCCCATTGTGCATTCCCATTTTGTACTATTTCATTTTCCATGCAAATTTTCATACTACAGATGTGTTAATTCTTGGGTTGATATAAAACAGTGTTCAATGTAAAGCTCATTTAACTCTTACTGCATATATTCCTTTAAATCATAGAGCAAGAGAAAAATTTTACTATTCATTGTGGTACAGAGAATTTTTTTCCACTCAAGTTTCAGAGATAACAGTATCAATAAAAACGAAAGGTTGTTTTCAAAAAATGCAAAAGAATTGCCAGACTTCTCCTGGATGAGAAAGAAAAACTATGTTCCTTAGAGGCAAAGCTCTTCAAATGGAAGACTGGCAGTATATTGATATTCTCAACCAAAAAAGATCTCTAGTGGGTGCAATCCAACTCTTGAAATACATAGAAATATTACGTTATTAATAAGCATCTTATAAGGAAACTCTACAAGAGGTTAGATGGACAAAAGGACATCCATCTGGATGGAGTTGGGGGAGAAAGAGCAAGTAATTTTCAGTCAGTTTAACACACTTTAAGCATCCCTGTGCAGGGTCATGCAAATGCCAGAGCGCATTAACCAGCATGTAGCTTGGTGCAATTCTACACCTGCATCACTTAACAACATTTGCAAGAGTCTGCCTATGTTCAACTGTTGAACAGAAATGTTTTATTTGCTTTTAATCTGGCCTGAGTTGAGCACGTTTCCACATAACTTTTTTAATAAGACATTTCTTTTGGATAAGTATGATAAGCCTATAGAATTGTAGGTGCATCTTTTGCTAACCAGTAGTAAGAAGGAAAGATCTGACATGCAGCAATTCAGAAGAGAACAGACATGAATATGTTCATCAGAGACTGCAATAGTTCAACAACAGCACCCAGATCCATGTTTGTTTCTTGCATACTATTACCACTAATAAAAGTTCGGTCCACATTCAGAGATTAGTTTCAACATGAGTAATTTTAAATATCCTTTTAAAAATTTGTGATTTTCCATCTAACTGGAAAATTTCAATATTGAAAAATTACACTACTTTTGAATGATATAGTTAGTTGTCTGCTTCCGTTCTTCTTTTTAGATAGAGAAATAAAGTGTACTTTACTACTACATAAAGCTGATTTCACCACAAATGGATTCATGCTCATATTGTACACAGTTGTTGTTCATCTCCAAATATATGGCAGTGACTCAACATTTTGGGTTAAAAATATACCTATAATCCAATAAAA
The DNA here is from genome assembly GCF_987193195.1 of Phasianus colchicus. NCBI lineage: Eukaryota > Metazoa > Chordata > Aves > Galliformes > Phasianidae > Phasianus > Phasianus colchicus. Next base: position 10,856,252 of record NC_143443.1, read on the forward strand.
GAGCACATTTGTACCTTTAAAGGTACAAACTCTGCAAAGTCAGTATTAAATGTCATAAACTCAGAAGAATTTCAGTTCCCATCCAAATCTGTGCTTTTTCTATAGTAATTGGACCAAATCTTACCCTTTCCCCAAAGAAATCAATTTATTTCCAAAGCAGGAGTCAATTCAAAGTCTCCTAGCAGCTGACATAAGTAGCTTTCCAAATCCTTTTCTGCAGGATCTCCCTCAAGTTCTATTGAGATGAAAATCTCAGTATCATAATTAGTTAGGTTACTACCCCCAAAAATCCACAAATCATAAACCTTCTGAATGGATATGCAATGTAAATTAACTGAGGTACAGAGAACATCCCTAGTTTCTCACTTGCTTTCTAATTTCAGTCTTTGCCTAGTTTGTTTTCTTCATAGCACTGTACAAGATTTTGTAAAGAGACATGCCCTAGTAAAAAGCCTATCCTCTGTCCTGTGATTGAAAGCAGGAAATGATGTTATGGCTAATACATTTCCAGTACCTCCAAATGCAAAACCTTCTGTCAACACATTTAAACACAGCAGAAAGACATAAGAAATAGCATGAGGCGATATATGAATGGCTGATATTAAAAAAGGATGTTGAAATTCTCTAAGTGGCTCACAAATACAAAATACTAAGATAGAAAACATAGTGTAGATCTGGAAACAGGAGAAAAGATACCCTTTTGAAGATGAAATGAAATACGCTATTGAAGCATGTTTAGAGTCTGCTAGATAGTCATATACAGATCTCTTGAAATAACAAGGGTTTTTGTGAAGTTGGGAATGAAAATCCAGAGAGAAATCTACCCCTAATATTAGTGATATCCTTAGAAGCAATTACAGAATTTATTCTTCCCTGGCTCAGAACTACTCTCCAAACCCTTGCAGATGTGACATTTACTATGTTTGACATAATTACAAGAGCAAGTAGCATAAACCCACATTACAGGCTAAAACTAGCATTATTTGTTAGTTGAAACAGTCTTTTGTTTATCAGCAGCCCCATGTCCAAGGGCACAAAGAAATACGCTATATTACTACCAGAATAACTCACCTAAGAAATTGCTCCTTGACCTCATCAGTTCAAGAACCAAAGATTCATGTGTTCAACCACCATCTGTCTCTGAGTCCTTTCCTCATTTTCTATCAAATAAATTACTCAATATAAACGACTGGAAGGGATCTGTCGCCAAATAAGTGAAGTGCTTGACAACACTGACACCAAGTGACAGAATTCAGAAAAATACAAAACAACTTACATAGAAATTATAGGAAGCTTCATCAGTCTGATCTGAGATAGGCAAAGTTGTTTTTTTTTCCACTCAAGAACACAAACATGAAGACCTAACATGAGAGTTCACAATTTTCACAGCTGTCATGCCCAACTTACAGAAAGCTTGTCCAAGATTAATCATGTAAATACATTTAATCATGTACACAAATACATGTTAACAGTGTAATTTAACCTCAGTCTCACAAATGTGAGTGAAATATTGGATACACTTTAAACTTTTACACAATCTAGCCTTGTAAATTCATTACTGAAGAGGAAAAAAAATTGACCGTTCACATGCACAGCAAGTATTTACTTCCATTAAATTTTGTGGATTCGTGTTCGTTTCTCAAGTAAAAACAGTACTTTTATACCCTTTAATTAAAAAGTTTGGTCTGTTAATGCAGTGCTAAATAGTCTCTAAGTCTTATGTGCTTGCTTTACCTTTCTGTATGATAAACGCATCTGTTCAGAAATAAAGTACCATGCCTTCCAACACCATATGTATTATATAGAATTGCCACTCTTCCTATTGATTCATACAATCAGATTACATGAAGCACAAAACCCTACTGATAGAATAATAACTCTATCAAATGTTCTCCTTTCCCCACTTACCATGTATACGCCCAGTGTTCCACATCTTACCACTTGGTTTCCACATCCTTACCTGCTGACGTTTGTATGCCAAATAATCTAGGTTTTCCAGATCCTTTTGAAACTTCTGGTAGGTATTTTGTAGATCAGATTTACTGGATACATTTCTTAATGTTTCAAAAGTTCTTTGAAACTGTGATGGTAAAGAAAGAAATACTGTCACTCTCACCATTTGTGGTTTCGCTTTCGTCTGGTATTTTCCTGCATAAGCATTTTAGTCTACCAAATACTAATGATATAGAACTGCATCTTCTTCAAGTATACCATATTCTAGACATGAATACATTCCTACAATTTTGAAATCAATTCTATAATTCAAAAAAAGTACATATTAATAATATTACTTAATAATATATTAATAATATATAACAATTTCCTTTAGAAAGGGGAATGGGAGATGTCATAGCACAGAGACAGGTGAAGGATCTGACAGATGGCGCCTTTCAACCTCCTTGTCATCACAACAGATCTTGAACCTAATATCTGGCCTGACTTTTGGATGAGCTTTACAGACATAGCACACTGTCTAGTGCTTGTGAGCAGAGACAGTCACAGCAAGTGACCATGCTGCTCGTTTTTACTTTTAATGAAATCATCTACCCCTCCTTAAGGATCTGATATGAATGTTTGCTACACCACTGATATGAAATTACAAAGGTATGTTGTACTCGATTCCCTCACCTCACAAAATAGTAACAAAAATAGGGAAGAAAACAACAAAGAGAAACAAAATCATTTTAAAGTTTGATTTTATAAGATTTTATAAATCTTTTTTTCTCTAGGAGATATGCTTCAGAATATGTTCTTACTCGATAAGCTTGAGAATGTCACTATGGACCATAAAGACTAAAGACATGTCACCTGAACAGGAGGCCAGAAAACAAAAATACAACATCACAAATATTTAAGGTACTTTATTGCATACAACTGGCAATGTTGGAGGAAACATTGTTAAATATGGAGTACTAAGTTTTATTCCTGACAATAACCATACAATCCCCATATAAACAGAAAAAGGCATGGGAGGCAGCAAACACTGCTTCTTTAGTTTATGAATTATGCTATTTGACAAATCACAAACTTGCAGCATTGCTTACATGGGAATATAGCTAATTCATGAAGATGATAAAGCCAAAGTTTTATTCAAGATGAGGGCAGTGAAGTACTAGAACATGCTGCCCAGTGAGGTGGCAGATATCCCAACTCTGGAGACATTCAAAATCAGGCCAGATGGGGATAGGAGCACCTAATCAAGCTGTAAGTGTCCCTTCTCATTGCAGGGGAGTTGGACTTTGAGGGTCCCTTCCAACTCAAACAAGTTTATGATTCTATGAAATGGCCTGCTGCATTTCCTTTACTTGTTCTCACTTTACATGCCTGGCTCAGATTTAGGGCCAGTACTGCAAATGCCAGTTTGTTATATTAAAAAAGAAAAGAAAGAAAAGAAAAGAAAAGAAAAGAAAAGAAAAGAAAAGAAAAGAAGAGAAGAGAAGAGAAGAGAAGAGAAGAGAAGAGAAGAGAAGAGAAGAGAAGAGAAGAGAAGAGAAGAGAAGAGAAGAGAAGAGAAGAGAAGAGAAGAGAAGAGAAGAGAAGAGAAGAGAAGAGAAGAGAAGAGAAGAGAAGAGAAGAGAAGAGAAGAGAAGAGAAGAGAAGAGAAGAGAAGAGAAGAGAAGAGAAGAGAAGAGAAGAGAAGAGAGGAAAAGAGGCTCTCTTCTGGTTTGTCTGAAACCATAAAAGTCAAACCATATTTGCCATTCAAAATATTAATATTATCATTTTCCATTGTGCAGGGCAGCAAAACAGCACTAAACTATTCATTCGTGAAATCTTTATTTTCATATGGATGAGTTAAGGAAGAAAATTTAATTTCTATTCTGACATAAGCAGTTCATTAAAAAAAAACTTATTTTAAAACATACTTCTACTTTAAGAGACTAAATTACAATAAATGTACTACTTTAAATCAACAGTGCTGAGGGCAAAGAAAGGTGCGTACAAGTTCTGGAAACAAGGGTGTGTCACCTGGGATGAATACAGGGATGCTATCCAGACTTGCAGACATGGGATCAGGAAAGCCAAGGCACAGGCGGAACTAAACTTGGTGAGGGACATGAAAAACAATAGGAAGATTTACTACAGGTACATTGGCCAGAAGAGACAGGCCAAAGCGAGTGTACCTCCTTTGGTAAATGTAAAAGGAGAACTGGCTTCAACGGACGAAGAGAAGGCTGAGGTACTGAATGAGTTCTTTGCCTCAGTCTTCACTGGCGGCCAGGATTCCAGTACTTCTCATGTCCCTGAGCCCTGCATCCCTAAACCTCTAAGTGGGGATCGGGGTGGCAAATACCCCCCCCCCCACTGTGAGGACAGAGCAGGTCCGAGACCACCTCATAAGACTGAATGTGTACAAGTCTATGGGGCCAGATGGCGTGCATCCCAGGGTTCTGAAGGAGTGGCTGAGGAGGTTGCCGAGCCACTCTCCATCATATTTGAAAAGTCATGGCTGACAGGTGAGGTCCCGGATGGTGGCCTTCTATGATGGAGTAACAGCATCGGTGGACAAGGGAAAGGCAACTGATGTCATTTACCTGGACTTGAGCAAGGCCTTTGACATGGTCCCCCACCACATCCTTATCTCCAAATTGGAGGGATGTGGATTTGATGGGTGGACCACTCGATGGATAAGAAACTGGTTGAAAGGCCACAGACAGAGGGTGGTCATCAATGGCTTTATGTCCAGGTGGAGGTCGGTAATGAGCGACGTCCCCCAGGGGCCTGTCTTGGGACCAGTGCTCTTTAACATCTTTATCAATGACATCAATGACAGAATTGAGTGCACCCTCAGCAAATTTGCTGAACGACACCAAGCTGAGTGGTGCGGTCAACATAGTTGAAGGAAGGGATGCCATTCAGAAAGACCTCAAGAGGCTAGAAAGATTGGCCTGGGTGAACCTGATGAGGTTCAACACGGCAAAGTGCAGAGTTTTGCACTTGGGCCGGAGGAATCCCAGGCATCCATACAGACTGGAAGGAGCGGTCCTTGAGAGAAGCCCTGTGGAGAAGGACCTGGGGGTCTTGATAGATGAAAAACTTAATATGAGCCAGCAGTGTGCCCTTGCGTCTTGGAAGGCAAATGGTATCCTGGACTCTATCAAAAGAGGGGAGGCCAGCAGGGACAGGGAGGTGATTGTTCCCCTCTACACTGCTCTTGTGAGGCCCCATCTGGAGTACTGCGTCCAAGTGTGAAACCCCCAGTACAAGAAAGACAGGGAGGGCCACAAGATGATCGGGGGCTGGAGCACCTACCCTATGAAGACAGGCTGAGAGAGCTGGGCTTGTTCAGCCTGGAGAAAAGAAGGTTGTGGGGTGACCTCATTGCAGCATTTCAATACCTAAAGGAATCCTACAGAGGGGAGGGGAATCAACTCTTTGAAAGGGTAGATAACTGCAGGATGAGGGAAAATGGTTTTAAGTTGAGGGAGGGGAGATTTAGGTTGGACGTCAGGGGGAAAATCTTTCCAGAGAGAGTGGGGAGGTACTGGAACAGGCTGCCCAGAGAGGTTGTGGATGCCCCGTCCCTGGAAGTATTCAAGGCCAGACGATGGGGCCCTGGGCAGCGTGGTCTAGCATTAAATGAGGAGGTTGGTGGGCCTGCATGTGGCATGGGGGTTGGAGATTTATGATCCTTGAGGTCCCTTCCAACCCTGGCCATTCTGTGATTCTGTGTAACAGGAGAAATGGTTGAAATCAATATCCAAAAAATTCTCTGAAATTCAAATTACTGAAAGCACACATTTATGAAAAAAAGTTGTTGTTCGCACAATATTTTATTCTAATGGAATGTGTAGCATGCCTTTTTATAGAGATTTATGGCCTCCTCCATCCAGGAAATATCAAATAATTTTGCTCTTGTTTTAAGAAGTTTTGAAGACACATGTTTTGGTGATAAGGCAGATACTGTTTTGCATGCACATTCTCATTTCTGCCTCCAAAGCAAAAGTGAACTATAAAATTAATTCTTCTGGGTCAGGATAATCTATGTATACCTGAGATAGAAAAAAGTGTTGATCAGGAAAACCATTCTAGCTTATATTAATTCATTATTATACCCAGAAATAAACTACCAAGAGAAACAGAACTTCCATGGTCATTTTACTGATGTACAATTTGCCCTCCAATATCAGCACTCATAAAAGGAAATTTCAGTGTCACTTCCATATTATTCTCCTATGCAGCACTGCACTTCAGTGTGTTGATGCAGAACAAAAACAGTATAACTACTCAAAAGAAAACAATTTAGAAATGCTCTTTTTTTATTATTGGTTTGAAGGCAGTCTACAACAATGGAGTTCTAGGCTCTGTCTAGACCATGCAGGAATTGTCATAGTCCCAATGAACAAATATATGAAAGCAAACACCTACTAACATCCTACCTTAATTTTCTTAAAATACTTTTCAAACCACTTTACTGACATAATAGATACAATATTGATTTTTTCCCACTTAGTACTTCTAGCAGTTGTGCACGTTCCACATTAAACTATGAGGAAATTATCTCAAAGCTTTACAATTATTTTATATGAAAAAATAATATACAAATATATTTTTATATGTAATAAATAGATATACATTTGTATCTATAAATTATATATAAGTATATAAATAACCAACCCAGAAAAGCTTTACCTCATTTAAAGCAAGTCCTATGCATTCAAAATAAGCCTTATTGCTGAGTCCAGATAAATTCACTTTCATCACTGTTTTCCCCTAGTTTGTGAAAATGACAGGTTGTTGCATATATTCTCTCCATCTCAGAGAAAACCAGAGAAAACCATTGCTGTCTAAGGCAGCCTTTCTCAGATTTAGAAATCTTATAGTTAACTCTTAATTCACCACAAAAAAAGAAGTTGATATCCTCCTTTTCCCAGGCCATGGGAAAGAGTTTTAAGACGGCAACCTAATCCTGTTACTTTATCTTCTTTTGCTAAGGCATAGCATACGGATACAATTATCTCTTGTTTTAATGATTCATGACTCTTAAAAATGTGGTGGCTGAGCAGCAAGGAGGAAGGCTGCTGCGTATTTACCTGCCCTGTCACCTCTAAAGGTGAGGATTTGCCCCTAATACACTGAATCAAGCAGACACTTTGGAAGAAAGGGAAATTATCCTTTCTCTAACCTAATAGGCATGCATTGCTCATGGAAACCCTTATAGGATGTTGGGTAGGACAGAAAACAGTGGGAAAAAAAGCAGACAAGCTGCCTGCAGCTGAAGCAAAGCTATGAATCTTCTAAGCATGAACTCCTAAAGTAGCTGATCCACATCTACACCTGAGATATAAAAACAAAGATGCTTTCACTACATCTAAAGACAAGTCTGAAGAGTCTTCTGCAGACCAGGAAGCTCTGGAGAGGAGAAGGAGAAATAAGACTGATGGGGAATCCCTATACAATAACAAAAACCAAGAAATTGATTTGCTTACAAATCTTTTCATTTAAGTGTGATTTGTTTTCAGATCTTTTCATTGCAGTGTAATTATAACCCAGCAGTTGTGTTTTTTTCTTGAAAATACAGCTACAGTCTTCCTTTTTGTTTTCTTGTGCTCTGGTAAAAAAGATTCAGGAGCCTTCAGGCTTGGTCATTTCAAAGAAAACCTGAAGTAGTTCCACCTGAAGTTGGCCAGTTAGGGTCCATTCAAAGCCATGCTTCTGACTTGCAAGAAAAGGATGATGTTCTTTTTTCAGCAGTTCCCAAATAAGACTAAAACCAGGGATGTTACATAAACTGCATCGTAGCCACTGTGGAGCCTGTTCCCTAGCAACAGTTTGCTAGAGTCATTAAGTGTTGCTTTTTCACGGGGAGCCCTAGGGGTTGGAAAGCTATGAGTCATTAGGGGGTCACAAAGCAGCACAGTCAAGATAACGAGAACAGAAGGGCATTCAGGTTCCGTTTGCAAGCAAGAGAATGTTCACTTAGAGAAATGCAGCTCTTCTTAAAGTAATTCTTAGAGGCTGCTTTTTCTTTGTCATCTATTGCACTTTACAGATTGCCATATTATTTGTGGAGTATCATGATAAACACTGTAACTCTAATTACAAATAACTGTGTTCCATGTGTCATATACGGTTCTCAGTAAGAATCCATTTCTGGTGGCTGATGAGAAAAATATGAGTATGAACCACAGAAGAAGCCAAATCCAATCTCAAACACTCCTGTTAACTTTTAACGTCTCTTGTTTACACAGGCTTCTACTGCTGTGGTGATTGTTCACACTCACCAAAGAAAAGGAAATTTTTGATTTTAAAAACTGACCCTCTACCTCTAGGGTAGACTGAGACTATTTTCTTTTTTTTTCTTTTTTTTTCTTTTTTTTTCTTTTTTTTTTTTTAATGTTGCATGGTACCACAACAGAAAGCAGTCAGGAGGTGATGTAGCATGCAAGTCAAATTCTGCATTAAGTAGAGTTATACAGGTAAAGTCAAATCCCTAAACCTGAAGCATATGTAAGCCTAAAATGACTTAAATGACTTTCTTCTGTGTCACCATACTACCCCTCTCCTGCTAAAAATATTTTTAATGCTTCCACTGCAGGGAAGGGAAGAATATGAAACACTACACCCACAATGCCCAAGTTCTCAATTCACTTCTTATTTGTAGTCATTCTCATTTCTTTTTTCCTGGCTGTAGTTAAATAACTCTAAGCAAACACTTTATGAAGATCCTACTGTCTGAGGTGTTTTTGAAAAATATGAAGACTTAAAAAATAACCCTAAAAGCACAACAAAAAGGGGGAAAAGGCAGAAAAAACACGCTGGTTCAGAATGATCTAGAATAGATAAGAGAAAAACAGACTTTTAAATGAAAAGCTCAGAACTTGTTACGGTTTTGCTGTGCTTCCTTGATCAATAAATTCAAGCAGTTCCATTACTCTGCTAATTCACTTAATTAAATAATATTGAGCACCACTAGCCACAATGAATGAGGCTGGTAATGCAGCGCTGAATCAAATAATGTGATACATAAGGTGGCTCTCTATGTTTTTTGCAACACAGTTTTGGTTAGAGAAGTCAAGCTGTAAACTAAGCATGGAAAATCAGATATCGAGAACTATTGGAAAAAAATCTGCTCTTAAAGAGTGGTCAGGCACTGCAACAAGCTTCCCAGGGAGGTGGCTAAGTCTCCGTCTCAGGAGGTGCTCAAGAAATGTTTAGATGTTGTGCCACAGGACATTGGTTTAGTGGGGAAATACTGGTAGGTAGATGGTTGGACTAGATGATCTCGGAGGTCTTTTCCAACTTTGGCAATGCTATGATTCTACAATTTAAACTCTTGCCTATTTAAAAAAAATCAAGTTGTTTAAAGATGAAACTATTTTCATTAGTGTGTTGTATCTTATTTTCTCAGTCAACTCCAATTAAAATCAGTATTTGCACTGCACTATCATACTTTTATAAGGCTGTGAATTCCACTAGAAATGACTAGAAGTATAGTATGATGGAATATGATCAGTCAGATAGTTCTAATATGCAATAGTTTTGGGTGGTGAAGATACCATAGGACTATGTAAAGAACCAAAATTATCTCCACCCTACTGGTGAAATTTCATAAAAGAATCTCATCTTCACAATGGTTCTTTTCAGTGGTGTCTGCCCAGTGCCAGGATCAGAGTCAGTGAGGAAGATGTTCCATCTAAGCATCAGGAAGCATTTCTGCACTGTGTGGGTGATGGAACACAGGCACAGGTTGCCCAGATATGCAGCACAGTCACCTCCTTGAAGATCTCCTGGCCAACCTGCTCTAGGTGGTGTTGCTGCTTCAGCAGCATTGTTGGACCAGATGGACCCAGATGTCCCTTCCAAACTCAACCATTCTGTATTTCTGTATGGCAAGCACAATACTCTTACAGGCTACAGACTGGAAGCAGTACACGTGGTTCATCCTTTTTCTCAGGTACATGTCAAATGGCAGACATGGCAGATGACAGATAACACTAGAAGAGGCTGTATATGACAGCTAGTCAAACTGTCACTGTTTCTCTCATATTCTTGTACAAAGACTGCAGAGGAAATTAAAGTGAAAATACCCAGGCTGCATTCTCCCAGTAGAAGTAAGCATAATATTAAATGTTTTGAATGACTATGAGCTAATTAATCTAATTTATTGCATGAACAAGAATAAATTCAGCACTCTTTGCTAAATGAGTTAAAAAAAAAACATAAACAGAAAATTCCCCATGGAATACTTTGTACTGGATGAGATTTAAATAACATGCTAACCAAATATTAATATGATTAAATATTAATATTATTAAATACTACTTGAATGATTAATAATAAAATACTGGTATTAATTGCTATTATTTATAATATATTAATATTTGATGATAATGGGCTACCTTCTTTCTCAATTTTAAAAATTAACTATTTTTTTGTGATTTTATGACAATTACAGAGCACAAAGTTTTGGAAATAAAAACAATGAAATGTCACATGTCTCAAATGATTAATAACAGTGTAACATTTTTCTTCACATCTTCGTGAAGAGAAGAATAAAATGGAAGGACTATTAAAATGTTATTAAAAGCTCAAAACAACTGCTAAAGACTTTTTTTAATGAAAGTTGATCTCCTGGTCATATGAATCTGTAGACACTAATAGAGCTGATACAGCAAATGTAAGGTCTACTTTCTATGCTACAGTTACTGAATACAATCTTTTTTTTATGGAATCAAGACTCCATTGAAGGGGAAAAAAAAGGAATTCCTAAGGAAGTTCTAAGATCCGATAGTTGAAGTTAAGGCCTTTGCAAGAATGAAATTCAAATTAAAATACTTAATGAGTTTTATTTAAATCTGGCTCAGCCGGATAGAGCTCAGAATCTTATCTGAATGTGGTTCACTAGCATGTGTTGAAATTACCTCTTCTAAGTCTTCTAAATCTGCTAAATCTACTCTATTTCTTAATATTCTAAGTCAGTTTCCTGATTAGATGTCAACAAGATGCCATGACAACTAATACCAATGTTACTGAGTTTAACAGCCAGTGCAGAGACTAAATAACCATGAAAAATGTATCTTCTAAAGACTAGAGTCATTTTACATAATCATTTTGGAGTGAGTTCTGCCACACTCACTGAGTGTGATTTATTCTGAGACATAAATGAGGAATGCAGTTCACACTCCTGTAGAGAATTAAACTAAAGTATGGAAGAGAAACATAACTGTACTCCTTGCAGTGTTGGAGTTTCTCTGATGGTTCGTTGCATTCGCTATGATCTCCAATTATTATTTGCTTTCATTTTCAAATGAAAATAATGAAATGAGTTATAGAGTTGTTTAGAAATACAGAAACTGTGGAAAAGAAACCTTCCCAATTACAATTCTCTTATGTAAAACACACTTAAAGGGTTTTACAAGAGTGCTTCTAACATAGTGAAAGTACTTATGTAAAAATGCAATGGGTTACCAATTAAAATACAATAATTTAAGATTTTTTTTTCACATAAACACTACAAAAGAGGCCACTTTCTTATAGCTGGGATATAACAATATAGATTTTTCTGCAAGTTAGCACTTATTTTATCCTGTGCTGCACCTCCAGCAATTGTCAAAGCTGAATGTTTTAAATAAAACACTGGAACCCAAACAACATTGTTTTGTTATGAAATACTGCAGTACGAAGCAACAAATCCTGCTGTGATTGGGAGCTAAATTTTTCCCCAAATATTTTAATGTCAATAGAACATGATTTTTTTTTTTTTAATCTGTGTGTAAGATACTAAAATATAAAAGGAAACTTGAAGAGAATAATTCCTCGTTTTTTCCAGAAGAGGAACACAGCAATACATTTTGGGAGTCAGAAGAATGATGCTGGCAACATTAAAGTCACTCAAAGCACTACAGTTATCAGCAAAAGAATTTGTGTAGGCAGGAAATTTTACTAATGTTGCTTAACAGAAATGGACATATTTTGCTTAATTATGGAATAGTAACACAACCGTGTTAATTTTATATGGTAATAGAAGAACAGGGCCATCCTTGTTTACAAAGAGAAAGAGAAAAAGAAGAAAAAAGATGACTGAATACAGCATTATTATAATACAATGGCTACTCTGAAAGTAAAGTCTCCTATTTAGTTATGTTGGCCCATGATATCAGAGGCAGATATTGGTGGTATGGCAGTAGAAGCTAAACCTTCCCACCAATACTCCATTAAATTTTTTTGTCATGTGACAAGTAGCAACTGAGATGCAGTCTAACAAAATAGCACCTGACAAGCATCCCTAAGAGTAAGAAATCAGGAAAATGTGGCAGGAGGTCTACATAGATGAGCAAGGAACTTATGGATAAAATAAAAGGAAATAAAGTAGAAATGTGGAAAAAGAGGGTCTGTCCACCTGGGAATAACATAGGAATGTTGTCAGGACCTGTAGAGATGCAACAAGAATGGCTAAGGCCCTCCTGGAATTAAATCTTCCAAAGGGGATAAAGGATAAGAAAAAAGGTTTTTTTAAGTATGTCAACAGTAAAAGGAAGACTAGAGAAAATGTGGGTCCCCTAAATGAGGTGGGCACCCTGGTAACAGAGGGTGCTGAAAAGGCAGAGATGCTGAATGCCTTCCTTGCTTCACTCTTTAATGTGAAGACTAGACCTTAAGAATCCCAGATCCAGGAAATAAGAGAGTCTGGGGAAAGAAAGATCAAGGTGGATCTGGTCAGAGATCATCTAGCAAAAATCAACACACACAAATCCACGGGCCCCAGAGGGATGCCCCCATGTGTGCTGAGGGAGATAGTAGAGGTGACTGCTGAACAACTTTCTATCATCTTTGAGGTCTTGGTGAATAGGGGTGGTGCCTGAAGATTGTAAGATAGCCAACATCACTCCAGTCTTCAAAATGTGCTAGAAGGAGGACCTGAGAAACTAGAGGCCTGTCAGCTTCACCTCTACTCCTGGAAAGGTGATGGAATATTCTGAATGTCATCTCTAAGCAAATGGAAGAGAAGAAGGTTATCAGGAGTGGTTGATTCACAAGGGGAAATCATACTCAACCAGCTTGATACCTTTCAATGATATCATCACTGACTGGGTAGATGGGGGGAGAGTAGTGAATGTTGCATACTTGACTTCAGCACTCTCCCACAACATCCTTGTTATGAAACTTAGAAACTGTGGAATAGATGAGTGAGTGATGAGGTAGATTGAGAACTGGCTGACGAGCAGAGCTCACAGGATTATCATCAATGGCACAGAATCTGGTTGGAGGCCAATAACTAGTGCTCTGCAGGGTCAGAGCTGGGTTCCATCTTGCTCAACATCTTCATCAACAACCTGTTTAAAGGGATGGCATCCACTCTCAGCAAGTCTGCTGATGATACAAAGTTGGGAGGAATGACTGACACACTGGAAGGCTTTGCTGCCATTCAACAAGAATTGGTCAGGCTGGAGAGTTGGGCAGAGAAGAATTTGATGAGGTTTCACAAGAGCAAGTGTGTTTTGTACCTGGGGAGGAACAGCCACATGCATCACAGGTTAGGGGATGACCTGCTGGAGAGGAACACTACAGAGAAGGACCTGGATATTTTGGTGGACAAAAGATTGTCCATGAGTCAGCAGTGTGCACTTGTGGCCAAGAAAGTCAATGGTATCCTGGGGTGCATTAAAAAGGACATGGCCAGCAGGTCAAGGGAAGTGATCCTCCCCCTCTACTCTGCCCTGGTGAAGTGAAGTATTCTAAAGAATACTGTGTCCAGTTTTGGGCTCCCCACTTCAAAAAAGACAGGGATCTACTAGAAGCAGTCCAGCAGAGGGTCACAAAGATGATAAAGGGCCTGGAGCATCCACCATATGAGGAAAGGTTGAGTAACCTGGGTCTCTTCAGCCTGGTGAAAAGACGACTGACGGGGGATCTGATAAATGTTTATAAATATCTAAAGGGAGGTGGGAGGCAAACAGATGAGGCCAAGTTCTTCTCAGTAGTGCATAGTGATAGAAGTAATGGCCTAAAACTTGAACATAAAAAGTTCCATACAAACATGTGGAAGAACTTACTTTACAATAAGGGTGATGGAGTACTGGAACAGGTTGCCCAGAGAGATGATGGAGTCTCCTTCTACAGAAATATTCAAGAGCTGTTTGGACATCTACCTGTGTAAACTATTGCAAGGAACCTGCTTTATCAGGGGCTCAATGACCTTCAGATCCCTTCCAACCCCTACAATTCTGTGATTCTGGGAAATGCATAACAAAGATAGGTCATTGAATTCCTCCAAGCAAAAAAAAAGTTGCACCCATTAACATCCATCAGTGCTTGCTGAACACTTATGGGCACCAAACAGTGGATGTGAGCACAGGGTGGTGGTGGGTGGCTTGTTTCAGCAGTGGCCGCAGCAACGTGAAAGACAAACCAAATTCTGGACAGCCATGCGGACTTTTTTTTTTTTTTTTTTTTTTAAAGTGCAGCATGGAGGCTCTTGTTCATTACTGGTGAAAATGTACAGCTCATGATGGTGACTATGTTCAAAAATTGTGTTTTGTGGCTTACCTATATATGTACTTCCAAAATAAATCTGTCCCCAAAATGAAAAATTAAGTTGTTTTGACGAGTATTTTCTACTGTGCAATTTTTAAAGATGTGTCAAAATTAGAGCTTTCTAGCTGTTTCCGTCTGCAGTCTGCGAATAAATAGCTAGAGCCAGAAAGCTATCAGGGGCCTTTCTAACACATCTCCCTCCCTCTCCTTGTAGCTTGTCTTTCTCAAACTGACTTGAATACAAAGAGAGACCTTGACCTACTTGGTCTTTTTCCTTCCTAAATATCCACATAAAATTCCACCTTCAAAATTCTCTAGAGATCAATTGTCCTGCACACAAATATCAAGAAGGTTTCATACATAAACAGGAAATAAAGAAAAAGGATCTAAAAATATAATTTTACAGATAACTATCTGCTAAGTTAGATGTAGGGCACTTTTTTTTTTTTTTTTTAATTTTCTACAAATCAACACTTTCACTAGTTGCCAGGGTGTTATGTGTACACACACAAAAAAAAACCCAAAAAACTCACACTTTTCTGGCCAAAGAGAGTCTGAGTTAAGTCAAAATTTACTTACCACAGTTAAATGTTCCAGTAAGTATGCCACATCAACCATATCTGCCAGAATAAGAAGCCGTGTAACAGCTGTAAGAAGAGATCGTGCTGTTTGGACAACTGCCTGCCTCTTAGGCAAATAGCAGGGATCACTGGTAAAAGACTCTGCTGATATCTTTAGAGCTTGACCTGTAAAATGAAGACAAATTCATTTAGGCTATATTACAACACTCAAGAAGAAACAGTTGAAGTTTTGTCAGCTATCATCTGGCAAGTCACAGGTATTACCAAAAAATCTAGTGTGTTTTTGTCACCCTAATGCTTTGGAATGGAGATCTATTACTGTAGATAATGCAGAATATTCTGCATTTTGAATGCTGTTTTTCTGTTCTGAATCATTTAACTCTTAAACGGTTCCTTTGGCAATCACATCATTACTCTTAACTATATACTAGAAAACCAGAGGCTCTAAGTTAAACTTTCCTAGTCACTGCTTTTTATATTATTTTGTACTTACTGTTAAGTAATTCATGGACACAGAAGAGAATCAAATATTACTTTTCTCATTACGAATAAAAGTTAACAGAATGAAAATCTCATACACTCAAGCATCTAACAAATAAAATCTATGCAAATAAGTTAGCAACTATGCAAATAGATAACAAATACTGTTTTCCAGCATTAAATTTTGAAAACTAGATTTAAATGGGCATTGCATTCCTGTCAGCATTCAGTCTCTGAAAAAAATCCCACGCAGTCATCCAAAGATCTTGGCTTTGAATTGCTCTAATAGCATTATAAGCGCCAAAATTCCCTACTACCATCTCCTTCTCTCCTTTAAACTGAGTATTTACCCAATCATACATACTTCAACAATAAAACCATTGCCAGTAAGTAGCAATGAACTTAATGATTAAATTAAGTCTATGCACACAAGCCCCACTTCTGCTGTCCCAACATCCAAGTTTTTCAATAAGCATAGAACAATATAAACAAACTTCTAGCCATCAATATCCAGCTCTTACTGAATACTCGAGTGATTGCTCAGGATGGCAAATGAAGTGAGAAGCCACAGTGCAGCACAAGAAAGTGAATATTTAAGACATGCTCTTCTCCTCAGACATATTCCTGCTGACTGCCTTAGGCAGCTGTTCATTAAGTTGGATCCAGGCTCTTAGCCATAACACTTGCATTGAAAAGAAAAACCAAACACATTTTAGATATTGTTAGCATGAATCTGCCAAGGGTCTCATATCTGGAGAATGTGGATCTCAGCACTGGTTGTTATTTTTTTTCTGCTTCTCTTCTTCTCTGTTTGAAAGCTCCTCAACATTTTTTATGCACTGGAGAGGTCCCTAAAACATTATTTTGCTTCAGGATAAAGAGAGGAAGAGTTGAAACTTAAAGATCAATCATCTAAAACATGCTATATATTTAACTTAATAACACTCTGTTTGCAAGATGTGCCAATTTGCCTGAATTTTGTTACTCTCAGCTTGGAAGCAAAGGTATCCTAGAGTGCATTACTGCTTAGTAAATTAGTATTTTAGCCTGCATGGGATTCCTAAAGAATATGGCATAAGGTTTATAATTCATTCCACAGACATTTCTACATTTTCTTTCTTTTTCCACCACACAGGTGTGAGTTAGAGTTAGGCTACAGAGACATCTGCAATACAATATCTGAACAACAGAATTACTCCAGCCAAGTGTGAAATAGAGTGGTGTCAATCACATGAAACTTTATTCATGTTGAATCTAATTCTCCACTGACAAACAGTGAGCAAAGTCAGAAGTGTCTGAAACATGAACCCAGGAACAAGCTGGCCATTGGCTGAGGTGGTTGAATCAACAAATATATGACAGCCATAGGACCACGACCCCAAAATACAGCTGTGATTGCAGACTAGGAAGAAAGGATCTTCAAGTATACAAGCAGCAGGAAATGACATATCCAACACCAATACAATGTGAAAACATTCTTCAAGTGCTGTAGACAGGCATGACACTGATGCAATTTAATCCATTTTATTGTAAATCCCATCAGGCAGATTTCTCCCCTAATTATATTTGTCAAAAACAATGAAACAGTACTAATTCAGTGGCGTAAATACGGAAGCAGAAAGATGAGCATATCCATCATATTTCAGCTATTTCAGACATTGAAGTGAAAAGCAATTAAAAGGAATGAAGTCAGGATATATATCTTAAATATATAATTAATGGAAGACAGATATCTCCAAGGCACATTTCAGCACACACACAGAGATAGCAAAGTAAATGGTGTTACTACCGTTAGCTGATCAAGACTGCTGCTGCTGTCAAATGATTGCTGTTTTGTAGATTCGCTTGACATAAGTAAATAAATAAACATGCTCAAAGAGAAAGGTGAAAACACAGCTCAGCCATGGGTAATTTTTTTAAAAAGTTAAGGATACCCATGTACTTCTCTCTAGCACCAAGAGTATTTTTAAAATTACCTAAAAATACTTTTAAAAATAAGTCAGTCGTGAGCCTGTTGGCAAGTATGCTGTTGGCAAAGCTGACAAGGGTACACAGACCTGCCAGGCTGCTTGCTAGCTGATGGTAGGCTGTCTGTACAGATACTTGCAGTAATACCGTTTACTGCAGTTAGTGAAAACTCTCCACAGACCGTGATTCAGATCATACTCCAGCAACAGCTAAATGTTTTTCCATGTTTCAGACAAGAAAATCAGAATATTGCTTTCTTCTTTTATTTCTTTGAAGTGATATTCTTTCTTCTATTTAATCCTATCTAAGAATCACATTCTTGTTTTCTGTTTGTTGTTACATCTGCCTTTCTCATTTCATTTGTGGGAGTGTGAAACCCACACAAAATGACTTCGTTGTCAACTCTTGTGTTCTCCCACAAGGAAAGTCCTGGCGCTCTCTTCCCTGAATCTCACCTTTAAGGCTGATGGACTTACAGTCCAAAAGAAAGAGTTGTGAAAGGAAGCCCACTGACCAAAGGAGAGAGGGAGCTGCTGGAGCCAGTAAAAAGAGAAGATTTCAAATCTCCTGGTGCTCCTTGGGGTAAACAGCACACCAAGCATCAAAGTGCATTCTTAGATGCTCAGTTTGCCAACAAGTAGAAACGCAGGAAGTGACTTAAACACGGCTGTGATAGCATAAAGATTATACCAATATGTCACAAGGTATATTTTTACATCTTTTCATATCTACATTTTATCTTGTGGTACACTTTATAATGTCTCTAATGCTATCTACATTTCACAGCATTTTGAGTAATAATGGTGGTAAATCACAAGGAACTGAGGCAGCACACATACATAGGGAAGTGAAGAATCACAACTAAATATGGCCACTACATTTGCCAATAGAATGTATATTCAAACATAACACACCAACTGGCCTTAATCCAATCAGACTGTACCAAACAGTTCATAGCAACAGATCAGTAATGTTTATGCAATTTTAAATGTATTGAGTAAAATGTTTATAATCTGAAGAGTTTTTGTGCCAGGCATGCACAATTACATGGAGTGATTCCCTTGTGCATCCAGCACCATCACAAAGTAATGCTTCCTTTGTAATCCCACACTGGTCTTAAGGAGTTATCTTTCAAGCTGATGTTTTTGTTCAGTAACAGTAAGGTAGTTTTTTTGGGTTTTTTTATTGTTTGATTGTGTTTTCATGTTGCTGTTGTTTAAACAACATTGCTGAAGTTATTTTGCTTCTTGTGCAACACACATGGTAATTATCATTTCTTCAAGGATCATAAATATGAATTACTGTCAGCTACATCTAAGACAGGAATTAATCTTCTGGTTACTGCAATCAGAAGAGCAAATAACCATGTGACTGGTGTTGTCTGTGTATCAGCAAGATTTTCAGTATTAATCCCTCTACAATCACCTTGATAGCCATTGTATAATTTAGGAATTCTAGTCTCAAACTCAAGAAGAAAAAAATCAGTGGTTTATACCAATAGTTGCATATTTCTAAATCCTGGATTACAGTAGTATTTGCAGCCTTAAGTTCCATTACCGGCATAAGCAGAATTAGGACCAGAGGAGACTAGGAGTTAGTTCATATCAGAGCACAAGCCTACACTTTCTAAAAACAAAAGATGAAAAAACACTAATTGTTGGCATGATCACCTGTTTTTCTATCACAAGTATCATTTTTATCTGCTATAGTTAGCCAGCTGGAGTTGGCATTATTAGTGTCAAAGCAAGGCAGATAGATATCTCCTGCATGTTCTTAATATACAATACCATTATAAGTCAGCTTGTCACAGTATCCTAGAGTAGATGTTA
This sequence comes from Phasianus colchicus, assembly GCF_987193195.1. Lineage (NCBI taxonomy): Eukaryota > Metazoa > Chordata > Aves > Galliformes > Phasianidae > Phasianus > Phasianus colchicus. The sequence continues at coordinate 10,875,588 of NC_143443.1, forward strand.
CAGGACATTTTTCTCCTGCCACAGAGTCTGTTATTCAGCTCAGATACCATTGTATTTTGTTGTACTGCAATTACTTTACTGCTGCATACCAGGAAGTTCTACTTCCACATTTCATACTGCTGTTCCTAATGCGTAATCAGAGCCACCACATACACCCCCAACATGCCTCATGTCCAGTCTCTTAATTCCCTTTTTCACACTTAGGGACATCTGAGCCAGTTATAGATATGCCCAAAGCTCTTCTGCATGGAATCTGTTCTTGGTCCGATGAAAAGGATGTGCAAAACAGGTGATCTCAAGCTTTTGTATCTAAATTCTGCCCCCTAGAATGAGCTGCAAAGTACACGTGTACATCAATGTAAGATGAGAAAACAAAGTTAATTTTTTAATGGATTTTCTGGAGAAAATAAAAATACAAGTCAGCACTATCCCCCTTTCTTAATAAATATCCTTATTTTGTCCTCCCCATTTTTTTTCTTATGTGAATAGTCACATTTATTCTATGCCACAGTTTTCCCTGCCTTTTGCTCTCAACACTTTAAATACGAACATTTGAAAGTGGGTTTTTTTGCTGTCCTTTTTTTGTTGTTGTTGGCATCGTTTTGGGTTTCTGTCTTTTTTAATAATTTATTCTTTGAGGGTAAGGGAAGGCTCAAAATGTAACTCCAGCAAGTAGCATGCTTTCACTATGTTATGTCTGATGTAAGGTTTATCTAGGAACACACTGGAGACATGATAACAGCTAAATGCATACAAGATTGACACTGCAATAGCTAGAAGCAACATAGGCAACAACTGTTTTGTTTCTGACCAAATACAGTCAGCAAGTAATGATGATTAACACCAAGCATTTTTGCTAGGCCTGTACAATTGCTTGAAAACTATGATTCAATCTCATCACACCTTGATATAAATTATAGCAACAGGAAGTGACATGTTTAACTCTGGACTTTAAGATAATGTTTCCCCATATAAATTACATCACTATTTTGTCTCAAAATTAGTTAAGTATAAGAATTGGGACGTTAATTATACTTTGATGCTTAATATCAGCAGTGTTCATGGCTGAATGTTTCTTAATCCCTTGTATAAAGGTTAGTTATTTTACAATTTATAATAGTATGAATAGAAGGCAGTTTATTGTTATATGCTATATACATGAAAGCTGGCAGTGAGATTTTTTTTTCTAAATGCTTATATCTGGATATGCTATTTTTGAATAAAAATGGGGAAAAAAGTGCTCTTTAACAATGCCAGACCAAACCAGATTACCAGGAAAACCTGCCAGCTATGAGGCTACTGGATTTCTGCACAATGCACATAGTCCATCAGCAGCCTCTGCAGTCCTCCGAAGTAACCTGTTCCTGATTTCACTCCCTATAGACTTTCTTTTCATGCTTAAATAAGCCCAGGAGCAACTTGTTTATCCATAGAGGCCTCCCAGCATTCTTGCCTGCCTTCTTTTTCTTGGGTTGCACTGCTTCTGGGCTTGAAGAAGATGGTCCTTGAATACTGACCAATACTGATTACTGAATCAGCATTTCCACACTGGCCATAACTGTTCTAAAGTAGTATGCATTTAATTCTAATGTCATAGTCTCCTAATTAAGAAGCTCAGTGAGCAGTGATATATGATAAAAATGCGAGAAAAGATTTTACATTATTTTTTCCAGACGTTGGTCTGCAGCTCTGGGACTCATAGTTTGGTTCACATCTCAGTGAAATTACCTAGAGGATTGTTTTAGAATTCCAGGCTACATTAAATATAAACTGTGGCCAACATGTAAAAATTTATAACTGGTTTTAAAGCATATGAATAAGAATACCAGCCAGTTACCACAGAAAAATTCGAGCAGAGAAAATTAAATTCTGTATGCTATAATATGAATGACATGTGACTGCATGCAAACTCAATTAATCAGAATTTATGATCCAGATCTTTTCAAAGAGCTTAAAGTAACAAGAGACATTTAACAGCAGCAGAATGCAACTATAACAACAGGGAAAATTACATGCGGTGGGGTACACCACAAATTAAAAATAATACAACCCCAAAGGACTATAAATACCTGTAAAATCAACAAATATTAAAATTTACCGTGTGATTGTTCACCAACTTTTTAAAATTAACTTGAGCAGCTCAGCAAATCCATGGAGGAAAATGGGCTGCCAGCTTACAATTTGTCATTGCATAATGATAGGTAATAACATTGATTTAACTTTCTTTTAAAATGTATGCAGTGTATATAATCTACTTTACGTATTATTTATTTTTGTAGTCATCCCTAGTCTTGGATGAGAATCAATACATAAATTGAAGATGTGAAATATTTTTACATCATCTATGTATAAAAATCAATAGAAAACTATATATTTTTTTCTTGTCGTGTTATCGACCTGGACTGGATGGGCAAACATTTTAAGACTAATCCAAAAATGGCTGATTTTTGAAAAAGCTGAACTGATCAATATGACAGATAACAATGATATTTGCTGGATGTAATGCTTTTAATCTTAAAGTACCTTAAGTTATCTCAGACATTATATGCATATATCAGACTCTGAAATGCAGCTCTTGTTGGATCCAGAAGAATCCAATAGCTAGTAATGACTACTCTGAACAACTGCAGGCACTCAGAAACTCTCCTGGCTGCAAATGGAGAAAGACAAAATACAAAAGAAAAAACAACCTGAAGCTGTTAAATTATTAAGGGCAGAGACCTGACTCAAATGGCTAATGCAGTCCTTCAGGCACAAATTATCACATGGTTTAAGAATACACATTACAAAGCTTAGCTAAAAAGCAATGGAAGTCTACTCTATTGTTTGATAAAACCAAACGTGATTACAAGTTCATTCAACAGCACAGCCTGAAAATAATTTCATGGTGCAGACCATTCCTCTTTGTCTGTTGCTACTTATTTGGAAAGGCTTTCATTGGCTTCTCTTAGTCTGAACCCAGGCAACCATCAGGAGCAACTCACTTCTAAAATTCATGGAGTACTGATAAGAACACGTTTACCCAATGACCAGGCACTAAGAGGACTCTTCTGTCCTGATTTTCCTTTGAAATCTTCTCGTGAATCAATTTTTAAGACTTATTTATAAAGGAACCTGTTTCAGATGTCTATCATTCAGTATGCAATTATTCAAGCCTGAGTTTCTTACTAAACCAACTAGGTCCAGATTATCCATGAACAGAGCAAAAAAATCAACAGAACAACAAATAGCCTAAAAGAATGTGACTAATACTCTGGAAGCCTGTTTGGAAATGAGGAGACAGGCTATCAGGAAATGGACCATAGCAAAAATTAGCCAAAGATGAACTGCTCTGACATAAGAGGATGAGTCTTATAGTAGTGTATGGGAACTGCTGAGTCACGGCCTGAACCTCTGATTAGTCACCTGAGGCGAGTAATGAGTCAGCCCTGGGAGCACAGGTGAAAGCAATTCACCTGTGCTGCAGGAAGGGGTGGAGCCTGGCTCCACCTCTCCTAGACCCATTTAAGAGCTGACTACCAGTGGGGAAGGATCTCTCTCTCTTCGGAAGATCTACTCCACTAGAGTTTCCTGAGCAAGCCCACGACATGGGTAAGCCTCCTATTTATTCTCTTTGTCTTGCTGTGCCTAACTCTCTTGCTTATTTCATTATTATAACATCTCAATATTATTAAATTATATAATATTCCTTTATATAATTTTCAATGATTATACATAGTTGCTTGAAGCTTCTGTTGTTCTTCTGCTAAAGACTCAAAATGTAATTCCAAACAAGCCTACTGTATCTTCACAAACAAAATCCTTACTACTGCACAAAAGAAGGAGTATGTCTTTTTTTTATTATTATTTCTATCTGAAAAGGTCTTAAACTCAGATTCAGGAAAACAGCTCTTTCCAAGAAAAGAAATAAAGCGTGCATTATCTTAAACGTGCACTAAATAGTCAGTAAAATCAGCTAGGGGGATCCTGTCTTCATTAAAAAGAAAGCAAACACTTATTTTTGAAGGCAATACTATCCCTACCATAAGTGCTTTTCCACATCCCTAGCTTGCATGCGCTACATCTTCACCAGTGTTATCTGAGAGCATACAATCAGACAACATAAATTTCAGACATTTGCTCACGAAAACATATTTCTCATGGATACCTCAGCTTCTTTTCCATACCTAAGTTACATGGGTAAGCTAATTCCTTCAAGTGCCTTCATTACATAATACACTTACTTTCTTTCTGAACATCAGCCAGTGCTGCATGAAGTTCCTCCTTTAAGACAGTTGCTTCCTCAGCAATTTTTTCCCCTTTGTCCAATAGATTCCAAGTGGCTTCTTCCACAGAAGCTAACAAGACACGAGCTCTTTTTGAACGTCCCTTTTTCTTACCAGAAGGATTCTGTGGACATTTCACTAGTGTTGTAACCTACATTTAAAAAAAAAAAAGAGAGAGAATAGTGTGTAAGCTCTATAACAAATCAAGAGTATGGCTGATTTCTTCTCACTGATGACAGGACAAGGGGAAATGGCCTCAAGTTGTGCCAAGTTAAGTTTAACTTGGATATCAGGAAAAACTTCTTTACAGAAAAGGTTGTAAAGCACTGGAATAGGCTCCCCAGGGAGGTGGTTGAGTCACCATTTGGATGTGGTGCTCATGGATGTGATTTAGCAGAGGGTTGTTAGAGTTAGGGTAGCATCAAGGTGGACTCCATGATCTTTAAGGTCTTTTCCAACCTGAGTGATTCTATCATTCTAATTTATGCTGCTTTCAAATTAACAAAATAAAATCACAGTTCAGAATAAACCATGGGATTTCCCCTGCTTTAAAGAGAGACAGGCAAGTCCAGTCCACACAGTGAGAACGTGCAAAATTATTTAAGACTTAACCTGATATTGCTAATTTTTTATGTTCTCTCTGCAAGATCAAAGCAAACTCAATGGAAATTTCACTCTCATATTAATCCTGATGCAAGCTGCTAACACTGCTTAAAAAAAACCTCATCACAATATAAAAATTACTAATGCTGTTTAAGGAGGCTTCAGCCAAGCAGGCAGCAGTTCTGCATCTTCCCTCACTTCCCTCTTAAATCACTCAGGTTATCTCAGAAGCAAATATCTGAATTGAGTATAAATACATTTCAAAATACTTTCTCATCTTATATGCTAAAACTGCAGTGGCCAGAACTTAATGCATCAGAATCCTGAGGATCTTTCAGCATAAAAGTTGTACACAGTTTTAAACAGAATGTAGATTACTGCAGCCTTGTCTAAATTACAAATTTTAACAATGCACTTTAACATTAATAAAGTTATTTTTATTTAGCATCCCACTCCACATTCCTCATCATTTGAGCACAGCCTCCACATTCCAACAAAATGTTTGCAGCAGACTGTTCTCTGAGGCATTGTTTGAGTTGTCAGCAACACAGGAACACTCCTAAAATATTTTTAAAGTAAAGTGTTATAATATCTCAAGACATACTTTCTTTTTAGTAAGTTCACTAATCCTCCTTCTACTTCCATTCAGTGCCAAAATGTAGACAGTGTAGAATTAAGTACATTCCTACTTATGGGACTCAATGAACACATTTTCTAAGTGTGAATTGCTTCATTTCATTAAATAGCATTCCACACACATTGAATCAGCCTATTTATTTGTGCAGTAAGAAAACTGACAACAACCTTGCGCAAGGAAAGTTAGAGTTGTGTATGAATTTCTTAGGCCACCAGGCAAGTTTAGCTCATGGCTGCAGTACAGAGACTGGTTTGAGCACATCTGTGGAATAGTGCTCTCTTCACAGGTGTAGGAGGAGAAGATCCAGTGTTCATGAATTCATGCACTCTCATGCTTTCCATGAATCAGTACCTTTGGAGTAAATAAAAAGCATCCTCTAGAAAGCATTTCTGCAAGCCCATCCATCATTTAAAGAAAAAAAGTCTTGACCTTTATGTCATTTATGTGGAATTTGGGGTCAGATAACTAAGACCAGCCACTTAACACCAACAGCCATGGGATGTCGTAAGAAGAACATCAATATAGATAGTTCAGAATCAGTTTGTTAAAAAGGATTTTGGTATTCTGATAAACCAGGAAGGAAAGTAAATAAAAATATTTATGCACCAGCCAGCTCCTAGAGAACATGTTAGGAATTTAAATATCTTCTAAAAAAATAAAAAAATAAAATCCTACAATATTATCTCTAGAGCATTTAATGAAGCTTTAGCTAATATTTTAAGAGATATCTGAAAAGATTATAAACTGATATAAGGAAGTCAGAATACAACTTTAAAAATGAAGCTGTCACAAAAAAAAATATATTAAGAAGTCTTATAGACATCTTAACTATTTATTTTTTTGAGTTTTAATGTAAGTTCATTTTTATGTAAAATATCTGTACTGCTTATTCACATATTTTTTAAGGAAGAAGAAAGGAAACAAATGTAAAAGTAAGAAAAATAACCATTACTGCAGGTGAAAACTCATAATTCTAAGACATTTCATCTCCACTGTTACTGCCAGGAAATATCAAAAGTATAATTTCTATGGAAAAGGGACCAATGTTACTTAACAGAGTCAGCTTTTGATCTCACATACAAGTTAAAATTTGATAAGTACCTCTCGGCTCAAGTAAGTTAATAGATACAGAAGAACTACTTTATTTTCCAACACAAAATCCCAGTGAGGAATACAAAACCATAATGATGATCCTACGCAAAGAACTGAATTAAGCAGTAACAAATATAGCATGCTTTTTTGATCCACTGTCAATACAGGTTGCAAAGTAGTGACAGAACACCCAGTTAAAATGACAGCATTATCAGGCTCAGAATAATTTAAAAAAAAAAAGTGAGACAGAGCAACACACCCCATTAATCTAGCTTATGCCTAATTGCATTTCAGTTACTTTTATGTCGCCACACATATTTATTGCTGTATTCAACCTCCCAGCATTCAGTGGAAATCAATACCATATTTTACAATACTTAAGATGTTTAGGAGGAGAATTACTAAAAGACCAAAGTTTTTAAAGAATATTTTCAAGTCCATATGCCATCACAGTGGCAAATCTGTAATTGTCAGTTATTACCATTATTTATTAGGCTTGTAGAATTGCTCCGTTTTTTGTTTTTGTCGTGATTCACAAATACTGAATGCTAGGGCACTGTGCAGTAATTCTTCTAATGCTATATTCAGAACCAGACCAGTTTTCAAAAGACAAACTGTTAACACTGCAGTAGTTAAAGAAAACAATATTTTCATACCTTGAGTATGAAAATTTTGTTTATTAAAAAAAAATTAAAAGCATCAATCACAAAATAGTTTATAACTGTTGAAAAACCATTTAGGTAAGTAACTGCAACCCCTAGACATTTGACATAAACATATGAACTCAGGAGTCCAATGACAATGGCAGAAGTACCTCCCCACTGTTTCAAATGCTAACCACTCCTTGTCTGAGTCAGATGTTTGGGAATAAAAAAGTGTTGCTCATAAAAATAAATACTGCTTAATCAGTTGCACTGTGTATAAAGTAAATTCACCATACAGAACTAAAAACAGCAGTGAATCATTTCTGTGTGAGCAAAGTTTTGTCAGTATGAGTGACATGGGATTAAATAAAAGCCTTTCTACTTTCTTTATTTTTCATAACTAATATAATACAAGAAATCTTAAAACACATGCATTTGTAAGTATTCTGTAAAACTCAACTCTCTCTCACAGCCATAAAATTTCCATAGCCTATATGCGTGCAAAGAATATAAATATATGGAAAAAAATATGCTTGGTAAGGAAGAACTCTGAAATATTTGAGAAGGATACGTGTACACACATACATTAAGTGTTTGTATACATACAAATAAAGAGACAGTGACAGAATTTCAGACACAGTCTCCAAATAAGTGGCTAATCTGCATTTTACAGGGCTTGCATAGATCACAAAATAAAAGCAGTTAGAAAGTGTTTCCTTTGTGAATTAATGAAGTGATATTAATCTCATCCAGTCACATCTTTCTTAAATTTTAATTAATGTAAATTCAACAGGGACAAGGTCTAGCACTACTTTGCTACTTGTCAGGGCTGAGATAGAGTTAAGCTTCTTCACAGAGGCTCGTACAATGTTGTGCTTTGGATTTTCTATGAAAATAACAGTAATAACACATTGACTGTGTTAGTTGTTGCAGAGCAGTGCATACACAGAGCCAAGGACTTTTCTACTTCTCATGCTGCCCTGCCAGAGACAAGGTCGGAGCACACAAGAAACTGAGAGGGGACACAGTCAGGACAACTGACCCCAGCTGGCCAAAGGTATGTCCCATACCATGTGTTGTCATGCCTATTAATAAAAACTGGGGTAAAGGAGGAGGAAGTGGAAGACACTCAGTGTAGGCATTTGTCTTCCAAAGAAAATATTACATTATTATGCGTCTCTTCTGTCTTAAAAGTGGCTGAAAATCTGCCTACTGATGGGAATGAATGAACAAATCCTTCTTTTGCTTCACTTGCACACACAGTTTTTAGATCATGTAGCAAACAGTCTTTATCTCAATCCATGATTTCTCTTACTTTTACCTCTAGGATTCTCTCCCTCATCCCACTTGGAAAGAGTGGGTGAACAGCTGTGTGGTGTTGAGCTGCCTGCAGGGTTAAGCAACAACACTACAGAAGCAAATTTATATCTAGTCTTAAATGTTATTCTTAGTATAATTAGCAAAGAGATTCAGCAAGCTTTGGTCTCTGAGAATGAGATAAAGAAGGGGATACTTTTCTATTACATTAACTATTTTATGAGTAAACGTTGCACTAGCATGCCAATAGAAATCAGCAGTGCAAATGAAAATACCTTGTGACCTTCTGATTGCCTCACATTACTTGTTCCATGGCAGAGGGCATCTCTGATAAGAGCCCAGAATTATGGAAAGACTGTCTAACCATGTCCCCAACCTCCAACAGAGCAGCTGTCACTAGAATGGTACCAGTTTTGACAAAACTCATTTTTAATGTTTCAGATGTATTTACTGGAAAACCTTGATCGTAGAATTGTAGATTCTATGATTGGGAATTGTACCTAAAAGCCTTCCTTTCAAACATACTTTTCCCAAAATACCTGGAATAAAATAAAAGCCATGGACAAAGACAATCCCTTCTAGTGTTCATTTGCACGAGGGCAGGGGGTTGAGAAAGATTAAAGAAAAATTTTTCCATTACTCTAGGCACAGGGCAACAAGCAGTATGTCCCCATGAGAGTACAGTACAGGAGTATAACACTTGTCATACTAACACAGTTATGCCACTTTCCACATGTGGGTTCCTCCCTCTGCAGAGCCCTGCATAGCAATATTTTAACACACTGCCTTAGGACAGGTCACTTCTTGGGATGCCAAGAGAAAGATGCAACAATACTGGCAGCCCTGCAATCCCCTAGACATCATTTTTTAGGGATACTGTTTCATTGGAAGGGAGAAGTTACCAAGTTAGACGATTGTATGCGAAACAATGGGTTGTGCTATTTTCAGTCTCAAAGTGATCACCACTGTCAATTGCAAATTGCAGCAAAGAGAGAGGGAATCTAGCAATGTCACTTCCAAAATGACTTCTGCACAGGCTACTTGTTGTTTTCAAGTTTCCTTTCATACTGATGCCATTAACCAAATTACTATCCTAAGTCTTAATATAACTAGCCAGAACAGACTTCAAAGAATCATAAACACATGTAAGTGCTCCTATGGTCCTAAAAGACTACTCAGTACATTAGAACATATATTTCAAGATGAAGTTAAATTATGTTCAAAGCAGCAGCTAAGTGAATCAGGCTAGAGCAGTCCTATTGTATTATCTATAACTGTTATGATTGTCTTTCTAATTGTAGATCAATTTCCATTTATTGCCGGTCCAACATCTTAACCATCCTTCAATTAATATTCATTTTCAATCTCTGCTTTTGCTTTTTCAATTTTTTTTGTCCTTCCTCAGCCTTCTAAAATGCAAGTTTGTCTTTCAGAGTTCTATTACAAAACAGTTCTATTATATAACAAAGACGGTTGAGTGTAAAAAAAAAAAAGTCAAAATCATATTCTTCTTGAGCTGAAAGTCTCAATTTTTAACAGTTTCTTAAACAATATTTCAGAATATTTTTTAAATATATCAGCTTGTTTTATTGGGTTTCTTTGATCCAGTAAGATTCAGGCCAAAATTTATATTTCATCGCTTTTAAAAATGTTGTAGCACAAGCTGACCTACAGAATGCAGACTAAACCCATCCAAGCCTATCACTCTAAAACTGATTTTATACAATGGTGAATTTGGGAACTTCCAACAAAGCACTGAGCTGCTACTAAAGTTTTATATGTCAATCATACCATGCAGAAATAAATACATAATAAAGGGAAGGCAAAAGAAGTGACAAGGAGCTTAGTTAATAAAAGCTTAAATTGAGATCATGATAAAAAGATCACTTTCAGAAGAAGAGAATTTTCTAGAAGGAACAAATAGATAAAGAAGGAAAAGATCAATTAAAAAATATTTCCAAAACAATCACTTGATTAAATAAATAAATAAATAGAATTCTGGATGGATGAAATCAGCAAAGACAAATTTTCAAAAGGGGAAATATAACTTCATTAAAGATAAACTTATGTCACTTAAATAGATTTTAAAGCAATTTCTTCAAAGAATATCTGTTATAACACATTATCAGCACTTCTTTTCTTAGGTTTTAGACCATATAGGGCAATTCTAAAAGAAATTACTAATCTGACATGAAAATGCACATACATGTAAGCATCATCACACCAAACATATTTGGCATTCTCTAGTCCTCATCTTTCACTGCTGTATTCATTTTCTCTCCACTCATATCATGTGCTGCCTTTTTAGATATAATCTGACAGTTCCTTTGTATCTGGTCACAAGTCCTTGGCAAGCCCAGATAACAAGTCTGCAGAAGACTGGCTCCCAGAAAAAAGAATGAAAGACACAATCAGAGCAGTGTGTAAAAAGGAGCGCGTTCCTGGAGAAACAAAATTTACCATACGCCAAAGTGTCTGACACAGTCGAAAGATGCCAATTAATGACCCATGGGAGGGGAAAATATACTTTCCTTTTAGTATCTATTCAAGTACAACAGTAGCAGTTGTGGTTTTAATTAAAATGATAGTTTTATTTATTTTTTAATAGAGAAATTTCAGTTATAATACAATGGAAATAATAGAAAACTATATATCTTTTTTGTATATGTAACTATTTGTTGCTTCATTTGGGGTTTGTATTTTTTTGTTTTTGTTTTTTTAATAAGCTGTAAATTCCCAATTGTTGCATTACTATAAACAAAATAATGGCCAGAATACTGGATTTTCAGCCCAGTTATGTTCTGTTTACCTAACCGTTCTCCCAGTTACATTTTTGTTTGCTGTTTACTAACATATACTACTTAACAAAAAGTTATTCTCTTGTAACATGCATTACTCAATGAATTCAAAAAGATATTAACCAATCACAGAAACTAATTCAAAGTCATTATACTACCATTTTTCAGGTTGTAAGGTTGGCCAAAGTATTCTTTGCATATTAGCAAAATTTCTGAATGTGAAATTGTAGCTCACTGTACCTACACAAACTTCAGCCAGAGCAATGACTGGCGTGTAAACATATCCCCAGGCACCAGGAAAAAGAATACTTCAGAAGCAGTGTACAGCAGTGACAGGAAATACAGCATCTTGACAAGACTGAAGAACACTCATAGACAGACAAACTCATGATACACGCAATCGACTAAATAAAAACAGGTACTTGCACATTACTAAATAAAATGAAGAGAGTATTCAATGAAATTGAGATTTAAAATAGAAGATGCACTCTGTGTTCTTTTCCACATAATATATTTCTGTAGAGATCCTTCAACACACTTAGTTACCCACAGTATTTGCAGAATCATGTCAAGTCTTGTGCAAGTACGTCCTTGCCAATGCACTGGATAAAAAATAAAAGATTTCTAATCCATAAAAAATATACACAGAGTCTGTTAAAGATTCTCTCTTTAAGCACAGCATATTGAACTGGTGAATACTTCAAATAAAACTCAAGAATGCAGAACTGTTCCTAAACTGAAAGTTTCATCAATAAACCTGCAAATCTCCCAGTTCAAATTTTCTTTAGTTGGAAGGAAGAGTGCTGAGATATGCTTATACAATACCCAGCAATTATGCAGCTCTTACGGAATCTCTTCTAAAATAAAACAGAATAGTTTGTTTCCCCTCTCACCCCCCAAGAATTCACGTAAAGAAACTCACCTACAGATTTCAAGGCTCCATCCACTATTTACAATATGAAACTTTTCATGATTTGAACTCAATCTGTAGCATACTCCACATTTAAATGTCCATAGATAATACCGTGCAAAAGGCTAGCTAAAATATGCAATAGTTACTATACCATACAACATAGCATTTGCAAAAAGGAAGCGACTTTATGAATTACCAAAGCTGGAAGAAGATGTTCTCTGCACAATTCCCAAGTCAGTTTCAGAAGAGTCATGGGTATGCTTTTCCCAATAGTGTCCTTAGCCTAAGTTCTTCAAATTTATTCATTTCTCTATATATCTATCTAACTTCTTTTCTGCAATGTTAAAATACCTGAATTATAAGTGGTTCCAGTAATTTCTCCACTGTAAAGGTCTGGATCTGCAGATCCTGAGGATCAGTTTTCAGTTTAATGTTCGGTACTTTGGTTGACATTTCACCTAGGAACGAAGCAAAAAGATTTTAAAAAAATTTAGTATACAATTATTAGCCATGAGAACCCACTGCCATCTATTGGTGTTCAGAAACTGCTTCCTGGAGTAAAGGCTTGGTTCCACAAAAGAATTAGGATTTTAAGAAATAAGATTAATTTTTATGATCCCTTGCTTCTAAATTGTGAAAATATATACAGATACTCACATATACTGTGAAATAATAGATTTAAGATACACATAAAAATCTAGAAGAGAAGATATTTAATTTTACTATGTTTTTTTAAAATGCAAAAGAATAACTGTATTAGAAATCCTTTAAATATAAATTCGGTAGTAGTCCATAAAATCGAGCTTTTAAAAAAATATGTATTTCATTATTAGATCTACTGAAAAATTGCATTACTGAATACGCCGCAGAAGAAAAACACAGGTGTTATGTGTAGAAGACCTATATCTTACTTATGTGTTAAAGCACAGTGGTCGTAATAAACAGTCTGAGAACAAAAATGTCTATAGAAGCATATAAAAGTCCTGATAATTAACAGTATGAGAAAATGAAACATTTAGTTATTTTATACCTGCAGTAGCAAATTCTAAGTGTCAAGACAGATTAAGTCAAGAAAACCTATAATTGAAGTTAGTAAGATCGAATTAAAGCTAAGGAAGGTCTTTAAAATGAATAAGTCATTCATTAGGAGCTTGATCCAAAGTTCACTGATGTTAATTTAATGGTTTTCACTGAGTTAACTGGGCCCTGTTTCAGGCTGCAGTGAAAATGAGTGTGCGCCAGCAGAGAATTGCAACTGTGTTTCAGTAGGAAAGCAACTAATTATTGCTCCAAAATAAAAGACACTTTAAATTTTCCAGTAACTCAGCTTCCCATAAAACATAACTCAGCAAAGCCTTTTTATCCAATAAAGACTTCAAACACAAAAATAATGGATACCTGTCTGTTTTGGAGCAGGAGTTATTACAACCACTGATGTTGTATAAGAAAGTAATAAGAAAGTAATAAGATAGCTCGATTGTGCAGGCTGAAGGAATGTATTGTAACCTCCTGGTGAACCTAGCATTGATTTAATACTACGTAGTATGTTTAAGCTTTCTATACCAAGTTGTTGTTTGTCTTATAATAGATATCCACATTTCAATTGCAGGCAATGATAGTAAGGATGATAATTAAAGAATTGAGGTTAGAAGTAATTTAAGTTTTTGCCAATCTCAGTAAAGGTGATACAAGTGCTAAATTTATTGCTTCATTATAAACTACACTAGCTGCAGCACTAGGTTTCCACAGATTCAGTTGCATATAATCAAGTGAGAGTGTATGGAAAGAACTGATTCTTCTGTTTTAATTATATTTACAAGTCAACAGATAAGAGAACAACCCTGACATGAAATTGATGACAGTTTTCCTTCCAGGTAACATTTTTTCTTTTTAAAGGCAACTTTTGAAATGTCACTGCAAATCATTTCACTATGTTTTACACATTTATTTCTTGGACATAAGAAATTTTGTCTGTAACAAAAGCCAAGGAAATAAAATTTGGGACACCAAAAATTAGTTGTGTCAGTGGCTCTCTTTCTGTTCAGTGAATCATCAAGTAGACTGCTCCCACCATTCTAAAAGACTTCAATGTAACTTATCCCTCTCTTTGAAGGGAAGTGACTCCCTTTCTCATTATTCAGCACTTCAAAAATTCAGATGTCTCCTAATCAAAGGGACTGCAGCTCTTCTGCTAGCTCAAACTGCTGTTTATCCTTCCCCATGACAAAGTTCTATCTACAGAAGCACAGAATCATAAGGGCTGGGAGGGAACTCTGGAGATCGTACAGTCAAATCCCCAAGCAAGCATACAGATCTCGTCTCTTACTCCCACCATCTCACTGTAGCCATTAAGAAGTGATTTGAGAAGGACAACTTGGTATCTTTTGCTCTTTCTTTTCCATTCATTGTAAAATACTTATTTACTCGCAGAGCCAGGAGCAAAACAGGGATGGTGGCTAGGGCAAGGTAAAATATTTTTGTTTTCAAACTTTGTTCAAGTAAAGTTTTTAGTATTTCAGTCCAAGGAAAACCACAAGAGACAGAAGACATAAGAAGTCAATGAATTCAAAATATCTACAAGCATGCTGAACATAATAAATGTCTGAATGAGTCAGACCAACAGTCCATCTAGCTCAGTACATTTGTCACCATCAGGCTATTTAGTGAAGATATGTAAGCCCAGCCACTTCTTATGATTCATCCTTCCCATGCACCTCCAGTATCCAAAACTGACGTTAGAGGGCACATCCCTAACTAGTATCCATTTAAGGACACACTGATCATCAATCTGTCAAGACTCTTTTTGAACTTTTTGATTGAAAACAAAAGTAAATATACATACATAATTGTCAAAAAGGCGATACTTAGTAGCTCAATAAATCAAGAGATTTATTATCTCTCTCTTACAGACAGAGTCCCTCTCCATGTTCTTTTCATCAGGCAGTTTAGTAATAGGACAAGAAGTAATGGCTTCAAGTTAAAAGAGGGTAGATTAATCAATCGTTTCCCATCAGACTGGTAACCATTTTGGAATTGAAAACCTACTAGAGACAGAGGCAATAATAATCCTTTGGGTTTTGTTGTTTTGTTTTGTTTTTTTTACCAGTCCTAGCATTCTATTGTGACTATTAATCAACAAACAATTGTTTTGCACTCCACAATTTTGTATGTCCTTTTTTCAGAATCTCCTCATAAAGTAGATGACCACACAGAACTGACCTCAGAAGAGAGGGATGCAATTAAAGAGGCTGTTTTGTTGTTGATGACAAAACAACATAAAGACTTTTATTAAATATGAAAGCATCACTCATCTAACTGGTAAAACTACAACATGGTATGCATGCACTCTGAGATTGATACTGGAATCGTTATACAGAAGGATGGTTTCAATTATCTGTATTCAGAAAAATACTTCTGAAAAGCTGACATATCTAGAACTAACCACTTTCCCCTCAAACCTCCATAGGTTAGTAAGTTCCAAAGAGTGAAACTAGATCCCACAGCTGAACGCTACCTCGGAAAAACATTCAGAGAAGGAAAGTCTCCATTAAGAATTGCGCACGACTGCTTATTTCCATGGGAAAATTAAGCATCATTAGAAACACTTCAACACTTAGCCTTATGTTTCAGTAACAGAACGATAACAAGTAAACCAGTAGCTGGAAACCCTATCTGGCAAGAAAACGGCTGCACATAAAGGCATTAAACTGAACTAATTGATCTAAGAAGCATCCAGTTTTAATCCATGTTATTTATTTCAAATCCATTGAAACATTTCAAAGAAGCTGCAGCCATATGGAAGTTTTACTACTTATTCAAATTAGGCCTGTGATTCATTCCTAGGTTCATCCAGTCACAGAACCAGATTTGGTCTGACAGCTGAATTACTTGAAATTATCATTGACATAAGAACAGAATTTGGCTCATGACTAAAACATTCCTTTAATGTCATTATTATCACAGCCACAATCCTGACTACTTATAAGGAGAGCATAATTCAGGGGCGAAATAGCGGGTAAGTAATCCTAACAATATCTGTTTATACTTCCCTTCTGCTAGGACTGCATTCACTGTTTCAAAGCTCAAATTTGGTTCCTTTGAGTTGTACTTCCAACAAGATTTTTGAAAATGAGCAATGACTTTCTAAGACTACAAAGCTTTGCAGGGAATAAAACATAGGTTACACAAATGCTATCCTCATCTCTGTAATATTTTCGTGACTCCATCATTAATTGTAGCACATGTCCAGCTTCATAAATCTGCAGTTAACTGTTCTACACATACCCAAACATTGCAATGATTAGATGACTTTTGTCATCTTGAGTGTGAAGCGTTAAAAGTAATTCAGTTTTCAAAACAAAGTAGTTCTAAAAGATAAAAATTTTATACAGCTTCTGACAGTATACTCTAGGCAATATCTAGTACTTTCAGAACTATAAAATTTCAAAATTAGTAAAATATTGTAATCAATTTGTCTTAACAGAGTGTGAATGCAATAAAGCAAGAAATAACGCATACTCTCCCCATCTGCTGTTTAGCAGAGGAACCAACAAAAGTCAAACACAGTCATTCAGAGGGCTTCATAAACACACAATTTAAGACACCACGAACTTTAAAATTGCCTTGTTTCTTTACGTTGTGCACACAACATCCTAGGTGATCTGAACTATCCAACTAGAGTTTCTTCTTACAGCTTAGACCAAAGACATCTAATCTGTACTCAATCAAGCAAGCTTTCTTTATACTTTTTATCAATAGTGATTATTAGTCTAAATGTTCATTGGTTCTTCATGCATGCAAACTAAAAACAGAAGTGAAACCAAGTTCTCACCTATATAATTATTTGGGAAAATACTAAATGTATAGTGATTTCAGTTTCTACCCCTCAGTAGTGACAGATTTAGTACAAAATGCCATCTCAGAGACTAACACCTATCAGCTGCATCATTTTATTCTTAGCAAGGAAAATTCAGAGAAATTTCTCTATCTGTAAAGTTCATCAACACTGCAGCTTGTCTATAGGTATAGCTACATGAAAGACTTCCAGCAACTCTCTTGCTAATACAGCAAATGCTATCAATAACCTAGAACATAGGTTCTCACCAACATTTAGACTTCCACACACATGCTTGAATTGAAGACAGCAAAAATTGATGGGAGAGCCTTTATAATCTATTCAAGTGAGCTTTCCTCTAGTACCAACTATTTCATTTGAAAGTCATAAAATATCTGTCATTCAGGTCTCTGTTTTTCTTATCTTCAAAACTAAACTTTTTTGGCAATTAACAACTTTTTCAAGTGCCTCTTCCATAATAAACTAGTAGTACAAGCCTTTCTGGTTGACTCTGCAGGACTGGCACAGAGGGTATAATAGCAGGACACGGGGAAATGGTTTTAAGTTAAAAGAGGGAAGATTTAGGTTGGATGTTAGGGGGAAGTTTTTTACTAGGAGGGTGGTTAGGTCCTGGAACAGGCTGCCCAGGGATGTTGTGGATGCCCCGTCCTTGGAGGTGTTCAAGACCAGGTTGGACGAGGCTCTGGGCAACCTGATCTAGTAAAGGTGTATGTTTGGTGGCCCTGCTAGGCAGGGGGGTTGGAACTACATGATCCTTGAGGTCCCCTCCAACCCAGGTCATTCTGTGATTCTGTGATTCTGTGGTATATGGCACGTCTTTGCCCACCTGTCAGCATGTTGATACAGCTCATGAACTTCCACGCATAGAGCAGAGAAACATCACACTGCTGTGTTTACCCCAAACAAAAAGTCCATTTAAGTCAACAACTCTCCTCTAGATTCACTTGGATTATATCCAACCACATCATACCATAACTTTGAAAAAACATTTTTTCTTACTATCTGTAATTCATTAGTTCTCTACATTGCTCCAAGGAGCCTGCTCTCTACTTACATAAAGACTCAAAGTTTTTAATGATGCTGCTGTTTCACAATTCTTATGTTTGATATAGTTTTCAGAAACCTCCCAGTACATTAGTATTTTTTGAAATACATCACAACAAATGCAAACAGATTACATGCTGTGAGTTCCTTCTGGACCTGATAAAGATCAGATGAAAGGGAGTAGGTAAGAATTGGCTGAAAACAACATTTCATGCCTCTACCGAGATTTGAAAACCTCACAAGATGACTGTCAGGTTATTTTTTCTTCACATACAGCCACGCTTTAAGTTTGTAGAGGCTTCCACTCGATTCACTGATAGAAGGGCATTACTCAAAATTCAAAAATGAGACCTTTGCTGCTGGCAGAGAGCTTCCCCCCCTTTGTCTCAGCACACCTTCCTCTACTACATATCATCTACAGTGATTAGATCTTTTCTAAAATCTGGCAAATTGGTTGTAATTTTAATCACTTTCCACTAAAAATTCTCAAATTTATACAGTGTTACAAATCCAGTTCCATTTTTTAAGATCAGAAAAACCTCCACATGCAGAGAATTTATCTTCTCTGTGTTTGTAGATTTTTAAATCTTAGCATATTATCTAATGCAAATATTTTTATTCTTTGCTCAGCCCTTGCACAGGTTTCTGAAATCTATAATAGTTTTTTGCCTTGGGGCAAGCAAATAAATTATCATTAACTGAAAATCAATTACAAATTTTGCTTTATTGTTTCTGAAAATTTCAATTATAGTCTAAGGTATAAATGTCTTATTTAAAGACTTTGCTACTGATTCTAGTTGTTTGGGGGATTTTGTTTACTTTCTTCTAAGTACAATTCTAATGTTGTTTTTAAGCAGACAAAATAGAAAATATACTTGCAAACAAATGCAGTGAAAAGTGCAAAACTTTACATTATTTTGACACTGTTACCACTTCTTTAACTTACCAGACTCTTGTCAGTATTATTTACCACATTAGTAAAACGCTTTTTGGGTTGATTTCTGTTTGTTTGTTTTTAATAGAGACAAGTATAAAGGGTAGCAAAGAAAAATATGCTGGCAGTAGAAATTATTCTGAGCCTTTTTCTGACATATTCACTTCTTAATTAAGCAGATAAATTTTAGTGCCTTCCTCAAGATATGAAAAAAAAAAATCACATTTTTGTAGGGTTTTTAGTTTGTTTTTGTTTGTTTGCTGCTGTTGTTATTTTTGTTTATTTTTGACATGCGTATACCTACTCCCATAACAACATGCTCTCTAAATACAGTACAGATCTTGACTGCAAGATGTTTTGTTAAAAGGCTGCTTTAACCTCACACTTGGTCATATTAACCTTTACAGTAGGCAATTTCAGCATTGTAGACCAGGAACTGTTACAACACTTAGGATGTTAAGCATGTGTCACCAGATACAGCCTTCTGTTTCCAAACATCCAGTAAAGCAACCACCTGCACTCTTCTACAAGTGCTGCAAACTTAAAATAAGAACTTGTCCTGTTAGCAGATGTGCCCAAGCAGAAAATACTGAGTGCTATGAACTAAGAAAAAAATACTCTTGAAAAATAGCTTCTATCAATTTGCAGTACAGTTGAACACAGTACCTGCACTTTCTTAGATCAATGTGAAAGTAGACTGTATGCAGACACAGACCAACCAGTTAGTGTTAGAAAGCAGAGCCACAGATATTCTGCAGAAATTAAAGAAGTTTAGAATCTATTTCCTGCTAAGTCAGTAGAAAGCTAACAGCACATCACTCACCTATGCTAGAATACAAATGGTCCATATTCAGAACTAAAGCAACTGCCTATGTAATATCCTTGTTTTAGAGAGCTTCAGTGCAACTGCTTTGGCTCACTATTTGGCTTCTGAGGCATCTGCAAGGGACTGCCTGACAAGCTCTCCAGTGTATTTCAGGATGATTGACAGGACATAGTGGCTGCTGGAAGGGTGGCAGGGGGATGGGCATCCTTAAAGCTACATACAAGTGCACAACTACAGAGATATATAGATACATTAAAAAAAATAAAAGATTAAAAGACTTCTATTAAAATTAATTTTCAACAATTAAATGACACGAAATATGCCATTATTCATATTTCTAGTGCTTATTTCTTGTAAATAAATAATTTCTTCTTCTTTCAAGCAAGGCTATTGTTTTCCCATGCATTCTGGTCATATGCCAGATTCCATCTCAAGGCAATGACTCAGACCAGCTTCTGAACTGGACAGCAAAAGGATTCATAAGGCTCTAACCCAATCATTTGGCACCAAATTTGTTTTCTTTCTGCTGTATGTTGTTTCTCACTGGCATACAGTGTATTATCCTATTAATTTCATTAAATGCAAAGGCCCATTGCCTTCTGAAAAATAAAGGAGAAAAAAAAGGAAGACAAGAAAATATATTAAAACAAAGCAGGATGGATGACTATTTGTAAAAAAGATACACATGCACAGGACACCTGAGATTACTAAGACACGATGCATTGCTGAGAGTGTGTAATAGAATGTTTTATTATTTGATCTTAAATTGTCATTTATTATATAATTATTTAATAGCTCTATCAGCTAGCACCAGCACCATTTCAGAAATTAAATTTGTTAGCTTTTTTTTGGTGGTGAGTCAGTACAATGAGAGTAAATCAGATTTTATAAAAGCAACAAAAACAGTAATTGTATTTTTCCTAAATTCTTTAGATGATACTTGAAAAAATAATTTCCAGAATGGGGAAGAAAATCTGTTGAGATGTAATAGTTGGGTTTGCAACATAGCAGCATGAACTTCTGTGGGCCAGGCCACAGACTGGAATGGAGCAATAGATAGGAAGAATAGCATTCATTCAGCACTGGAGAAAATCCATAAGACGTGGCAAACTGGATTCCTATTCAAAGCTGCCAGATTATATCTTAACTACCTCAGATTTTTTCATTTCTTATCATTAGCAAGAGGAAACATCTGCTAATACAAAGGCAGTTGAAAAGAAAGAATAGCCAGAGAACTGGAAAGTAGCAAGATTCAGAGTTATTAATTATATTTATTCACTGCGGGCTACTACCAGTCTTAGCATGTAGATACAAATTTACAGTGAAGTAATCAAAAGATACCTTTAGTGCTGAGAAAGAAAATAAAACAAAACAAAAAAATACTGGGTTTACATAGTCCAGACTACATTCTCTTTAATACACTGGTCACCTTGTAACACATCTGAAAAACCACCTAAATTTCTAGGGAAACAAGATTTCTGCCAAATTCAACATAGCTCTCAGTGTAATTAAGTAGAGTGGCATACATCATCCCTTTAAAAATGAATCTACCAAGGAAAAGAAAACAGTATTAGCCTAGTCCTTACTGTGAACAGGAGAATCCACATGGTGAGGAATAGGTTATGATCTAATTGCATGAAAGGCTTTACTTAATGTTTATAGAAGAAAAATGTTTGAGATGAGGAACTCATTATACTTCAGTTGGTGAACATCTTTCAAAATGTCTGATGTCTAGTGAGACATCAAATGATGAATTTTCTCTAGATTATAACATTCTCAATGCATTCTTTTCCTTACTAAAAAGTTGTGTCTACTTCTCTCATAGTGCATTTCATCAAATCTCTTTTTAATATAGAGGTTATCTTTCAATTCCACACAAGGAAACAGAATCTGAGATAAATTACTTGCTCACAATCACATAGAATGACAGTGGAAGAACCAGGACAGAATCTGGTGATACAACTGTCCACCTAACTGGAGAACCTTACTCCTACAAACTGCAGCCAATAAACAGGCTGAGAAGAGTAAATTATTTCTGAACACGTCTTGTAACATAAATCTAGAGAATATAATCTCTTCTTCCATATTCAGGTCAAAGTTACTCAGATATTATTATTTCTTATTCTTAGTAACATCAGCTAACACATTCTTCTCCCTTAAATATACTATCAAAATCACTGCCTTGGTTGCATGCACTCTTTCACAGTCAGTTGCAACGCAGTGACGAGTTCTAGGAGACATTCCAGCAGAGGTGTGAATCCTATAGTCTGATCAGCTGCACAGCAGATGGCTTTGCACTAGCATGCCAGACTCTGCTCTTCAACCAGCAACAATTCACAAATGTGTGCTTTAGTCCTGAGTCTACAGCCATGACAAGGAAATCCTCCTCCACAGAAGTATCGCTGAAGAAACTTAGAGACCTGACGACAATCATACTATATTAGCAGTAAACTAAATAGAAGTGACAACAGAACCAAAATAATCCTACTTAGGGCTGTTAAAATATTTCTAAGCTATCTTCCTAACACTTCTTCCAAGGTACTTTTTTTCCAAGAACTGAAGTTTTTTGTCTGAGAACTACAGTGCTAATATTTAAGATTTTTTAAAAAATTATTTATTTCAGAAAGAAAAACAAAAAGGAAGCAACAAAAAAGTGCAACAGAGGCAGCATTTCCTTCAAAAAGAGAAGGTTTTCATTATGCTCTTCAGACCCTCTCCAAATTCTTTTCTAAAAACTTTTAAAAAGTCTTTTGACATGAGCCCCTGTTCTATTTTCACTGCGTGCTCTTTGAGCACTGCACAAGCACCCTTTCTCGTTTAAGTGGCACACACTTGGTACTTGGATGACTATCTTGTGCTGGCAACCATAGTTTTAAAAGGTTTGGCTCCAAGCTCTCCTCTTTGTTATCTCTTTTAAAGTGTTCCTATCTCTATTCAGAACCAGAGACTCTGTTTAAATAAAGTTCAAGTTGACCTTTCACTAAAAATAGAATATTGTTCAGTTCTTGTGTGGGAGAAAAAATTAAAAAAAATTACCAAGCATTTACCATTTTTGTTATTTGACAGTTATATACTGTTATATATATATATATGACAGTTATATACTGTAACATCTACAATGTTTTGCTTAACAGATACCTATGTCTTACTCATTTGCAATGGTTTAAAATGCTTTTCTCTTGGTGTAATTGTTCCCCACTGCTGTCTAATACCTGAACAAACCAACTCCAAAATTAATGCTAGCACATGTAATCACTGTTTTTTAAGAATGTATTAATTTATATATATGTGAAAAAAAGAATCTGTTTGCAGAAAGCACACCATGTGGGACATCCGCAAGCAGCACATCAGCTAGCATCTACAACAAGGACAGAGTGTTTAATCAAAACTGTAATCTGACCACACCTGCCTGCAGGAATGTACAGACCTCAGACTCTATCCTAGTAACTCTTATACATAGTAACTCTTCCAAGGAGGCTCCTGGCACCGCATGGCACCTTACTGACTCAACCAGTTTCAACATAAAATCCAGCTCAGAAGAGAAACACTATCTAATAGATTCACCATTTCTTCTAAAACAGTCCCAGAAATAACAGCTAAAGATTATTTTGTCCCTTTGAATGCAAAAGAAGTTGAGGATGCTCCATCTCCGGAGCTTCAAGGCCAGGCTGGATGGAGCCCTGGGCACCATAGTCTAGTTTGTGGCAGCCCTGCTCACAGCAGAGGGGTTGGAACAAAATGATCTTTGAGGTTTCCTCCAACCCAATCCATTATATGATTCTACAGTTTGACCTGCATCCTCATTCTACTACAAAAGACTTCGGCTAATGAATAATCCTACAAAACATTTCTTTGTTCCAAGGCAAATTATTTTCCTACTATTGACCAATCAATAAGGAACAGGAGAAAACAGCAACAATTCATTATGTATTTTTTTTTCTAAATGCCTGACACCAGGCCTAATTCTTTCTGTTGCAAGTATTTTTGGCTTCACTGGCTCTGAACATACCTCACATTTTAATAAGAGGAGCCCAAATGTATTCTACATAGAGAAAAAATGTCCTAACACACAAAGTTTTTGAAATATGCAAACCACTATATTGAATGTAACAGCCCTACTTAGAAATAAGTGCCTTCTTAACTTAATATCAAATAACTGTATACAATTGTCTTTTACAGTATTTTTAATACCAAGGTTATAAATGTACATTTACATAAGCCTTCCTAGCATTGGAAGCAATATCCAGTGAAGTACAAAGAGGTAAACAAAACTTAAGAACACAATTCATTTAACAACTCACTCTTCCTTTAACAATACTCTGACTTTTTTCATAAATAGAAAACACAAAAACATTGCACACCTTTGGCTACTTACTCCAAGTGACATGATCAAGGTGATTTTGAATATTCGGAGTATTAAAAAATATCATGCTTTAACGTTCCTTCTCTAGAAAGTGAATTATTTAAGTAACTATAGTTCAATTCACAGCTTCACGTTCTTTTACTACATGGAAAATTCCCTTCATTTCTCTTCAGTCTTACCTTCCAAATGAAGAATCTAACAAAAGATCCCTGAAAAAGCTTTGTGAAGAATTCCTCTTAATGCTGCTTGATTCTAGAGGCACTGATGGCAGGCGAGCAAATGACTGCCCATTCTTCCTTGCCTACAAGAAATAAAAAAGGAGTGGAAAATAGTCAAAATGGGGAGGGGAGTACCCATTTAGGACCTCCTCCTACTCTGTAAGTTTCCTGACTTTACTGACAATTTGTTGCTGTGCATAGTGATTTAAAAAAGCCCAAGCTCACTCTTAATCTTGAAAACAGTTTGTCACTAAGCTTTCAGACCCTCAATCAAATGCTATTGAAGTCAGCTGCAAAACCCCCTTTGAAATCGATGATTTTTATATTGCAGGTGAGAGGGCAAAGTGGAACAAGGAAAGCAAAATCCATTGCTGTAAAATCTAGGTCAAATACTGTTGCAACATATGTATTACAGCATTTCATACAAACTATAGTGTACGCAACAATCTTAATTTACATTTATGTCACAAAATACTCAGAAGTTATTTCCAGATCCATCTTTATAGTATTTTTCACTAAGGTACCCATTTCAGTTATTCAGTGAAGTTTTGCTAAGTAGAAATCACAGCAGCTTTGAGTACCTTGACACATAGTGTACACAGAGTGCATGTTAAAAAAAAAAAAAAAAAAAAAACAAAAGAAGGAAATTTTGAAAGGGCAGAAGCTGTTCAATACTTCTCTTTATTCTGCTAGTCATTACCTAGTCTGCTGCTTAAGACTTTAACCATTTTAAATCCTGCAGTCTGAAGATCTGTATATGAGGTCTATTTGTCAGGCTGAATTTTCTTTTTGGAAAATTTCAACCAAAGATGTTTAGCTATTTTTAGTTGGTTCAGAGGTGAAAAGGGCACAGACAGCCTGAAGGCTGGGATTATCTGACACGAGCTGAAGAGCATTGGAGAGGCTCAACTGGATGAAAATAGAGAGACCAAGGGAATGAGTAGGTATTCTGACTAATCACAGGTAAGCAAAAGCAAGATTTGGAGAGACATTAAGAGACTGTACTAAGACAGTTGCAGGAAACAAAGCAAAATCTGTCCCATTTCAGCCCTGTCATCCAATGGCTGACTGACTTCAGTTGCACCTTTTGCATTTAAAGCTGCATAGAAGATTTGAAAGTCAGGCAAAATATTATACTATATATAGATCATTTTGTGGGCCATTTTTTCCCATGCAACAGCATCAGTTATTCACAGAAACCAAGGAAAAGTTTCTAGATGATGATTTACTACAGGGAAATGCACCTGGAGATGTTACATTAAATTTACTACTTCATTTATAATTCATTCTTCTCAGAACTTCAAGATTTAAATTTGAAAGACAAGCTTTTCTTTACTCACCTCCAACTCATGAATTTAGAAGGCATGAACAGCCACAGAAAAGAGCAGCTAGACTAAAGTAAAGATTCAGCTTCCCGAGCACTATATTGAAATTAAGATGTAATCCAAGCCTTAATACTACTAACTGCTCCTAATCAAGAAGTTCTCAGTGTTTCTAAGCTCTCCTATTTAATTTGCTATTTGAAAGTTCAGAACAATAAAGGAAATCACTTAACTACAAGATTCAAGAAAAAACAAGTGAAATTAATTTAGATGTTCGCTACTCCATTTTTAAAATTCATTAGATCTTTCTAATCACATCAGTGCTTTTTTTTTCAGAAGTAAACTGGTGAAAGCAGAGCCTCCAAATTCTAATAGATATTGTACATTGTAAAAAATAGCAGTTTTACTTCATGTCCTTTGTTCTGTCATTTCCAACAGATAATGTAGAATAGGAATCAGATGTCTACATTAAACACCTACTGCCATTTTAAATACTATGCAGTATTCATCATACAAGCCTCCACGATGCCGCAAGCCTCCCACAGGAGGTGGATGTGGAGATGCTATAAGAGGCCAAAAGCATCTAAAATGGTCATAGACACACATGCTTGTGCCCTTTCATCATTCCCAAGTTGTCTTTATCTTAACAAACACTCCCAGCAGGTTGCCAGTGTAAAGCTTTTGCACCGGATCAGGCATACCCAACCGATGCTGCAGCCTACCCCTAGCCCTGCACCATCATGGAGGTGGCTCTTCACCACCAAGCAGCCCCATCCAGCCGCAGGTGTACACCCATCGCTCAGCAACAACCAAACATCAGTGCACAATTGGCACTGTCTGGGCTGAAACCAGCATGTAGGGAAGACACAGCACAGTCTGAACTCAAGTCATGGTGAATAATTTTATGCATTTTGATATATTGGCTAAATACAGTTTTGTAGACAGCAAAGCATTTGCAGCCTTGCTTTCCTTTTTTATTCGAGAACAAAGTTCAAGATTGCCAAAAAAACACATCAATTTTTTTGTAAATTTCCAATTCTATTTTCAGTTGACATAAATAACTCACCTGTGAATTTTCAAGCTAAATGCACAGAGTTGCAATCAGATATTCACCTTAAAGAAAAAGTGATCATGTCTCTTCACCAGACTTTTATAAGACCTCTTTTAATAGAGACATCACTTCACAATCATTCCTTAGTCATATCATTGCATTTTGGCAGTATGTAAATTTCTGAACAACTATTTTCAGAAAAGTAAAATTTCACCAAAAATCTCTGACAAACGCCTTGAGAATTTACTAAGAACAGCAGCTGCGTTCATTGAAACAGACTGATGCATTAGTTTCACACAAAAAAAAGTCAAAAATCCCCATAGTTTTATGTATTTTGGGCCCTTTTTTGTTTTAATAAAAATATTAAATATTAAAATAAGGTTTGTTTACCCACATGTATTAACTACATTATATATTTTATGATATAATGATAGTAATGCCTCTTGTTTTATATTAGCGCATGGCATCAGAAGCGGATATTAGCAGTATGGCAGTAGAAGTTGAACCTTTCCACCAACATTCCATTTTACTGCCGCATGACAGATGGCAGCAGAGGGGCAGTCTGACAGAATGGCACCTGACATGGGAGTACATATAAAACAAAAGTGTCTCATTGAATTCCTGCATGCAGAAAAAATGGCAACCACAGACATTCGCCAGCACTCACTGAATATTCACAGAGACCAAACAGTGGATGTCGGTGAGTGGGGCGTTACAGCAGTGTCAACAGCAGGTCACCTCCATTGGTACAGATTTTGACTAGTGCAGAATGCAGGCTCTTATTCATCACTGGTGAAAATGCACAGCTAATGGTGGTGACTACCTCGAAGAATAGTGTTCTGTAGCTGAGAATTTGCTCCATCAAATAGAGTTACTGTGCTCATTGTTGCAGTTTCCATGGAAATAAATAGGAGGCATTACATTCAGTGCAACCTAGGAAATATAGCCCAATTCCTCTTCACCCAATGCAGCCCAGGCAAGCCAAAATTTGGTCATCTACACACTGAGCAATATCAAAATGTTTAACCCAAGAGAAAATAGCCAACAGTAAACACAAACAGAATCAGACCCCCAACCCTTCTTGCCCACTAGGTCTGTCTACAATTTGTCATGGTCAGGTAACTTCAGAGATGCAGTCCAAATCAGCAGATTTTTGCAGAGTTTATCAGTGCTGAGCCAATAAAAATAAGCATCTAGTTACAGATGGTTCTGAAAGCACTTTCAAATTTTGCTGTAGCAGCTGCTGCTGAAAGTTGAGAAGAGTGTTTGCATTAATATACCGGAAAAGGGACAGAAGTGATGGAACACGTTTCTCAAGAGGGTGGATCAACAAGGCAAAGAAGGCACTAAAGTTATCTTTCAGTTACCTCCACATTAACAAAAATGTTTGCTTACTCATATGTTTATATCATTCTTTCTTTTTAAAATCCCAGAACAGCTCTGAGGCAAAGCAGCCAGACCCTTAACACCAAGAAACCTGGAAGCGTTCAGCCTGGAGAAGAGAAGGCTGAGAGTAGACCTCATAACTGCTTCCAAACACGAGAAGTGCAATTGTCAAGTTGATTGGGGTGGACTCTTTTCAGTGGCATACAGCAACAGAATGAGTGGCAACAGGCAGAAATTAGAACACAGAAGTTCCATACTAACACAAGGAAGAACTTCACTGTCAATAGTGACAGCGCACTATCACAGGTGCCAAGGGACACTGTAGAATCTCCTTTTCCAGGGATACTCAAGATTCACCTGGACACCTTCCAGAGTGACCCGCTGTAGGGAACCTGCTTTTGCTAGGGGTTGTATGAGATAATCTCCAGAGGTCCCTGCCAACCCTGCAGGTCTGCAGTTCAATACACCAGTCTGTTACTGGTTGTATCTAGAAACACCCCCCACAGCTACATTCCCTCTTCAGAAAGAGGTAGCATTCATGTATGTCACATCTTTAACCCTGAGAACATCCCAGCTTCCATATCAAAGTGACTGTCTTAGCCAACAGCCTAAGGTGCACTCACCTACACCCCTATTTCCACCTCACACATCCTACTCTCTGCCTCACCCTCCCCTACAGAAGGATGGAGGTGTTCCCGCTCCACTGCTTGACAAAACACATTCAGATAGAGGTCAGGCAGGGCAAATCTGTGATACACGTTGCTCCTTTCTGCACTCCTGCTCCTCAGCCCTCTCTGGCCCCAGTTCGCACACAACGAGAGCACAGCTCTCTGTAATAACTGACGGGAGAAACAAAAGGAGGTGGCTGCGCCGTCTCCCAGTGAGGAATTCCAACGGCCCCGCACGCGCCACCTCACCTAACGGCCCGCACGCGCGAGGAGCCGCCCCCCCCCTCCTCCCCTCCGAATCCCCACAGGCGCTGCGGGCTGTGAGGAAACCCCTTTCCTCTGCTCAGACAGTGCTCTGACAAGTAATTTATTGAGGGAGCATCAGTCTTTTAGCTCACCCAATGCTCACCAAACTGCTGTTTCGTTAAAAACAAACAAACACTTATTTCAAGCCCTGTGACAAACAGCTTGCAGTTTGTTTGCAAACAGTGCTTGCTGAGAAAGCCACGGACCACTGTGATGCTTCCACTGCCAGCGAGTGGAAAATGAAGTACATAAAATTTCCCTGCGCAGATGCTGCTATTGGCAAATCTTCCTGATAGCATCTCTTCCTAAAAGTAGCTGTGAGAACTGAATGTGCAAATTTGCATTAAGCCTATCTGTGGGGTTTTACTTCAGTCAAGTGTTCTATCAACATACATGTATTGCTCCTGACGTACACGGTTTGTCAGGTGGCAGGGTTTTCAGTTGTCACGAATCTTCTCTTTGGTTCACAAGGCAAAGTTCAGTTTTTAAACTGTGCATATTCTTCTGTAGAACAAAATAGAATATTCTGAAATTCTGGATAGAATTTCTGTGAGAGCCAGACCTCACCAGACCTAGCACCTCTGGGGAAGCACACTGAACCTTTAATAAATCTAACCTCAAATCATGGAACAAGGTGTCCATGCCTGCACTGGGGGGGCACAATCCCTAGTGCATCCCAAGCACGATCCCTGGTTACCAAGCTGAGCAGCCATGCTGACTCAGATTTTCACACATCTCGCAGATGTGGGCTTCATTCCTACAGAAGCCAAATAAAAACTGTGTAACAGGAGAAGGCTGAGTCCAGCCCCAACATTACAGCATAGGCAGGATGAGTGACCAGACTCAGGATCTTAGTCTTATCCTGGATCCACCATTGTATGTACAACCATGTTTCCTTAAAAAATGTAGACTATCCTAGACAAAAAAAAAAAAAAAAAGCTCACTTTTAAAATAAAATTCCTTAGCAGCATTTCACACAACTGCAGCAACTTCTATTATTAAGTCATTTAAACCACTCCAAAAATTACTCAAAGTATTGTTTTCCTTTAAGCACATATCCCTTCACAAACAGCACATCTCAGTATTCCAACAGTCCATGTGCCCTCAGCTATACCTGTAAGTAAATTCAGTAATTAATCTTTTCTTTCTAGGTTCAGTTGCTTTACTAATTTATTTACTTCTAATGGAAGTTCTGAGCATATTCAATATATTTCAGATTTGTACATTCTTATTTAATCAGACTTATGAGAACTGCAATTCAATCCATAAGCTACGATTTTAGACAATCAGTAGATAATATTATTTAAAAATAGCCTGCATACAAGGCAGTAATCAGTAGTACCATGAAGCTGTGCAGTGTAAAATTAGCAGGGTAGAAGCTTACGTGACAAAATTAACCATATACCTATGAGCTGTACGAATGAAATGGCAGCACGTGCAGTTCCTAAATCAATTTTAGGTCTTCTGGGAATCTGCACACAGAGAAGACACAAATCTCTAGATTTCCACTGCCTGAGATTTAATTCTTCAAGTTATCTTTTGAAATTTTCACCATGAATATTTTTCTTGAGCAGAAAAATGTAGCTTATGAAGGTGATAGAAACCAAAGACTAAAAAGAACAGAACGTTCACAGAGATCATGTGGGCCTCAAACAGTTCAACAAAAGCACCTTGTCACTGTTTCTCCACTTGTAAAGCAACAGATAGAAAACATCAAAATGCAGACCTATAAAAATCAAGCTTTTAACCCTACCTTCTCATTTAGTGTTCCACAGATATCAGCAGACAAGCAGAATGCTAACAGTAGATATATAATTAGCAGATCTTTTAGGTAGTGATAAATATGTAGAAGCTTAGTTTGAAAGAAAAAGACTACTGAGCAAAAATACTCATGGTAAATTGACTTTAACAGGTGATCAAAGTTGCATCCATTCTATCTGATACAGATATTTTGCTTTACTACTTTCAACATCCTCTTCTGTAATGACTCAAGGTCCACAAAGTATTTGATTTTACATGTGTAAATAATTGCAATGGTTTATTGCTGTGATCTATCACTGAGGCTTAATAGGAATTAGAGTAGTCACGTGCACTGGATAATTGCAACCTGTCAATGTTACAGATAAATTTTATGTTAAAATACAAATTTGTATTTCAGATGGGAGGTTTTCAGGTGAAGGGATTTTTGTTCTTAATTGCTCACTATCAGCTCATTTAAACTCTCTACTAAAGTATCTAGAAATATGGAGGTTCTAGCAAAAATCAGGATATTGCCTTAGACACACTTACAAGTTTTGCCCAGCATCACATTTCTTCTGTTTATGTACTGAGAATGAGAAAAGTAGCCTGTAAAATTCGACAAAATCATTGTTTTTCATTTCAACAATTAAACAGACAGTATATATTCACAGAAAAAAAAAAAAAAGAAATCAGACTGGTGGAATTAAAAATATCAATCTCATATTTTAAGGTTTGAATCATACAAAAGTCTGAAGTAAATTAGGGTGTCCTTACATCCATAGGGATCTTTACAGAGAACTGGGACAAAAGTCAAGCAATATAGAGTCAGTGACAGAAACATATTTTTTTTTCATATAGATGGTAAATATATTATTCTTGATCTGCATGGACAGTGTGGCAGATGTATTGTGAAAGCCAGTTGTAATTAACAGTTCTATCATGAGGGGGTTTTTTGGTGCATAAAGTAGCAGTTTCACATGACATTTAGCATACTCAGGTCTCGTAAACATATCCACTGGCATATAGTATTAGAGATATTTTCATATCCACATAAATTGTTTCCATTTAAATAAAAAATAATTAAAATTTATAGAACAGCTGCAAAAAGAAGCATAGAATATGCTTTTCATATAAATAAATCTGAAAAAATGCATTAAGGAAAAAAGGCCCTGAGCCAGTAGTGTACTTCACACATTCCTGAATATAGTAGGATTGTTTAATTAAAGATATGAATGCAGATAAACATTCAACTGCGTTGTCACCAACAGTGATGTTCAGTGATACAACTTGAAAATCGTGTAACAACAAACTTGACATTTCATTAAAAATAGAACAAGAACTATTAACACCTTTCTAAAAAGGCTCCTGAGTGTACAATAAGACGTCTAAAATGAAAACCACATACAGTTTGTTAATGTTTCCAGAGGCAGATGAGTGCTTTTGTCCCTATTTCTGTAATATATGTGAGAGTCTGCTAAACAAGCAAGCTTATGATAGCAAAAAATTCCATGGAAGCTGCCCAGCAGCTATTACATGGCATTCAGTTTTGTCACTGACAAATTTGGAATGATGAAAAGTTCTATAAATCATAACTAGATCAGTGAGTTCCCTTTGTCATTCGGTTCTTGGTATCTGATAGTTGTAGTTCAGTCCCAGAACAAATTCCATATTCACAAAAATTACAGCCATCCATGGCAGAAAAAGAAAACAACACTGATTTCTTGATAACCTTGTAACCTTAGACAGTGCTAAATCTGGAAAGTATCTGATAACAAATAATGAAGAAAAACACAGCACGGGGTTCTGAACAACTAGGAATAGTAGAAAACGCCCATGTCTTGAAAGAATAAATGTGACCCTTTTTTAAATACATTGTTCTAGAAATCATAGTGTGATGATATGCAGACTCCTTGAAAGTTGACAAGTCTATCAACTGCTTACTAGGAAGAAATCTCACAGAGTATGCAAAAGAAATTATACTAGGTTTGTATCTGATTCACAGGCGAAGTTAATTTGTTGTACTGGTCAGAATTACAAGTAATGAAAAATAGTTTTCATTTTATTAAGCATTCATGTCTAACTTCCTTTACTGCAAGCAGCAACAACAACTTCAAAAAGGTGATAAATCACTCTACTGTAAATAATCTTAAATGATTTTAAGATTAATTTATAAAAAAAAAAAAGAAATGAACCAGAAATAACACATATTTAATCCCTCAGTCATACACCATGAATATAATTATTGCGTTTAAGAGATGGATACAGAAAATGACCCTTAAAAATCTTTCAGTGATACTCGAGATGCCCTAAGAGTTCCTTAAGCTTAGGATACATCAAATACAGAATTTTTTAAATACAGAAGTATAGCATTAAAGCATCATTCTGTACATCACTGAAGTAGAATAATAGTGAGGGCAAGCAACAAAGCAAGAAGAAATTACTACTTACTGGAGCTTAAGAAACGATATCCTTTAAAGGCAGGCTGTGATATAATCTTATATCTTCCCCAGAATGAAAGCAACCTTTGATTCTGTAGCTGAAACTGATCCCCAGAACCAATACCATACCTTAGCACAAAGAATGAGAAAACGTAGCTATAAGGGATTGTCTGAAGTAATTTATTTTTCGTGATCGTAAGGCTTAGGTATTCAGATTTGTTAAGCGATCTTCAGAGCTGATAGAAGGAACAAGTTTACAGAAGGGAAAATAAGTATGCAGCATTATTTGTTATTGTTAGTCATTAGCTTTTTCAGTAATAAAACATGAAATTTGAATTACTTTAGTGTTGCTAGTACTATCTGCAATCTGTGTTGGATTCATTAATTCGCGTGTATTCTTTAAGGGAGACATAAAACTTACTCTTGAATATTTTAAGTTGCCCAGAAGTACTTGGTTACCATTCCACTGACATTGCTGTAAATGTTTCTTAACAGGCAGAATCTAATTTAATTTTTCTGTTGCAAAGATCAGATGCATATAATTAATAACGTCTAATAAAATAATTGCATTTGTAAAGTCACGCTTTTTAATATGAATAAATCCTGAAATTATTGCATTTGTAAGGCAAAAAAAGATTAATTAATTAAATATCAGGGCACAGAGCAAGAGAGTGAGAAGGGATAAAAGAAGTATAACCAAATGAAATCTGAGGTCCAAAAAAAAAAGGAAGAAAAGTGAAATGTTTAAGTGCTTGGGAAGCAGTTCCATATTTGTCAAGACAACTATTTATAGAAATTACTTAATGCTGAAGGATACATTTGGAAACCGATTATCACTTACATATTTTTGCTGCTGGTTGTTTATGATGATCTTCCCATATTTCTATTATAGTTTTTGCAGCACGTACTTAGAGAAGTTAAAGATATAAAATAATATTGGCAAATTTATCCTACTACTGCCATTATTTTGTGTAAGTCTTGAAACTGCTTTTTCTCTCTCCTTTATTAATTCTAATGTCCAGTTCTTGCTAGTTCTAACTGATTAAAGGAGTAGGAATTTTAGGACTCCTTTGGAAGAAAAATTCTCTTTCCAAAATACATTTATCCATTGGGAAATTTTATGTTACCCTATGTTCATTTTCATAGAATCACAAAATTGTTAAGGTTGAGAAAGACCTCTAAGATTAGCTAGACCAACTGCCCATCTACTACCAACATTTCCCACTAAACTCTATTCTTTAGTACCACATCTACATGACTCTTGAACATCTCCAGGGACTTGACCATCTCTAAGCAGTGCATTCCAGTGCCTGACCACTCTTTTGGAGAAGTTTTTCCTAATCTTCAACCTGAACTTCCTGAACAACCTGAACTGGCACAACTTGAAGCCATTCCCTCTTATCCTGAATTTTGGCCTGCTAGAGATTCATTAAAAGCTCATGAGAGATATAAAAGCTTTTTTACTCTTTATGTTATATTTAGTACCATCCTGAACAAAAATTTAAAGTACTAATGGTTTCAGTTTAGCCTGCATTTCCTAAGTAAATATATTAAAATTTCATTTTTAATTCATGATTTTTTTCTTAATAATATAATACTTCCTGAAAGCAGTCAAATGTAAATTGTATTCCCATTTAAAAACAGATGCCATACGTGCAAAATATTTGATATCATAGAATAATATATTTATAAAGCAGTGTTAAATGCATGAATTCTGATAATGAAATAAACCGCTTGTGTGCATAAGAGTTATTCCCACTTTCAGTCAGTGATATATCAAATGCCTTTAGTCTCATGCCTAGCTGTTTTCAGTGTCCTCCAGCAGATACCAGAAAGTATTTCTCAAGAATTGCTCATACCATTCTAAAATAGGGGAACTTAACTACCTCCTAAGGGCAAGGTTCTCCCTCCTTCTAACATCCATAGAAGGTGACCTGAGGAGCCAGCAGAGACATCAAGAAGTCAAGTGCCTACTTGAAAGCTGCGGAAGCTATTCAAACTGCATGAGACTAGTTTTCTATTCCCCTCTCTCTTCTGACATTGCCAGGTTAGCCAGGTATCTTGGACTTAAAGATCTTTAAAAATAAGGTAGTGAAAAATAGATAGCATTCTTTATTAAGTACCCACACCTGGGGAAACACTATAGTGCTTGGCAAGCTGCCTGTTTCTTACAATTTAAGAATTAATTTTAGGATTTTACTTCAGGCTTGTGCCTTTTTTTAGATATTGTTAATGCAGGCGTTCTTGGAAATATTCTTAGTTATTTCCTTTATATTGAGATCTCTTTCTCTTTTGGCAATAATAGTTTTGTAGCAAAGTGCTAGAATTCAAACAGCACTCTGCAAATACCATTCTTCCTCCTATTTGACCACTGTTCTACTACAAAGATTGTGCAGAAGTACTGAAGATTCCTCCTTATATGTAGCAACTGCAACACATCCTATCTGTTACTCTACTTGCAGCTTGCACAAAGAACACTGGAGGTCACTCTAACTCAAGTATCAATTGGAGCGAGTGTTTTTTCAATATTAAATTGAATGTAGCTGGTTAAATACAAATACTGCATGTGTCATTTGCAACAACTTGCCAGCTCTTGCGATTGTGTTTTATTGAAACTGCATCTTTATCTCAAGTCTTGGATTCATGTGAATACAAAATACCTGCAACAAACACATAAAGAAAAATTATGTTTCTTATATAATCTATTTAGGAAGTAAATTTTCCTAAATTCAAAATTTTCCTAAATTCCAAATTGTCAAACACAGGGGACACTGAGTATATTTCTAGGCTTTCTTGTTTTAGGACACCACATGTATATTTCAGATGTCTCTGAGTATTCATTTCTTACACCCTGGCAAAAGGGACTGGAGTGGTCAGGCTATGTAGACTAGGGCGTTTCTTAATCAAGAAAGGCTTAATGCAGTGTAAGAGCTCTTGAGGTAAGTTCCTCGTACTCCAGGTCCAAACCCTCAAGCCTCAGTTGTCTTGGAAATGTGTTGGTTTATTCCTGTATAGCCAACACATTTCTAGGTGAACAACTTGTAAGCCATTTTAAGTCACCACACAAAACTGTGCTCAGGTATACAGTCCTCCCAAGGATATGGACTTACCATTTGTGAGCTCAAACTGGTATTCTGTAGGAGGTCTTTGTTGTTGTTGTTGTTGTTTGGTGTGGGTTTTTTTGTTGTTGTTGTTTTTGTTTTGTTTTTTTCCCATCAGATAAATTTGGTTTAAAGCAGCAGTTTGGATTTGCTGCCAATGAGCAGTGGGAGCATTTCCATTAAATCCGAAGGCTGAGTACAGTCTAAATTCTGCAGACACACCATGCTGATGTCTGTTACTTGCCCACTTTCTCATACAAGGCACATAATTGTCTTTCCAACAAAATTTTCAGTAAATTTAAAATAAACATCTTTTAAAGGAGATTGGGTTGAAAGTTCAAAGTATGGTTCCATTGTTTAATATTGATGCTAATTAGCATAACTGATGAGACACAAATATTGTGCTATTAATCTCTAGGACAGTTATTAGGACAGCAATCAAACAACAAGAGAGTTCTGGTGACATGAGCATTTGTACATTACATTAATTATACCATTCACATGGATTTTGCTTGCAATCAAACCCACATCAAATAGTAATTAAAATAATATTTCTGATTTTCTCTTTAACTTTTTTTTATGCAGGTCAGAAATCTCTCAAGATAAGTTCTACATAATTTCCGTATTTTTTTCAGCTTGCAGTCATTGTGAGATGTATTAGCTATCCAGAATTCTTACCTAAAGAAGTATGTTCTAACACTTGAGTTAAGAAAAAAGATTTTTAAAAATGCTTCATCAATATAATACTACTGTACAGTAGCGTACAGAGTTCTCCAAAACTGCTGTAGTATTACACTTCCTCAACAGAATACAAGAATTGTTTGCAGTCTAAAAACAAAGGCATTTTGACCTAGAATTTAAGAATGATTTTACTGCTATGTTTCAGTTTCCTCAGAAATGGCTACAACTATTACCAAATCTCAACTTTGGTATACTACAATTCAGTTCCCTTTGACTCTGTGTAATAGAAGTGTTCATACATTTCATAGTACTTTCTTAAAACAAGTTACTACTTGTGTGGATTTCAAGTAGTCTATTTTCTGTAACAGCAATGAATCTTCAGCTCTTCCATTAGTATAGAAGTAAACAGCTTTGCTCCTTGTCTTCACATCCTTAAAAACATTGAAATAACATTTGTACTACAAACCTCAACAAGTATTTCCAGGTACTTACACCTGAAAAACACTTGTTTCTCCATCAACACCATCTCTGACTGTCCACTTCTATTTATCTTTGGTATCATATACAACTAGACTTGATCATACTGAAAGCACTGTTTCTCTTCCTCCTGCTCTTCATGCATTTGCTATTTACTGAGGAACTGTTATTTACAAAATAATGAGAATGTGATACAATCCTATTTTTCACCTTCCTGTATATGCTACTGGGTATACCACAGGCTTATAAAGACAGTATCTTAGCAGGCATCATACAGCTTGTGCAAGCCTTACCCAAACAGACAAAACTACGGACATCAACAAAAGATCACGTTTAGCAATCAGCAATTGAAACAAAGGTCATCATAATGCTGAACTAACGAGCAGGGTGGGGGATACAAGGTACAATAATAGAACCATTCCATATGTTCGTACTTAAAAAGTATGCCTCATTATCTAAAACACACTAAACAGCAAGAACACAAACTCAAGATTGAAAAGAAGTTTGGGATTTTGTTTTTAAACATACCCACACTAACACAAAAAGACATACAGAGTCACAGGTAGCTGACAATGGTACAAAATAAAACAGACTCCTAATAGCTGCTGTCAAACACGTAAAGATAGAAATTCAAAAACTGCAGCTTTCTAACTGTATTAACTCAAATTCAAATGATAAAAAGCATTTACTACATACTGCTGAAGTAAAACAAGTTCACTGAGTTCTTTAGTACTATGAAACAGCTGTGCTTTCTCATGTTCAGCTCTCCTGCATATCCCCCAGCTCAGGTTCCATAGAAAGGCCCTAAAAGCTAACGGGATGAGCCTATTTTAAGATCTGTATGAACTTTCCCCAATACCAAAAATATTGCTGGCTTAACAGATTTTTTAGATCAGTAACTCATACAAAATAAAACGGGCCAGGGTGGAATTACACCCAGTACCACTTTGGCTGCGGTTTAAAAAAAGTCACGTGATAGACCACTTTTTTAATACCTCAGAGAACAGAATTAGAGAAAAACAGAAAATGGTATAAAATAACACCACAGTAAAAAAAGCATATCCTGATACACATGCAGTTCATAGGCTCAGTGCTGAATTCAGAGCGCTGCAGAGGCTCCCGAGCACGACTGGTTTTCAGGAGCAAACAGAGCTCTTGTCGCAAACTGAATAAGCCAGCGGCACGGAAACTGATGCTTATTTTCCCGTGATTTATTTTAAATAACCGAATCCGCCCCCAAACGTAGCACGGGCAGAGCGAGGGCGGCAGAGAGCCGCCGAAAGCCGGAGCAGAACGGGCAGTGCCGGCAGCTCGGCTCGGCCGCTCCGTCTGGGGCGGGGCGCCGGGATGCGGCAGCTCCCATTGGCAGCCCGGCGCGCTCGGGGAGGGGAGAGCCGCAGCAGGAAGACTCGATAAGGATTTGTGCCCTGGCGGTATGTAACGAGAAGCAGCGATGGCCGAGTGGTTAAGGCGTTGGACTTGAAATCCAATGGGGTCTCCCCGCGCAGGTTCGAACCCTGCTCGCTGCGGCCTGGATGGGCTATGCTTTTCTTAGGTCATTTTGTTATCTTTGTTTCTCGTGCCTTCTTTGGCTGCTGAACGTGAGTTTATTCTCCTGCAACTCATAGGTAGTTCTTTCAGAGCACTCCTTTGCTTTTATCAAAACAAAACCCAAAAAGCAGTATGACACAAGGCAGGTTTCCAACATGAGAACAAAAACCACCTGTGAAAAGCACCAACAGAGGAGGGGTGGACACTGAGCTGTCTCCCCACGGCTCGTTACAGCTTATCACAGGTTGGTCCTCTGTGGTCAGAAGAGGCAGTGCTCTAGTGCAGAGCTGGGGTTGTTCTCCTCCACCATGTCCTACAGCTGATAAAAATAAGCATTTCTCAGCAGCAAACTGCTCTATCCCAAACATATTTCCTTCATCACACTTTCTTTTTCATGAAGGAAGCTGGGCTGATTGCTCCCGTATTTCCAGTAAGGGAATATGGTGCCATCTCTTCTTATCATTTATAGCTTTCTGCTCATGTGCACAATTTCATACAATTTTAAGAGTGAGTTTCAAAGAAGAAACACAAAAACAAATTCCTTTTCATTTAGAAGAACTGATTTAGTTTAATCCTTCAAGAATGTAAACTCTCTTTTGGTGGTTTTTTTTTTTTTTTTTTTTTTAACTTGGAGATCACACACATCCTGCTAATCTGGAACAGATGTGAGAAGCTCTGTTTTGTGTAATGATGTTTTGGGTAGCATTACAATATTTTGTAATAAAAAGCTTTAAAAGGAGTCAAAAAGTAAAACACAGTGGGTGGGCTTTTTTCTTCTCCACTACAACTCTGAAATTTTTCCCTGACTACTTTAAAAATCTCATTTCCAAAATATATACTTTATTGTTTTATCAATCTAAAGACAAAGCACCAACCCAATAATTGGTTATCAGAAAGACCACATCTTCACTATGTCATTCCACTGGAACCTCGCTAGTGATGGAAGCATCAAATGCCAAAACAAAGGGTTATCTAAAATTTTGAATGGCAAAACAAGAAGTCAGTGTGTCAGAAAAGCAGCACAAATCTCCTACTTGAAACTGATTTTCCCTAAATTTTGCAGTTGAAAAAAAATCAACAAGCAGAAGCAAACACACAAGTTAATTCCCACCCATACTCTTCACTTAGACTTATGAAATTGTTCCCATCAAGACCCTGTAGGGGGAGAGCCATACGGTTTTAGTTGCAGTTACTTTTTCTAAGGGTATGGTTGTTTTTAGTAATTACAGAAGAAAGAAACTGAGGACTGTCTAAGACTATATGCGTATCAGCAGCACTAGAATCTTGGGTTCAGGTCTCTCCTTTGTTTCCCTTTTCAAAGCTCAACAATAAGAATGAGAAAAAGCAGTAGTGAATCCAATGCTGGAGTCCAGGCTCCAAAAGCTACACATGGGCATAGCAACATACTGTTCCATGTGTCTACAACTCTGCACAATTTTCTGCCCCAAACCTGGCTTAGTGTACCTCTAGCAGAGGAATGCTTAAGATATCCAAGCTCCTTTTTGTCATGAGCTATCCATCCTGAAGCAAGGAACTTTGTCCTTTGGCAGTAATAGGTCAAGCATAGTCACGAGAGCCCTGGGAAAGACTCAGATACATTGGAAGCAAGTACAGGTAGCAGAAAGTACCAAAATCACCAAAGTGCAAGCAGCTGGAATAGTCTATTTCTCCTCTGCACTTTACCACACATGATCCAGCTCCCCTTCCCCTAGGTATCATTGACACATTGTTGTTAGATCAGAAAGGAGGAGAGCTGGCAATCAGATACCAAGCAGAAATCTGGAAGCACCACGGAAATCAATTGCTAGAAAAGGACCAGCTCTGACAGTCCTGATAAGTCTAGTTTCTGCAGGGACTGAAATCTGAGTCAAACTACATCTCCTTAGAAGTACTGCAGGCTTTTGGTGCCAAGTCATTGGATATGTTCAGAGAAGTAGCTTTGACAAAGCAGCGTGCAAATCTTTTCATCAAACATGCTGAAAACTACGTTGCACATCAAGAATAAAAATCATCTGAACACTGACAGCAAATCTCCTATTTTAGAAGTAATCCCTCTCATTCACTGCACACACCAAAAGAAGGAAGCAAGAGCAAAACACTGAGAAAATACTATAGAGAAGAAAAAAGTCGTTTTCTGCAACTTCCACCACCTGTGACAGGATGGGATATATACCAGAGACCTAAGACTCATAAAGCTTCTCAATCTCCATGCTCTGCAGCATTGTAATTATTCAGATACAATCCTTTCAAAGCTGGGACAAGCAGAAAAGATCATAAGAGTCTTATTTTCATTAACATGAAAGGAAGAAACAAGTATAGCAAAAGAGCAAACATACACAGTGCACACGTCAAAGTAGAGGCTTGGTGACTCATAGCTGCAGGACAAGCACATACACTGAGCTGCAATAAAAAAGCCAGCATAAACTAACTGATAAGCATCACCTCATCTGACGGGGACAGAAGCTGATGGCTTACGAAGTTGCTTTATCTTTTGCTGTGTAATTTCACCAGCTTTATAACAGCTTTGCTGCTTACCTTCCCAACAGTCTGGTTTCTTATTTCAGGATATTAAAGTCTATGATAGCAATGTTTGTGCTCAGGAAATTAAAGGTCGTCGATATCTGTTTTAATCATCGGGATACTTCTATTATATAGCTTATGAACTGTATTTTTTGCTTTTTTTTTTTCTGCCTTTCCGAAGAATAAAACAACCATTCAGAAAATGACCTTACCTATCATCCAGCTGTACTCAACTTGAGCTTTTTAAGTTCTATACTATTTGTATTCATTGACATTTTAATTCTTACGTTGCCACTTGGGAAATATTAGCAAGATACTTAGCAAAACAAGAAGTTTGTGAAAGACTAGAATATTCTGTCTTACATAGTCAGAAATTGCACAAATCCAGGAATTACAGCAGGAATTTAAAATATATTAATTTTTACAGTACAAGACATACCAAGTCAGATTCCCCAGATATCAAGCAGTTTCAGGGCTCTTTGTTATCTATGTAAACAACCCATAAGAGCTAAACAGGAAAGTAGGACCTCATCCCCCAGTCCTTCATGTGGCTGCCCCCTCCCCAGCTTGTGGCTTGCAGCTCCTAATCATCACACACCACCTGTGACTGTTGCTGGCCTTTCACAGCTGTCACCATTTGGCAAATTAAACTAAATTCTTCCTTTGGCCACTAAAAAGCCACATACACTTGGCTGTTATAATTACATCTTTTCAGAGCTCAAGTGACACAGCATACATCCCCTCCACCAATTTACGTCTAAGCATGAGTCTTAGCCAAGTAAGTTATATGCCTACCAGTGCAGAGGCCAAGGCACTACATTATCACAAGCAACATCACATAGGCCAGCACATCTTCCCATGCTACTAGCAACCAAGCTTCAAAACACAACTAGATATATATTTGAAAAAAATAAACATCTTCTGCTTGAGAAGGAGTAGGGGTAAGGTCCCAGCTTATCAAGCTCTGAGTAATTTGTCAGGTGCCCATTGTTTTCCTCTTTATAATGAGGGTGCCCAGCCATTCCAATTAATTGTTCTTGCTGGTTAGCAGGTGAGGTCCCACCACTACTGCTCCAGAGCAGAAACAAGCTGCACAGATTCCTCCTGTTTTCCAGTACTACTGGGCTTGGTAGGTGTAACACTGAGACACAGTGGACAGTGCAGCAATAACAGCAGAGCAACAAGGTCCTAGGCTGCAGCAAGTGAGGATACGCTCAAATGCAACAGCTGTAGGCACAGAAATAAAGAAAAGAAGCTACTTACCCTTGGAAAGCCCCAGGTACGCAGAGACCTCCATCAAGATACCTTCACCTCCGCTGCCAACCCTTAAATGATGGCTGGGAAGGGGTGGATCCTGGCTCCAGCCCTTCCAGTCACTCAGCTGCACTGCATGCACCTGAGCTCCCCTGGGTTGGCCCTGCCTTCCCACCAGGTGCTCAATCACTGATTCAAATGCTACCAGGAGCAGGTTAATTCAGTTCTATTTGAAACACAAAAGAATTGGAACTTTTCAAATATATAAGTAAGTGTAAGAAATGTCTATATCAGCATACCGGAGCATCAGTTAATAATCTGACTTCTTCATTAGGGTAAATATAAGATTATTGATCCCTAGCAGAAATCTAGCAGGGCTCAGAGTCCTCCTGATATCTGCAACTATTTATTTATAACAAATATCCAAAGGTGTTTTGGCAAAACAGCCCACTTTGAAAGACATAAGAAACAGTTTTATTGTTCAAAGACCTCCTATATGCTCTCATGTCAGTTAGGTGCTAAATCATCCACTAAAGCACCCTCTGCAAATGAAATGGGGAGGGAAAGCTGATCCCAAGTAGGCCAGCTAGTTGTATTTCCATCTTTTCAGAAAAGAGAGAAAAATAAATTATTTTGTATTCTTTACTTGGACTAGTGCTTCTGTTCCTCTCGTTTCACCTTATTTACTGTCCTTCCATGATAAAATGGACTGAAAGTCTTTCTTGAGCAGATACCTTTCCATAGAGAGAAGTATGTAATAATATTTAGCAGATATTACAAAGAATTATTACTATCATCTGTTTTCAGCTGCAAAATATACAAGGGAAAAGAACACAATAATTTTGTATAAGCAGGATGATGCATTGTAAAAATAGCTGTCACTAATGATGTCAAAGTAGGATCAATGTAACAACAGAACCTGTAACAACAGAACAGCATTACTTTGAGCTTCTATAAACAAACTGGTGCAAACACTACTGGAGTTACCACTGGTGTCAGCTCCTGCAAAGAAAACTGGCATCTGAACAACAATACAAATGTATCTAATGGTACATACACATTATCTGTGTTGCAGTGGCAAGTATTTACATTACAG
This sequence comes from Phasianus colchicus, assembly GCF_987193195.1. Taxonomy (NCBI): domain Eukaryota; kingdom Metazoa; phylum Chordata; class Aves; order Galliformes; family Phasianidae; genus Phasianus; species Phasianus colchicus. Next base: position 10,919,688 of record NC_143443.1, read on the forward strand.
CTTGTCGCAGATGAACACCAAACAGAAGCATGACAGGACAGTCAGCACATCATATTACTAGCATAACAAGGCCAAATGTGTTTCTTCAGGAAGAAGAGATGTCATACAATTGTCTCCATGTTGAGAAAAGGCCACAGTTCTTAGATTAGACTTTCCACAGAAATTGCCAGTATTCATAACTGGACTCCCTTAAATGTTTCCTTGCTGATGGGACAAGTAATAAGAAATTCAAGAGGGATCTCTTGAATTTCATTAAAAAAAAAAAAAAAACAATTCTTTCTGTATGTATGTAATTTTATTTGAATCACTTGCTGTCAGAATCACTTGCCCACACAAAAAAAACACAATGTCAATTAGCTGACGTATCAGTCAGGATTACAAAAAAAGGAAGCAAATGCAAAATAGACACAACACAGAATTTGAGAAGTCACTCAACATTTCAAAAACTTAAGTTAGATTTTAAACACATTTATACAGGCTGGCCTGATTCTTCACACTTAGGGTCATATCAGGATTTTGTACGCTGTCTGTGAGGCCACAGAAGGGAAGAAAGTAACTATTACGCTAGGACAATGCTGGCATACACATACAAGAGGTATCAGATTTCCACCAACAAATCTTAACAAGAAGAGTTTCTGTCCAATAAGGCAAGGTTCTGGAATTGCCTTCTAAAATAAGCAGTTGGTGCAAAAAGCTTACCTATTATGATAGAATGCAAGTGATTTTTGAGAGTGCTTGATCCACCACGGTTAACTGCTGGATAATAATAAGGTTCTTATTTCATTTATATTGCAAAATTACAACTGTCCAACAAGTTAGGCTTGTAGAAGTATTGTGAATGCATGCATTACAAATCACTGCAGTAAGTACAATGCAATAGAGTAGAGAACCAAAGTACATAGTTTAGAAGCAAGCACAGTTTTAAGTTCATTGTCATACAGCTTTTGGTAGATTGTCATTTAATATAGTAATACCTTGGAATCTAGCACTGACTTTTGGTTCTGCTGAGAATACAATTATTATTACCACACAATATTTAAAAACACAAGAAACAATATACAAAAAATTTGATAACTACACCAAATCACTCTACATTAATACTGAAAAGGGCTTTGCTTACTGAACCTTCTCATTAAAACAGACCTCTGCCTGTAATACTCATAGAATGTGTGTTAACAGATACAGACGTGACATTTATTCAAACAACATTCAAATCACAATGAATGAATACAAAATACAAATAACTTAAAACTGCTGCAAAAAATACTGAATTGTTGAATAGATGACCTCACACTACTGTGTATTTTGCATTTTAGATTTCATAATTTCTGAATTTCCTCAGAAGATCTGATGGGGCATCCCCTGACCAGCGGAAGCGTAAGTGCCAGTAGTTTGCCTCCGAAAATCCTGGGGGGGGGAAACAAAGAGAGAGAAACGCAAATAAATTATTACAAATCTATAATACTAAGTTGTTTGAAATAGTAACTTAATCTTCCTCCAAAAAGCAAGTCATAACTTAGTCACTTTCAAGTGCTCGTGACTAGCAGGGACAACCTCTGCATTCTTGGCACCATTTGAACAAGAACCAAAGCAAACACCAAATTTCAAGATATATATCAGCTGGAAAGAGTCAAGGGAGAACAGTAAGAATTATGAGAACTCTAAAAAGGAGAATTTAGAATGAAAGAGTGAACAAAAATCACTTGCTTAATCTGAAGAAGGAGACAGAAAAGGTGGCAGGATTAGTCTCTAAGCATGTGAATGGCAGCAGCTTGAAGGGAAGCGAACTGACTCTTTCTACACACAGAGGAGTTGAGGAGTTTTTCAGCCCTTACCTACATATTTTATTTCAGGCCCAGAACTATATTTTTAGGATCTATTAGTTGGGAATACTAAAACATGATCTTCCTACATCAGGAAGCTGAAACCTGTTACTAGATTTATTGTTAAATTATTTCATTCAGGTTGAAATGCACATGTTGAGCTGTGGTCTGTAACTCCTCTGCACTAGCAGACAGAAACCAAATCTATCTCCATTTCAAATGAGCATCCAGTATTAAAAGTTTTCCTGGATGGATCCAAAGAAAGTTATCAACATGCTAACATCAGGTATATATGTACATATGTGCGCCTTCTGGATACATCAAGTAGGCTTTTCATGGGTTTGATTTTTTCACTTTCAAATCTATGAAGAGCATATGAAAACAAAAATTGTAAGAAAGAAGATGCCTTCAAAGAAAGCTTACTAACACAAGGAACAAGGTGGCATTTTGTTTACTTTGAAATGTAATTCCTTTACAGAAGTCTACAGAGCTGATTTAATTACCTAAATTAACAAACAGTATAATGTTATAAGTTGTTATTTTTCATTACTACATTTTTTAGTTACATCTCACCAGCATTTGTTTGTAGAACTTTATTTTCTGCATTCTATAAACTAACTTTTGTTTCCTCCCAGTTTATCTTAATTCCCTGTTCAGTCAAACTGAGAAGAAATGACAAATGTTTAATAATATTTCTCTAATAATCTTATAATATATACATATACATATATTATAATGTAACATTATGAAACTGCTAAAGTATGAAACAGAACAGAGGGTGGCCTTTGTGGTAAGTTAAATTTGGTTCAGATATACTAACCTAAAAATAGATAGGAAATATTAGCTGGCCAGATGATAGCTTTTGAAATTTATTCTGGTGTGCGTGCTATTTAAAAAAAAAATACAAAAGAAACCTTCAAGCCTAAATTTTTAATCCTCATTAGCTCCTCAGATGCAAATGTGCATAAGTATTGAATGCTGGATTTAAAGAAAAAGGAAAAAAATAAAGGAATCTAAATTTTTATGTAATATGATTTAAAGTCTTGGCATTTGTTTCTTGGGGTTTTTGTTTGTTTGTTTTTGTTTTGTTTTTGTTTTTTTTTTTAATCATTGAAAATAATTTATTATTTTTACCCACTTCAATCTAGCAGGAAAAGTGAGTTTTTCATTTTGATTTAATAACAACTAAGATTGGTTTTACTATCTAGCAGGCAAAGAAACTGGGGGCAGGGAGGGAGAAAGGCCTGAAAGCTTCAGAAACAAGAAAAAACAAATCCTAAAAGCTATAACAAAATCCCAATCCAAAACCACACTAAAAAAAAAAGCTACCAGATGTCTTATTCTGAAGAATTCTTCATGACTACAAGCCTCAGTTTCAGGGCAGTCCTGCCTTCTGCAGTCTGCTGTAACTGCTGGTTTTACTTACTTGGGGAGTCTGGATTCTTTGAAGACTGTGGTTTTACATCAGGAATTGCAACATCTTGCTCTCTGTTCCCATCAGACAATCCATCTTCATTGTTTTCAGTTTTCTGGGTCCAAATCTCATTAGTTAAGTTGTTGCTATTGTTCAAGTCAGGACCTTCCAGCATTTGATCCTTCTTATTTTGGACAGCCCAGTGCATTGACTACAGAAATGCAGAAATAAAAAAAACAATGTACCAATTTCTATGCTTTAAAAAAAAAATTGATTTTTTCTTTCCTACATTGTAATAAATAATCAAATACAGTCTGGTACTAGAGAAGCTTGCAGGTGAACAGGAGAAGGAAACATGGTAACGCACTATAAACAGCATTTGAAAGGATAGCTTGTGTCAGGTCAAGACAAACAACAAAACCTAGATGTATGCCACATGACTTGAGATGCTTTTTAAGAGGGCTTGAGTGACTTCTATTTCCATTTTCAAAGCTGCCTTTGACTTCAGTGTCCCTTTTGAAAGCAAGACAATTTTGAAAGCTTTTATTACTGAAGTCTAAATTATGACTCCTGTTTGGAACTGAGCTATGCTTGGTGAGATGCTTCCATCAAACATTTAAACTCAGGCATAATGATTCAGCTAAAGAGGCTCTCAAACATCAGTAGTAAGCAGAATTGAGGCAGGCAGGACTGGAAAGGGAAACATTCATTCACCTGTCTAAATATCTGACCATGTGAATTTGTAGCAATCATGCACTGCAACAATGCAGAAAATA